>NC_083605.1:70975721-71286868 GCF_029168945.1 Cannabis sativa | reverse complement strand
TATTGTCTCCAAATTCTTGAACTAATTAATTACTTATCATTTTAATTCTTTTTTGTAGAATCATGCCATGTTATAATTATTAATGTGTGACTTATTATGGTAAGAATTTAAAATTATGGGAGTCACAAGAGAATGTTACTTTAGGAGATGTTATATAGAGGTATATTAATGAGAAATGTTAATGCATTTTTTATATAGTGTTTAAGAGCATCTCTAATGGTAGTATTCTTTGAAGATGTTTTATATCTCCACATCATCCAAAATATAATATAGTAGCTTTTCAAGAGTATCGCTAGCCAATCGCAACGCGACATGTCGAGAAGGTGCTAAGCACCACTGGTGCCTAATAGCAATGCTCGTATATTAATATATTCTTAACGCATTTCCTATGTAGTGTTTAATAATGAGTAAACATTTCTTTTGGTATTTTGTGTTTTTTAAAAATGCAAATTTAGTATATGGGGAATTATCTCATATACTATTTTTTAACTTTTGTTTTTTTCCAAATTTACGGTTTAACTTTCTAAAGTGGTTTCTTCAGTGGTTTTTATGTGGGTTGCTATACGATTTTTTGTTGCGATTTAGGTTGCAGCACTAGTTGCAATAAATTTTCTATGTAGAATTCCGTAAAAAAAAAAAAAAAACTATTTTAAAATGTAAATATAAAAAATTCCCTTAGTATTTTATATTTTTTATGATGTTTATTTAATACTTTATAATTTCACGTCCAAAAAAATACTTTATAATTTACCTTTTCATTTTTTTTTTTTTTGTTAGGTGTATAATACACTCTTTAAATAAAGGAATTGTTGTATTTTAATATTTAGAAGAATATTCTAATAATGTGCTAAAAATTAAGTTAAATTTGGTATAAATTAAATATGGCATGCACTTTGTTCAAAAAAACAAAAATATGGCATGCACTTTGTTCAAAAAAACAAAAATATGGCATGTGCTAGTACAGCAAAATAATTAGTTTCTTCATGTCAAAAAAAAAAATAGTTTCATTAATTATAATACTACCATTAAAAAGATATATAATTGATTAATTATTAATGATTTTTTTTAAAAAAAAAATAATATTTTTTCTTAATTAAATGATAATATTTTATCAAGTATTAGAACACAATGTGTGTGAAATGAAATATAACATTTTGTCTTTTTTTTTTTTTTTTGTTAAACTTAGTACTATATTTAGATATTATATTGGAGACAGTTGGCATTTTAGTCTTTCATATACTAAGTTTTTTTTTTATTATTATTTTGCAGCTTGAGAGGGTCTTTCTACTCATCAACTACTAATAATCCTAAGGAAGTTTCTCAAAAGCTTCATCTTCCAAGTCAAGTTTATGAAAAATATGCACAAAAAGGTGAACCTAAATTTAAGCTAACCATTTCTATAATTAATTCAAAATTTCCATAAATTATAGTATCAAACTTTAAATAGGACAAACAAATATATAATTCTATACGCATAATAAATTACAGATAGGATTCAAAATTTAATGGGGTGTTAAATGCAGGGACGGACGCAGTAAAAAAAAATTAGTGTTAAAAAAAATTAAATATCTTCTATTTAATTAAATAATTATACAATAAAATAGTAAAAAGCCCCACAAAATAATTATAATTTTAATGTAAAGTAAATAATATATATTTTTATAATAATTAAGCCCCCACTGATGAAAAATTCTGGTCCCGTCACTGGTTAAATGTGAGAGTTTTATTTAATGGACATTAATTTAGAGGTATTGAGATTAGTGTAAGAGTATAAGATAATCTCACAAATAAATTTAAATATGGGACCACACAAATATTTTTTTTTTTGAAGAAAATAATCAAAAACTTTATTAAATTTTGAACTCTGGTACCAAGCAAGGCAACAATTCAGTTAGGACATTCCCCATACTGAAAGTACGATCAAGATAAAAACTAGAAGCTCTTGCAAATGAATGAGCTACTGAGTTTGCTGAACGTCTTACAAAATAAATTAAAACATTACCCAATTCCATAAGTAAAGCTTTACACTCCTGAATAACTGAACCAAAGCTAGAAATCATGGTCAAGGGTCTTCAGATTGCTTGTATGACCAACAAGCAGTCAGATTCTAGTGTTACCTGCTGCCAGCCATTGGCTTTGATCCAACTTAAAGCCTCACGAACCCCAATTTCCTCCGCTAACTCAGGTCTAACCACCCCCAAATAAAAGCGTGTAACACCCTCAATTAGATAACCAAATTCATTCCTAGCAACATCACCAAAGCCATAGCCTTGTGACCCTTCAAAAACTGCAGCATCGACATAAACCTTGACGTCATTTGAAACAGGGGGCTCCACTGCTCGGCTCCATCACCAGCAGCCAGCTGAGATGACTCCAAAGGAGTTTGAGCGATCTTCCATTGGCAAAGGTAAGTAATAGCAAAAGCAACAGTCGAAGAAACATTAGGCAGCTTGTTATTCCACACCTTATCGTTCCAAGCTTTCCAAATGGCCCAACAAAGAACAACAACCAAGCATTGGGTTCCATTGGAAGCAGAATCGAAAGTGGTAGCACACCAGTCCAAGAAATCCATACCAGCCATGATAGTCGTGTTCACACCAGCCTTTGCCCAACAAGCCGCCGCCACAGAAAACGTGACAAGAGCATGGAGAATGTTTTCGTCATGTGATTCACAAAATATATATAGACTACTAACAGCTACTCTCTTGGTTATTAACATGACCATTGTAGGGAGACAGTAAGAGGGACCACACAAATATAAATTATACCAAATTTAAATTTGATTTTACATTTCTCATTGAAAGACCCATATCAAATATTCCTATATGAGAGAAACAGAGTGATTGAATAGAGAAGTCAAAGTTTTATTGATCCAATTGAATTGCTTAAAGTTACATGAGCCTTATATATAGGCAATTGGATATAGTCGGTTTAGGGAGTGAAGCTAACAAACTAACATAACAGAATCCTCACTGACAATATAATTAACTGTATAACCAAAAAAACTAATTCTAATAGCTCCCCTCAAGATGGAGTATAAATATTGAGTACACCCATCTTGGATACAATATTAGAAAAATGAGTAGGTAGAAGGGCTTTGGTAAATATATCAGCCAAATTCTGCTGTGAGGAGACGTGCATCAATTGTAGCAAGCCTTGTTGGATCTTCTCTCTTATGAAATGGCAATCGATTTCACTGATGTGGATGGCAAAAATATTGTCACAGTACATCTTTGTAGGAGTGATCGGAGATACACCAAAGTCCTTAAGGAGAGCAAGGATTCAAGTAAGTTCAAATGTTGCATTTGCCATGGCTCGGTATTCAGCTTCAGCAGAGGATCGAGAGACAACCTGTTGTTTTTTTTTTTATTTCCATGATATTAGAGAGTTGTCAAGGAAGATACAGTAACCTAAAACGAATCTCCTTGTATTTTGGCAACTGCCTCAGTCTGCATCAGCAAAAAAAAGAAAATTGAACATTGGCTAAAGACAACCTAGTTTCAGCAAAGGCAGTGATGCTAGGGATAGTTTTTGAAGGGAAAAAAATGCCTTGACCTGGAGTCTTTTTAAGATATTGTAGGACTCTATGAGTGGCATGCATATGGGGAACCCGTGGACAAGATAAGAATTGACTAAGGTGGTTAACTGCGTATGAAATATCATGCCTCATGATTGTGAGGTATATCAATTTTCTAATGAGATTGCGGTAGGCAGTCAGGTTAGTGAGTATTTCTCACATCTATTGTCACATACTCATCACTCGTTTATTTCTCTTATTTGCTTTGGCTCTTCTAACCTCTCAAACACTATGGGTAGTGCTCTTGTAACATTTAACTTTATATAACATTGCTTAATTATCAAAAAAAAAAAAAATTATGTAAAATTATTATTATAAAATAATGATGAAAGATAAAAAAAAAATAAGAGTAATTTGCAGTATAAATATTTAAGTTTAACTCTTAGTTGTAAATAAATATTTAAGTTTATTTTTTATGGCAATAATACTTAAGTTATATTTTTGTAACTTAAGTGTTAAGTAAATTGCCATATGACAATCCTCAATTGGTCCATGTCATTAAATTTTTATTTTTTTTAAATAAAAAAAATTAGTTTAAATATATCAATAAGAAAATGACACGTGCATAATGATTTGATATTTAACGGTCAAGTACCTACAAATTTCTAGAAATATAACTTAAGTAATACTACCCACCAAAAATTAAATTTAGATATTTATTTATAACTGGAAGTTAAATTTAGATATTTATGCCGCAAATTACTCCAAAAATAATAATAAAACTTTAAGGTTAGTTTATAATATGCTTCTATCTATTTTAGTATCAAGAAGAAGTTTTTCGTCTTATTTTTCTTATAATTGTGTATGTTGTAGTTATTCATGACTACTTGTAATTTTTTTTAAAAAATCCTAAATAGTTTAAAATACTGAAAAATAATATCTAAACAGTTATTTACAATACGTACAAAAAAAATAATTACATGTGCAATAAAATATATAATTATAACTTTCTAATTTTTAGACGATAACAAAATGTGCATAATCATTAAAAAAAAAAAAGTTCCTTTAATTACCAAAACAAATAAATGATATGCCAAACTTTTTTTTAGTATCTCAAATTTCGAAACATTTGTTTTGTAATAACCATGAAATTTAATTTCTTTTCTTATTAATAGACGTCTATTCATTCAAGAAAAAATGAAATGGAAAGTGAAAGTTTTATTATAAAAAATGGAAAGTGAAGGAGAAGGACTTATACACGTGAAGGTTTAGTTTAGCACGTGTGTTCGGTGTAAATCGTAATACAGTCCAACAAACTCATCAATCGGTCCAAAAAGTCTACTTCCAACCCCAATGGCCAATCGAATCGTACGCTCACCGCCTATTAAGCCAAAAAATGGAACATTATCAAAGCTAAATTGTGTTGTGTTTGAAACTACAAATATCATTTCAAAATATATATAATATATAAAAAAAAAACTACATATATAAAGGCAACTTAAAATTTTTAACGCTATATTAATTTAACACTATATTAATATAGCACGTTGTAAGTTGTTGGTGAATTAATAATTTTTTATATTATTTATTAAATTAAAATATGTAAAATTCAATATTAAATTTCATCAATATTAATATATCATCTTTTGTGATACTTGGCATTTTAAAGTATCCCTTGGCATTTTTTATTATGAGTTAAATAACCAAAACTATATTCATAATTTATTCTAATAAGTATGTTGTTTACCCGAAAATTGACTATGGTGACGTGGACATCAATATTTAACACGTGACAAGAAAAAAAAAATCTCGGATTTGAGTAGTTTCGTATCATAGCAATCGAATTAGGAGGGGTCTATAACCCTGCGCCCAGATTGCCTTCGAGAACTCCGGAATGGGTGTTTGGATCCCGTCAAGTTGTTTTCAATTCACCATATTTCAGTATTCTAAATCAAGAAAATAAAAAGAATTCAAGTCCAATGTCTGGAAACTGAAAAGAGACAAAACAACACCCCGAAAGTCAACTCGGGTGCCGAGAGTTTTCACCAAGCGCCCAGATTGACATCCCAACAAGGGTTTTAGTGTTTGCGTCCGTCTTAGTGCAAATGGCTCAAACTTTGTACTTTGGCATAAATAAGACATGTCACGAACATATTTGAGGCGACAAAATTAGAGTCGAAACACTTTTAATTTTGAGCACCCGAGACACTAGGTGCTCAGGGCACCCAGCGCCCAGGTTGACATACTATCAACATTGGGCATTTCCAACCACAATATTGAAGAAGTATCCTGAGCATTTTATTCGTCTCTATTCAAAACAAAAAATCAAGTACTTTTGGGAAAGAAACAGATCGCCATGGAAGGCAAAGCAAGGACCTAGTGTCCAGGTTGACCTATGCGTTGGGCCCAACGCCTAAATTGACACTTTGTCAATTTGGGTCATTTCCAACAACAATTCAAAAGAAGTCTTCCGAGAATATTCTCCTTTGTCATCAACTAGGATTTTGGTATTTTCGGGAAACAAGCAGAGTCATGTAGGAGATAGAGCTGGGACCCAATGCCCAAGTTGACCTAGGCATTGGGTCCAGCGTCTAGGTTTACATATTGTCAATTTGGGCCATTTTCAATAAACTTTTCTAAGAAGTCTACTGGGTATATTCTCTGTTTTTGTGAATAATTGAGATACAAGATTTTCCAAAAATCAAACAGAACCATTTGGTGGTAAAAAGTTAGACCCAACGTCCAGTTTGACACTGGAGTTGGGCCCAGCACCCAGGTTGACATTTTGTCAACCTAGGATATTTTCAGTCATTTTTCATGAAATGTGTTATAGGCATCCTTTTTGTCTTCAAGAATAATGAAGATACAAGTGATCTTGGGGAGCAAACGAGATTTTTGGGGGTCGAAACAGGGACCCAGCGCCTAGGTTGACATGGGCATTGACCCAACGCCCAGATTGACATGCAACTTGGTTCACATGTTTTCGCTCCTCAAACGCAAATTTTGCTCCGAGTATCCTTCTTATTTTGGTAAAAAAAAAATGGGGTAGGAGACCTCGTTCACAATCTTGAATGCCCTAGAAGTATCAAAACGAGCCCCGGGAAGCACCCAATGCCCAGGTTGACGCGTGACCTGGTGTGTTGGGTTTTGCTTATCAGAATTTGATTTTGTTTCGACCATTTGACTATTTTTTTAGTAAACGAGAGCTACGACTTGTGACAGGTCAAATTTACACTTTAATATTTTACATTTTCAACAAGGTGGAATATCAATAAAATCAGGAAGTTTCGAGTCTACCCTATTTCACCAAAAAGCGACATCTTCGCGAATTGGAGAATAACTTTACCAGGACAAAGAATCTAACTAAGTGAAGTCAAGATATCACTTAGGCATCAAAAATTACAAGTTTGAGACCTTTTTTCACTTACCCAACGTTCAGGTTGACGCCAGGATGTCAACCTGGGCATTAAGTGCTGAACAACCTTTAGAAAAATGACCATAACTCCCTCAATATTGATCTAATTGATGTAATCGAACTTGTCTTTCGAAGCTATTTTAAAGATCTATCAAGTCATGTCTCACATCCATATCGCAATTCTGAAGATTTTAAGTCTAAAATTCGTGCTTAAGATAGTTACAATTTTTTCCATAAATTACCGGAGAATGATCTGACGGACGAGATTCAATCTCTGAAAATTGATAATTTTCACCATTAGATCATCATCCATGGCAAAGATCTGCCCAAAGTGATTTTTTCATATTTTTTGTAATAGTTTATTAATATTTTAATAAGACCTCACTCCCTATAAAAGGAGAGCCCTCTAGTTTATTTTTCACATTTTTCTAAGTCCCCATAAGGTTAGATCATGTCTCTCTACTTTCTCTCTCTAGAAATTGAAGGTCTTGCCTCAGCCAATTTCTTGTAATTCTCATAAGAAATAAAAATTTGAAGTAGACTTAGCTTCATTAGCGTCAAATTTCTACGTCAACAAGTATTAGTGCAATAAAATATCAGATCTTATATATTTTAATTTAATAATTATTATAAAATATTAAAAATTACTTTTATAAATATACGTGAGATCTTACAAATTTATATCTATTTTTTTTTTTAATTTTAAAAATCCAAATATACTAGAGTCTAAGGTGCACAATTTCTATAATTTTTTATGATAATATTTTGTTTTTTTTTTTAAAAAAAAAAAATTGTGTGTGTTTTGTACTACATTATTTCATAATAGAATTGTGATAAGTAGATACATACTACTTTTATACAATTAAATGTATAAAAAATGTAATTTTAAAGATATTCTAATTTTTTTAAAGTACATACACCTTTTAAAAGGGGTGTCCTAGTAAATCTTCTAATTATTTTGGTATCTAGAAAAAATTTTACTTTAATTTTTTTAATTGCGTATATTATAGTTATTTAAGATATTTTGTAAATTTCAAAAAATTCTAAATAATTTATAGTTACTTACCATTCGTATAAGAAAAAAATAGTTGTGGGTTTAATAAAATATTTAAACTATATTTTCGATATTGTAAACTATTTGGAATTTTATAAAAATTTACAAGTAGTCCTAAATTACTATAACGTAGACGACCATGAAAAAAATTAGACTAAAGAAATATCCTGAATGCCGAAATAGATAAAAGATCTACTAAAATATCTCTTTTGGAGTGTACTATAAACTTACCCATAAACAATAAGTGAGATATTTATTTTTAGAGAAGCACCTTAAGGTGTCAAAGCACGACAAACGTCCATTCTAATATCGGGTAAGTTTCACATATTTTGAGGGCACCCATAGTACCAAACACTTTTCTGAAGTGTAATATTACTATTAGTATAATTTAATTCGCATTCTATTTATTTTACTTTAGAGCATTGCTATTAGGCGCCAATGGTGCCTAATACCTTTTCGACATGCTACGTTGCGATTGGCTAGCGATACTCCCTAAAAATTATTATATTAAACTATGTGGGACCCGATACATAGTTAGACCAATAGCGATACTGACACATAGGAGGGTGCTAGACACCACCTGGTGCCTTTTAGCATTTCTCTTTACTTTAATAAAAATTATAAAAAACCGCTAACCAATTAAAGACCAATGGTCACTTTTAACCTTTTTCCTGTTAAAAGCTAAAAAAAAAGGGAGAAATGTTAAAAGGTCGCAGTGGTGCTTATAGTATTCTCTTATGTGTTAATATCAATATTGGTCCAACTAAGTATCGGTTCTATATAATTTAATATAATAACTTTTAGCGAGTATAGCTAACCAATCGCAACGCGACATGTCAAGAAAGTGCTAGGTACTACCGGTGTATAATAGCAATGCTAAAAAAAAACATATTAGTGGTAGGCGGCAGGTGGAGAGAGGGTGGTCTAAAATACACCATGCGCGTACGTAAGTGGAGAGAGATTAGCTTAGGTGTTGTTAGTTGATTAAGCTTTGGATCTGGCGCCATTGAAAAGCCGAAATGATTACCCTTTCCCCTGGCCTTGCTAGTACTATATATACCAATACCAGTAGTACCACCACATCTCTTCCTTTTAATTACCATTTTGCCCCTATTAAGTTTCCCACGTCCAAAATATCTCTCCCAAAATCATCATCATCTTCTTCCTCTAATACTCTCATCTCAGGTTAGTTTGTCTCTCCAATTAATTCCTCCAACCGTCTTTTCACATTTTCCTTCCTTTCTTTCTGTGGATCTTATTATCTTGTTTTGTGTTCCTGTGAAGATCAATGAGTCAAATCTCTACTTATTTTTCTTTTATGAAATATTGAACTGCAACGGTTTTTCTGTTCTTTCTTTTAATGCAGTTTTTTTTTTTTTTGAACATGATAATAATTATTGAACAGATTTTCTTAACAATATGCTTTGGTATATTCTTAAAAGAGAATATTTTTGGTTTGATGCGACTTTTCTTAACACGAGATTTACTTGGCTATAATAATATCTTTGTGTGTGTGTATATATTTGTTAATAATGTATATTTGGGTTATGGTTTATGATAATTGCAGAGCCAGATATGGATGCCACCACAGTTGGTCAAAGTCTTTACCCTTTGCATCGTTCCAAAACTATTCATCTGGTATGTGGGTACTTTTTAAGGGATCTATATATACTCATATAAATTTGTGGTTATAGTGATTTGGGTCTTATATGTTGTGGATTTTATGAGGGAAAGAATAGGGAGGAAAATATCTCTTTCTTTTAACTTTAGAAGGTTTTTTTTTTAATCTTTTCTTGAATATATTTTTAGTGTTTTAACTTCTAAATCTTAATCTAAGAAAATATTCTTAAGCAAGAGAAAATTGAAATTATTTTTGTAATTTCTTCATATGGTCTTAACTGGGCAATGTATTTAGGTAAGGCATGCTCAAGGAGTTCACAATGTTGCAGGCGATAAAGATCACAGCAACTATATGTCTTATGACTATTTTGATGCGCAACTTACCCCTCTTGGCTGGAATCAGGTTAAAATATTAGTCACTCTGCATTAAAACTAACAAATTATTCATCATTGTTCACTGACAGAGTTTCCTAATTTCCGGGAAATGTGTAACATTTGAGGGAAAAATTTAGGAATTTTGTTGAAAAATTCAGGGGAGACTTTGTTGAAATTACAAGATTGGGAAGTGAAATAATTTTTCTCATTAAACTGTTAATGTTACTGATTAGTTTTGTGGTATGATAATTAACAGGTTGATAATCTCAACAAACATGTTCAAGCATGTGGACTTCACAAGAAAGTTGAACTAGTAATCGTCTCTCCTTTGTTAAGGTATGCTTAATACTTATCTTCAAGTGCTCTTAATTTCATATGATAGTATAATACAGTACCTTTTTTGAGGTTTAAAGCTAGTTTGTAGGAATGCAGCATGGAGCTTTTTTACTCAATACATATTGGAATATGTAACCTTAGATATGTGGCCTTTTTTGTTGTGTGTATGTGATCATTATTGGCGTTGCAGGACCATGCAAACAGCAGTTGGGGTGTTTGGAGGTGGAGCCTATGCTGACGGGATTGATGTACCTCCTCTAATGGTGGCAAATGTAGGAAACAGTGACCGCTCTGCAATAACTAGCCTAAATTGCCCACCATTTCTAGCAGTAGAGCTTTGCCGAGAACATTTGGTATGTTATGACTGCTTTGACAGATTTATTTTTGCAATATATAACTTATAAATTTTCTTAAGAAGAACACGAAAAGATTTACTACCAGCCACAATCCTTGCTACCGCATGAATGAGTTTGTCTGTAGCATTATTAGTGTGAAACATACAAAAGTAATCGAAGAAAGCAAAGATGAAAAAAATTCTGTATTAGTTCTGATTCTGAAAGTTATACTTTACAATAAGGAGCTGACTTATATATAGTCAGCTTAGGAGAAATTAAGCTAACCCCAATAACAGAATTAACTAAACTTAATCAATTAACTAAGCAGTACTTAACAAAGCATAACTAAGTATTTGTACTCTGCTGTTTTAGGCAAAAGGGTAACTATTGAAGATAAATTTCTTGTTATTAGGTGTGTTGTCAACACTAGTTTTAACTAATCATAAACACTAAAATATGCTTGTGCTCTTTTTATATTTTATTTTTCAGGGAGTTCATCCTTGTGATAAGAGAAGAAGCATCAGCGAGTATCGGCCACTTTTCCCTGCAATTGATTTCTCACTGGTTTGTAATTCATCATCATTACCATTAATTATCTGGACAATCATCTGTTTTTTATTCTCACAACAACTGGTAATGGTTTATGCAATAATAACACTAATAAAGTGTGGTTCATTTTGTACTTGCTTCTTTATTCAGATAGAGAATGATGAAGATGTTTTGTGGACCCCTGATGTTAGAGAGAAAAATGATCATGTAGCTGAGAGGGGCTTGCAGTTTTTGAACTGGTATTCTTCTAGTTCCGGCTATCATTATATTTTATTAGTTCCAATAAACTTTTCTTTTTTGTAAGTTGAAAAATTCTCCAAATTCCCACATGTTTCTACTCAAGTAAAGCCTTTGTTAACATTTTGTGATGACTGTAGTTGTTCCTTCTTATCTTCTCTAAAGTAACGAATTTGATAATCTCTATCATATCCACTATAGGCTTTAGAACATTTCTTTTCCTAATACAAGTTTTTGTTGCTGGGACCAGGTTGTGGACGCGTAAGGAGAAGGAGATTGCTATTGTTTCCCACAGTGGATTTTTATATCATACTTTGAGTGCATTCGGCAATGATTGCCATCCTACAGTAAAGAGTGAAATATGTACACAGTAAGTTCTCGTTTTCACACTCTTCCACTACTTATAAATAATCTTATGCTAATGAAAGGTCATTTATACCTCATCTGTCTAAAATATAGAAATTGCAACTTTTTTGCAGCTTTGCTAATTGTGAGCTTCGATCAATGGTTATTATCGATAGAGGGTGAGTCATTTTGTTCTAAGAAAGACCCATTAACTATGTCTACCTACCTCTGTATTATAAATAATCTTATAATGAAAATCATTCATGGGTTGTCTGCAGTTCGATAGGTTCTGATTCTTCAACCACTAATTATCCTGGAAAAATTCCTCATGGACTTGATCTTCCAAGTGATGTTGCAGAAAAGAAGGATGACACTAAGTAATGCCTCATAAAGACATTATTTGCATGCATGCAGCCTAGGCAGTTTTCAAGTAGGGTGCTTGCTATGTGGTTTAGAAGAGATTTAAAGATGTAAATTTTTGGCCAGATTCTTGGTCAAACATTTGACTTGACAATGTGCTCTACATATATACAATTATGATTATCTATGACCCTTTATTGAGATCATTTCTTTCAAAAAGGGCATATTGGATTCTAAATATTTGGTTCCATTCGTTATTGTGTATTGCTTTGGATCCTTTGGTTGGGGCGACAGTCTTACACATTAAGGTGATACCGTAATAGTAATCGCAATAATAATAAATTGGTCTATTTTTAACTTTTATAATCTCCTATAATAGTTATTATATTGAGTATTTAACCATGATTACATGCTAAAATGAATGTAATTTCTATTATAATTACATTCCATTACAAAGAAAAAAAAAATTTAATAAATATATAGTAAAAAAAAGTCAAAAGTCTATATTACTTCTTTTTTTGAATATTTTATAATTATAAAATTATAATTATAAAATAAAAGTAATAAAATTATTTTGTTCAATATAAATTTTATTTTATTATATTCTTATATTAAACCAAACACAATAATTTTGATTATAATGTTCGTTTCAATTACAAACTAAACATTGTAATAAATTTTTATTACTATTTTTATTCTATTACATTAGGATCACTATGATTATTCTATTACACCAAACTATACATCATATAGTTTTGTATTATTTTGATTATAACTAGTTTAAAATCTTATTTGATTTTAGTATATTTTCCTACTAATTTTGAAATTCCTCCAAATTTGTTGAAACACGAACTAAAATTCTAAATTGATGACAAATTTTTTGGGATGAATTTATAGTTGTTGTATTTATAATTATTTAAGGTGTAAATATAACTCTCCAAATTTATAAAGTCAAAAACAAGCTTCATAATAGACTTAAAACAATGTGGGATGGAAGTTTAAATAAATATGTTATTCATGCCACATAAAAAAAATTATAATTAATTTATGTGCCAAAAACTCAAAAATAAATAGTTTTAAAACATAAATAAAAAACACTATTTCAAAATATGTTTTCGGCATATAAATAATGGGAAATTTGACATTTTATGCTTAAAAATGTGTAATGGTGTTAAATTATACCATCATCCTAAGAATTTGGTAACTATGCCAATCTTTTAATGGTAACCCCAAAATGCCCTCTCTTCAAACCCAAAAAAATCAGCCCCTCCTTTCTCTCTCGTTTGATCTCTCTCTCTCTCTCTCTTCTCTCACTCTCTCTCTTCTCGCACTCTCTCTCTTTCACTTTGTCTCTCTTTCTCATTGCTCTCTCCGTTGCCGCCGACTGCCGCCGCCTGCCACCTCCACGTCTTGGCCGACTGCCACCTTGAAGATTCTCACCCTCAAAGTCCACCACACTCAACAAAGCAATGGGTAAGTATTTTTCTTAGTAAATAGTATTGTTTTTTGTTGTATTGTATGGATCTGAACGTTGTTAGTTGTAATTTGTGGCATTTGTGTCCTTGAAATGGAGGTAGAGTTTGTTCCGAACAGTCTGTGTTTTTCTGGGTTTTTACGTGTTTTTGCGATTTTATGCGACTTTGTGTGATTTTGTGCGATTTTCATGAGGAACCTGAGGTTAGGGGTGACATGATTAATTTTGGCGACATTGTACGATAGTTATGAGATTAGTGTGCAATTATGATGTTATGCGATTTATGTGCGACATTTGTGCACCATTATGCGATTTTATCATGTATGTTTAAATCTGCGACCTTATGCGATTTGTGTGCGATTATTGTGCGACATGTTACTCGAGCATATTATAGTTGTATGAGACATTTGTGATAGTTATGTGATTAGTGTGCGATTATGATGTTATGCAATTTGTGTGCGACATTTGTGCAGCATTATGCGATTTTAACATGTATGTTTTAATCTGCGACCTTATGCGATTTGTGTGCGATTATTGTGCGACATGATACTCCAGCATATTGAAGTTGTATTAGGCGACATTGTGCGACTTCCGTAGTACCTTGTGCGATGTATGTGCGATATTGTATGCTGATTTTTTCTGTTTATTTGTTTGTATTTCTTTGGGATAGATTCATCTGTATTTGTGCCTGTACTGTATGATGGAGTTTGGACTTTGGAGGGTTTCAACTGGGTATTTGATTCCTCAAAAAGTAAGACATTGATATTGGACATTGACTGTACACTGAAAAAGTTGCGTGAAGTTTTGCATGAGGAGTTGGAGGTGGACCCCTTGGTGTATGAATTGAAGTTAGAAGTTCTTTACATGTACATGAAAGGCACTAAGTTTCCACCTGAGGTTTTAGTGAAAGATAGTCAACTACGAGTGTTCTTGAGCATGAAGGCAAAAATGAGTGTGGACAACTTGTTGCCACTATTTGTGACTAAAGTGAAGAAGAATTTGGCGATTTCACTGGTAACATGCCTAATATACTAACTGTCTACTTTTTACGATTTCTAAGCGATGTATGTGCGACATTTTTAGCGAGCTAAGCAAGTTATTATTTCAACTTTGATAATATTTGCGATTTGTATGCGATATATGTGCGACAGTTGATCAATTTCACATTTCACAGTATAATATAATACAATTGTAAAAGTTTATCATCATTAAGTCTACACATTTCACAGTATAATATAATATAATACAAGGCATAACATTACATAAAACTACCATGTCAAGTTCTAGTAAAATAAGTCTACACACCACCTATGTCTAAAGGTGAGCATGTTATCATCATTAACTAGCTCTAACGATCGCTCCAGCATGCAGTGCTCAATGTACTCCATGGCAAACACTCCACAATCGCCACTACAAATTAAAAAATTAGTAAATATTAGCAACAATTAAGTTAAGTAATTCATAATGGAGTGCAAAATTAAATAAATTACTTAAATTTTTTTTCAAAAAAAAGGAGAGATTTACCTGGTCTCCGTTTGTGGTGCAACCTCAGAGGTAGCTCGTCTATAATGTAGGGGTAGGAGCTGAGACATCGCCAAAATAATCGCATGAACATCGCATAATATTACAGAGAACACATTGTTCAGAGTAAATCGCACAAATATCGCCAAAAAATCGCATGAACATCGCATAATATAACAGAGAACCCATTATTCAGAGTAAATCGCACAAAAATCGCATGAACATCGCATAATATAACAGAGAACCCATTGTTCAGAGTAAATCGCAAAAAAATCGCCAAAAATCGCATAAACATCGCATAATATAACAGAAACTATCTAAGCTAGCAAAAATCGCACAAAAATCGCATAACATCGCTCAAAATCCCTAACAAAAACTTGAATTCAATATTAAATCGCATTAAAGTCGCATAAAATCGCACAAAACACCAAAATCCAGAATAACCAATTCCCCCTAGCCTACATTCATCCCCAAACACAAAAACTAGCAATTCGAAACTTTCATAAACTACATATTTCAGTTATATCACAGATTCACAATTTAAAGGATAAATTGCAAAAAAAAAAATTAAAGGAAGCCCATACCTGGTTCGTCGACGGTGCCGAGGACGATGATGAACGGATGGAGTGGCTCGTGGATCGACTGGGATCGAGTGGCTCTCGTGGGTCGACTGGGATGGAGTGGGTCTCATGGGGTTCGGGTCTCGTGGGTCGTCACTGTTCGTGTGGGGTCGAATGGGTTCGTGTGGGTCGACTGGGTTCGTGGGTCGACTGCGTGTGGTGGTTCGAATGGTGTGGTGGTTCGAATGGTGCGGTGGTGAGAATGAGGGTTAGGTTCGAAAGGGGGAACGATGGTGAGCTTGAAACCGAGAAAGGAAGAGAGAGAGAGAGGAGAGAGAGGGAAGTTAGAGAGATTGGGGGGAATTGAAATGAGGAGGGTATTTTTGGAACAAAATTGAAAGTTAAGAATAATTATCAAATGTATATTTTCTGTGTATAAAATAATACCATGTGCATTTTTTAAGCATAAAATGTCAAATTTCCCTAAATAATAGGGTAAACTGTGGCATAAATACCTAATATTTCAAATTTTATACACTTAAATACCTAATATTTATTTTTGGAGGCAAAAATACCTAATGTTATATTTTTCTTACACCGTTATTACCAATTCCGTTAACTTATCATAAATATAGACACGTGGAGGGCTCAAATGCATTACATTTATTTATTTTATTATAAAATTTAATATTCTTAATATCAAAAACTAAATACTACTTATTTAAAAAAAATGCAATACTAAATTACCATAGTTGAGTGAACCAGTGCAGTATATATGGAACATGATTATCGAATTGAAATACCAATATTATGTGAAAATTGTGAATTGATTTTTTTTTTGAACAAGTAGCATTTAATTTATAATATTAAGAATATTAAGTTTTAAAATAAAATAAAATATAAAATATAATGCATAGGAACCCTCCACGTATCTATATTTATGAGTTAACGAAAATAGTAGTAACGGTGTAAGAGAATTGTAACATTATGTATTTTTGCCTCCACGTGTGTATGTAATTTTTTTAAGTTTAGTATTGGTAACATACCTAACCTGTAACTTTATATAATAAAAAAAAATCTCTAACACATTTATCTATTAATGAAAGAATTTTAAAATAACCGTAAAATGAATAAATTTATGGAAAATTCTACAATGCACCCCTTTAAAATAGATATATTGATGCACCCCTATCTGTTTTAGCATCCGAAATAATTTTTTAGTCAAATTTTTTCTCATAGTCATGTACGTTATAGTTATTTAAGACATCCTGCAAAATTTGAAGAAATTTGAAAAAGTTTAACATGCCGAAAATTATGTTCAAACAGTGTATTGCACGCGTGACTATTTTATTTTATACGCGTGTAAAATAGACTGTTTGAACATTGTTTTTTATATTGTAAATTATTCCGAATTTTTCAAAATTTTGTAGGATATCTTAAATAGTTATAACGTATATGAATATGAAAAAAAATTAGACTAAAAAATTTTTCTGGATGCCGAAACAAGTTAAGGGTGCACCAGTACATCCCTTATAAGGGGGTACATTGTAGAATCACCCTAAATTTTTTATCATAAATATAATAATGAAAAAACCCCTTCCATTTTCGAGTGTGTAACTCTTAATTGGGATATTATTGATTTTTCATTAATCAAACAAATACAATTCTTTCTTTGAAGCCTGAAAAACTCTTAATTGGGATATTATTGATTTTTCATTAATCAAACAAATACAATTCAGGCTGTTACTCCTCTACCATTCTAAATTCTAATTTGAAACAAAACACTTCTCCAAAATGGATCACTACTTTATTGCCTAAATTCAACAAGTGACAACAAAAAAAGTAAAATCTACAAGTATAAGAAAGAAAACAAAATCCAAACCTTCCGGATTAAAACTGAAATATCATCGATGAAAACTAAGATCGTTTGATGATAATGAGAACATACCCAACAATGACAGACAGAAAAAGGAAGAAGGCAGCTATTATGATGTTGAAATTTGCAGACTTGGCTGTGTTCCCACTAGTTTCTCCTCTGGATGTCTCAACAACACCACTATTCTTCGAGGAAGAGCTCGATGCTGCTGGGTCGAGAGGCACAGCCACATCCCAAAAAGATGTAGCTATTACCTTAGGTGGTTCTATTTCAGGTTCCAAAATTGTGGTGGTATCAATTGTGGTATCCATTGACAACAGCTCCACACAATGATCTTTTAGTACCTAAGAGAGCATAAAAGGTAATAATAAGCCGAACTCTAAATGGAGCATTGCCCAAAACCGAAGGATCTAAATTACACAGAAGAACATACCTCATGGGTCTCAGATGATTGTAGATAGTCACACACAAACAAATCCCCCAACCAAGGAATAAAGACTCTTCGGGGAAGTGAAAGGTTGGTAGTTTTTCTGTTAGAATAATAAAAGATTAGTAAAGATTTTCTCCAGCCAGAAGTGACTAGATATATTTGAGGATTCTGTTTCACAAAAGAAACTAAAAAAACCTACTTTTCCAAATAGAAAGTCGAAATAGAAGAAAACACCTAGTACATCGTCCCGTCATTATTCATTACTTTCAAAGAGCATTAGTCATCATTTTCACTTGATTGAAACAATAAGGGCCAAATTCTTGCCATACAACACAATGAGAATTGATATGAAAACCAAATCAATGCTAAATGAACTTTTGTTCAATCAAAAAAAAAAAAAAGAAGAAAGGAAAAAACAGATCAATGCTGTGAATTCCAAGTTAACAGTTAAGATTGGTACAATGTAAGACAGCCAAAAAATAGATTAACATAGCAGATATCAGAATCATAACTATAAACGCACCGCAATAGGTGTATGGCAAGTTGGGAGGTACAAGTTTCTAGAGTCATTTTTTCATCTGACTCCTTGCTTTCACCATTAGTCTGGTCTGTATCTCCATCTGCCTCGTCGCAGATGATATCTAGTCTACTTTGCAAGCTAAGAATAATATCTTCCTAGAACATAAAAGCTTTTAATATAAATGAAGATATGGACATTAGTGATGAAAAGAATATAAGAGATCCTTTTTTCTTTTCTATTCTATTTTTAGAAAATAGCAAAACAAACAGTGGCATTAGCTTAATTGAGGCCGAAACAAACCCTGGCTGATGAATATAGAGTAAATAATAAATATATTAAATAGCATTATGGCCAGTGGAAGAAACAAGGAAAATGTAAAATCTACAATACATCAATATATTATCCAGTTCTCAAAAAAATGCATAGGAACAAATCAATGCTTGATTTTTTTAAAGAAAATTCAATACCTTTATATCAGCAACAACTTGTGAAATTGGTTCTTTTGAATTTATGTATCCAAAAGAACATACGGAGCCACTAAAAACGATAACACCAATGACTTCTTTTTGGCTGCATGCTTTATAAACATGGAAAAACATTAAAATAACATCTTGAGGTACCAAAGCATGAAAAAAAAAATTCCAATGTAAATAAGTTTTCCAGCAGACCTTCAGTTGAAGCATTTTTCATGAATGGTAGCAGCAATTCAACTTCATGCAAACCATCTGATGTGCATGGTTCATCATTAACAAGCTAAAATTGTGTGAAAAAGAATGAAAGCATGAGTTGAGAACTTTAACTAAGAACATTAATCAAAACAAAAAAGTGTTTCACTTAATTCCATCTATGAATAGAGATAATGAAACAGCACTCAAAGGTTAAAATAAATCAATCTCTTTAGAACTTAGGGTGAACTAAAGAACTGCAGTAGTTCAAATGACTGAACATAAACAAATTTTTGCATTGCAAGTGTCAATGTAAACAAAGTCAATTTTTCCAGATGCATCTGAAGAAAATTATAAAAGTTGGCTTGCATTCGTTGAAAAGATCTGCTAACAATTTCAGCCTACAAATAGTACAGGATGATAATAGAAAATTTAAAGCATATAGCTTATGAAATAGTTGAATACTACAGAAGTTCCAGGACCTCAAAAACAAAGTGACGCTTACCAAATTCCCATCAATGATGGCTTTTGCACCTTTCAGCTCTTTCGCATGAACAGAAATCCCATGTCGGAGTACATCAGGCAATGTTTGGACACTTGATGCATTCTTATAAATGGGCAATCTGGGATAACACAGCTGTACCAGTAAGTAAGACACCACCTCAAGTAGCATGGTATTTATCTAGGTCAACTGATGAACAAAACTATAACCACTAACAAAATATTTGCTTAATGTTATTTATTTGTGAATTTCACCAAATAAGCATAACACATTAACAGTGAAGGCATATCAGACAACGTCAATATAGACTTTGCATAGATCTTCAAATTTTTATTTTATAAAAAACACAAGAGAATTGAGTAGGCAAATCTTTATAATCTTGTTTTTCATTCTCACAATTGCCTCAAATGAATTGAAAAGTAAACAATTGACCCTAGACTGGTCCAGCCAATCCTTTAAATGGGGTCCAGCCGATCCTAGAATGGCTTCAGTCAATCTTAAGGTCTAGTCGATCCTTAAACAAGGGAAACCATCGAATAGATGATTTGTGACCAATTTTTGAAATACTTCTTTTAAAAAACATTTGAAATAGATCACATTGACATGCTTTTGGACAAATTTGCCCATGATCATAACTTTGGCATACATGGATAAGTAGTTGTTGTCACTTGGAATTTTAAATGACAATCAATTTGTTGCAAGTGTATACGTGTTCAAATATCTTCTTCTTCTTCTTGCTTTCTTAAAATTTAAAAAGAAAACAAGTTCAATGCAAGAGAATTAGAATCGAACTATAATATCAAGCATGTTCTAATACAATAATTTTCAAGGTAGCCGTGATCAACTCATCAATTTTTTCAAATCAAACAAAGAAATGATCACAAACAACGTTGTCAAAATCATAGCACAGGCATATATTTCATATATTTGTACCCATAAACCACATATCCTCTGGCATCCCTATTGCAAACTGAAAATAAAATGTTTGCTGATTAGCATATTCAAACAAAATTAGAAAGCATTACCTAAGATCAAAGTTGTACAAGCACCTAAACTTTTGAAGCGAAGTTATAACTTTCCCCATCTTAAAGTCACAAGGTCTTAGATTGCTCGAAGAAATACTTGAACCCAATGAATAGTTTCGACATGTCCACCTAGATGAAATGAAACAATTGCTTAGTCAATGTTCTCGTCGATTACAATTCAAATGCATTTTCAGGACAATAATATCTGAAGCAAAGTACCTCCTTGGACTATAGCATATGTGAATAAGAATTCTTTCATCTAGATCAGTCTCCGAGAGTGGTGCAGCATCAGCAACACCCTTTAAAGTCTACATAAACCAATACATTAAACAATAAATTTGTGTACTATACCATGTACAGATTACAATGGAGAGCCATTGACAAACAGCAATAATGACAGTGAACCCATTATCTAAACAAGCACTTTAAAGGGTGAAATTCACAGCACAAACTGGTCCTCGTCAGATTGTACTAGAATAAACAAAAGTTTGAAATAGATATTGAAACAACCAATTCAAGACATCTAATATGTTAGTTTGCCAAACGAGGAAACCTAACATCGTAAGCTAAGCGAGTTCTTAATCACAAATCAAGCTAATGAAACTTCAACCAAATGCAATATCACATTAGTAATAGTTCCTCCAATCCAACTTCTAAGTACATTATCAGATAAACAAAAATGTAAATAAACCAAAACATTAAACAACCTGACAAAGCACAATGGTTGAATTTTTGAAAGCGCTATCACCAACCCATACATAGATACCAATCACCTTCATTCCACCAGATAACATTTTAGACACCTGAAACCACATCATTTGATAGAAATCAATAGCTTGTACTACGCCTAATATTTCATAATAATCAACACAATGAAAGTAATTCAAAGTTCTGAATTCCACTAAGAATAAATTAAGTAAACCTGGCGAGCATGTTCGGCGACCCAGTCCTTGTCAATGGCGAGAGAAGAAGAATCAACGGAGGACTGTGATTTGGATTTAGGTCCCTTCTTTTTGTCATCTTTAGAGGATTCGAGGAGAGAAGAAGCAGGGTCTCCAGCATCGTTGAGTGGAGTTGGGATCAAATCAAAGACGAAACCCCTATCTAGATTGGAGCTGAGTTTGCCAATCACAAGTCCCACCTGAGTCGGAAGTGCAGATTGAGCGAGACGATCTTCAGCTTGTTTGAGCTGAGTTTCTTCTCCGACCACCGCTTTCACCATTGTTGGTAATCTATTCTCTCAGAGGGAAATTTGAGGCTTTATGCTTATAACTATGCCTTTCTCATTCAAATGGACAAAATTACCCTTCTTATTATTTTATTTTATTTTTTATAATGAAAGGGAAATTTGAATTATTATGCTTTTTTTAATACATAATTGGTTTGGAGAACACTTAGTGTAGGTAATTTTTAAAATACGACCAATTTTCAAAAACCCTCAAAATAGCCTTGTCAAAATCCCAATCCTTTTCTCTCTCTTCCACTCAAACTCTCTCTCGGTCCCTTTTCGCTCGATCCCAGCCGCCTCACACAACCACGCCCAATCCCAGCCACCTCACACAACCACCACGCCCAGTCGACTCCGACCGAGACCCACCCACTATCCGACCGTCATCACCGCCGCACGGAGGAGGAGACCCGAGAACCGCACATGTCTAAGGTAATTTTTTAAATTTCTCTTTTAAAATTTCATGGATTCGGATCTGAGAAACCATTGGGGAAGAAGGGGGTCCGATGGGGTCCGACAGGTTGGGTCCGACGGATTGGGTCTGATGGTCCCGATGGTCCGATGGGATGGGTTAGGTTGGGTCCGATGGCTACCATATTGGGCCAATCGGACCCATCGGACTCGAGAGGTTTTTTTTTTATTCTGTTTTACGTGGTGGTCGGGTCGTAGGCGGTCGTGAGGGGGTGACGGCGCGGTGGTTGTGTGAGGGGGCTGGGATCGGGTGAAGTCGGAGTCAGGCGTGGTTGTGTGAGGCGGCTGGGATCGGGGGAAGAGGGACCGAGAGAGAGTTTGACTGGAAGAGAGTGTAACGCCCCAATATTTTGCCTTATTTTACAAAATACTATTTTTGATGCATTAATTAAAAAGATTCAAAGATGTTTAGAAATACACAGTGGGTTTTACAATAAATATGCAAAAAGGTGAATGATCATTCATATTAAAAACAAAATAAGTAGTTGAGTGCAAAAAAAATATATTTGTAACATCCCACTGAGCTCAGATTACTTTACTATAAAAAAAAAAAAACAAAACCAAGGCTCCACCGGCGTTCTAGACCGTTTGCTCGTCCATAGCTCCTCGCAGTATACATACCAGAACTGACCCAACTCATCAAACTTACATTCAATGTTTCCTGTCTATTGCCTGTTGGGGGAAAGTAAGGGGGTGAGCTAAAAGCCCAGTAAGGAAATGTTTATCATACAATACCATATAATATCACACATATTATTAATGTATTTATTAAGTTTTAGCAATATCATACACATTATTTATAATTATAGCCAAATAATTGTACACATGAAAACCTTTATCATATAGGTCCATACTAATTGTTCACACCAAACACATATACAGAGATCATAACTCTAATATTATACTCATAACATAATCATACCAATACTATAAAATAATAATGTCATTACCATAACTTTGGCATATCGTAGCCATTACTTACATAACCCGGGCCTAACCTGGCCCTACAATATCCTGGGCCTATGCAGCCCTACCATATAATAATCTGGGCCTATGCAGGCCTACCATTGTTATAGGATAGGGTATCTCTATATTCAACAGTAATATCACTGTATCATACCCCACCATAACAATCTCATACACAACTCAGTAAAATGCAGGATAGGGTATCTCTATATTCAACGGCCTTATCCCGTATCATACCCCACCATGGTCCCTCACTTTTCCTGAGACGTTAGCATACAACATACATACAACATACAACAAACAACCTGAAACATACAAATACAACATACAACATATACAGGTCATACAACCATGATTTACGTATCAATTCACAAACTCATATTGTGTCCATACCACACATTCTCAGTACCAAATACAACATACAACATATACAAGTCATACAACCATAATTTACGTATCAATTCACAAACTCATATTGTGTCCATACCACACATTCTCAGTACCATATACATATTCATAAATCATATTTCAATACATAAAGAATTTAAATTTATGCAGATAAACACATACAAAAATATCTAATTTCCTTACCTCAAATCCCGTTGCTTAAGACTTGCTATCTCGTCACTACTACCTATAATAAGACATGGGTCAAGGCCCTAATATTAAAATTCGTACTCTTACAGTACAGTAGAAAGATCACTATTTTTGACCAACAACTACACTAATTCAATAAAAGTTGTCTTCATAAAAATTATAGGAAATTCAAGTATCTTTCTAATGATATAAAGATCATTAAAAAATGGATTAAAACTGAGGGAGTTATGATTATTTTACTGAAACTATTTTTGAGAAGGAATATGGAGCAACGAATTATACGACTTAGTGAAAATACAAACTTTTTGCATTAAAAGGTTCAGAACTAGAAGATAACATCTTCATGAAAGTTTTAGGAAATTAAATTCCCTTTCCAATGATATCAAAATATTCGAAATTGGAATTATATTGAAAGAGATATTGCAATTTTACCAAAACAGTTTTGGAAGAACAAGATTCAAGAAACGAATCACATGATACAGAAGGAAACTGACTTTTTGACATAGTATAACTCCGAATTAACGAAATGTTTCTTCATTAAACTTATGGAAAATTGAATAAGCTTTGAAACCATATATAGATCATTAAAATGGACAAGAATTGAGAGAGTTATGGTATTTTAAGTGAAAGTACTTTTTCTGGAAATATGAAAAAAACGAATTACAACAACAGCAGAAAGATAATAATTTTCGACATAGAAGAACACCGAATTGGTGAATAATTTCTTCATAAAAATTTTATATCATGGAATAAGCTTTCCAACAGTATAAAAATCGCTGGAAACGGATCAATATTGAGAGAGATATGACTATTTTACTAAGACAATAATTTTCAGAAAAATAAAAAAACGAGATTTCATAGTTTAACCTAAAAGTTCACAACAATAGGTGGAAGAACTCCCTTACCTCTTGATGACTCTTCTTAATAAAATTCTAGATCTTGAAAGCTCAATTATTAGAATGGTGATGATGATCTCAATCCTACGTTGATGCAAATCATGAGTGGTATTTGTCGAAGAGAACGAAACAGGAAGAAAAATAATAAATCATTGATAGATACCGAGATGTATAGATTGTAGGATTAGGATTTTATGAGTGTCTTCTTTAAGAATTGTGTTCAGGCTGAAAGAAAGAGATTGAGGTTGAGTTTTATTTTTCTTAGGGTTAGAGGCTCTGCATATTACGAATGTGATAGATTTAGGTTTTATAATCTAATTAAACCTATAAAAGAAAATAATAAAATAACCCCTATAATCTGATGCTAATTTAACTCTAAATAGAATAATTAAATAAAAATCTTATTTGTTAGATATAAGTTTTAAATTTGAATTTTAAAACTTAGGGTTTCTATACTAAACTTAACAGGTCGTCACTTTGTAGCTTAATTTTGACCCCAATAAAGTTAAAATTACAATAAATCTATTTCTACATAATTGATAGATCTTTGAATTATCTTTCCAACGCCACTGAAATCACCTCAATCCGAGCTCTAAAACTCTAGATATGATCGTTTTAGTAAAACAGTTTTTTAATCATGCGAATTTATCCAAACCTACGAATTTTTAACATTAATTAATTAAACTCACTAAATATATTATAAAACTCTAATGGGCCTTCATATTGGGCTTTAATTAAAAGATTACCTACTTTGTAAAAATACCATAATATTTTACTTTCGTAGTTAATACAACTATAACTCTCTTTAGAAAATTAGTACAACTATTCTAAGCAATAATATCAACTCACTAACAAGACAAAGAAATAGGATAATTATCCTCACACAATTAATATCCCAAGGAGAAAAAAAAATTAAATACTATTTTAATCTGGATATTACAGAGAGAGAAAGGGATTGGGATTTTGACAAGGCTATTTTGGGGGTTTTTGAAAATTGGTCCTATTTTAAAAATTACCTACAGTAAGTGTTCTCCAAACCAATTATGTATTAAAAAATGCATAATAACTCAAATTTCCCTAATGAAATTCATTTTCCTTAAACAAACAAGAGCTAATTACTCAAAAGGATAGCATAAAGTTCAGAAAAGACATCTCACCTTAAAGATACCACAAGCATAACATTGAGAATTCGAGATTGTTTCACAAGAAAATGTGCATCTCGATTAGCAGACGTTTAACAAAATATAAACAACATTGTTTAAAAATTGCAATAAACTTTTACAATCAGAGCCGACCCAATAAAAAATTAAAATTGAATCTTTTATTAAAAAAAATACATTCATAAATTCTAAAATAGACAAAAAAAATTAAAATCATGTGTAGTGGGACCACAAGATTTTATGATTTTTTTTATAAGTGCTAAGTGCATATTTGCTTTTATGAATTTTTATTTATTATGTATACTATACTTGTGTAATGGTCCAAGTTGTCATATGCTTGGGTTGGCCCTCTTTACAATCTTCAACTACTAAGCCAAAACTAAAAAGCCTTCTAAAAGAACTATGAATAGCTTAAATAGTAACAAGACTACCTTCTCATTGTTAAACCAAACATTTGTGCGAGATCTAATTCGTGTTATAAACAAATTTATTTTTTGTTGATAAAATCACATCAAACATAATATTTATTCAAGTACAACTCTACGTAATATAAACATTACAAATTACTCAACACACAAGTAATGTGGAACAAACACACACAAGTTTCTTTTGTTTAACAAAATCATACTAAACATAGCATTTATCTAATTACTAAAATTCTATTACGGGGTTAGTGTTTGGTAGCTACTAAGTATAATATAAACACCACAAATTACTCAACACATGAGCAATGAGGGACAAACACACAAAAGTTTTTTTTTTTTTGATAAAATCCTACCAAATATAACATGTATCCAAATTAAATTAAGGATATGCATGATAAATTGATGCACCAAAAATGTTATTTAAATTTTAGAGTGTACAATGTAGTTATTTAAAATCTTACCAAAAAATATAATTATTTAAAATATCTTGTAAATTTTTGACAAATTCAGGAAAATTTAACGTGCTGAAATAAAGTTTAAATAGTCTGTTGCACACGTGACTCTTTTGTTTTATATGCGTGTGAATAAATTGTTTGAACCCTGCTTTATATATTGTAAATTATTTCGAATTTTTTAAAACTTTGCAGAACTACGTTGTCCATTGTCATGTATTTATTTATATATAATAGAATTAAAACTATTTAGATGTCAATTTAAAAAATTAAAGTTTCTCGTTCTAAAATGAATAGCTACAGGAGGTTATCTTTTTTCTCCGGCCACCCGCTAGCCTTCTCTTGGCATATGTGCAGCTTGGTCGGGATTGTGTTTTGCTATTGTCATTCAATTTTACTATTGCAATTAGTCTTTTCTCTGTTAAGTAGTTTTGAGTATTTTAGTGCTGTCTCTATGATATGATTTTGAGTGTATTGTTCTTGTTTGTGTGACATGATTTTGTTTTGTTTTATTTCGTTGTTGGTTCTTCTTTGTTCTTCGATGACTCGCCATCAAATCACGGTTATATGTTGAGAATAATAAATTCTTTGCGACTAAAGAGGTTGTTAGTAGTGCAATTACGTGCCTTTGCACAATAGTTGAGTGCTCAAGCTACGAGGTTGAATGAATCTGCAGCAAATGTTTATACTATTGTGTCTTTTAAGCGGTAGATGATACTGAATATATGTTCTTAAGGTTAATTATGATGCTGCAATCTTTTTAATCTAATTTATTTTTGGTTTTTTTGTCAAATGATTTGAGAATTAGGCAGCTGATTATTTAACTCGTTTTTCAAATTCTAATTCTGGTGGTGTCTCCAACAAGGAGATGTCCTTATTGAATTGCAAGTTATTATTGTAACCGATTGCTATTAATAAAATTACACGATTTATTTAAATATATATATATATATATTAATTTAAATGTGGAAAACAATCATGAAAGAGATGCATCAATGCATTTGGGATAATTTTTATTTCTTTTAGCATATATTTTATATTATTTTAATTATGTAACTAAATTAATTTTAAATTAAATAGAGAGACAATACAACCGCATGTATAACAAATTTTTATTTAAGAAAATAAATCCACCTATAAATTTTAGAAATTGAATAATTTTCTCATTATATAATAAAGGCTAATTAGGATTTTTGCCTCCTGAACTTTGACATGTACCAAATCATGCCTCTGAACTTTTAAGGTCGTTAAAAATGCTCCTGAACTATTGAGATTGTTGGATTTAAGAAATTTTTTCCAATTTTAGTAAAAAAGTCTAATATGGATGAAAGTTTAGGGAATATGATTTAGTACATGTCAAAGTTCGAGGGGTATAATTTGGTAAATGTCAAAGTCTGGGGAGCATGGTTTAGTACATAAACAATCAATGTAAAGTCTCTAATAGTAAAATTGAATGAAATTAGACAAAAGTTCAGAGGATATTTTTAACGACCTTAAAAATTCAGAGCATATTTTTAACGACCTTAAAAATTCAGGAGCATGATTTGGTACATGTCAAAATTCAGGCGGCGAAAATCCTAATTAGCCTATAATAAATGTGTATTTTTGGGTGCATATATTTTTTAGAAATTTTTACATGAAAAATCCTTTTTAGACACTTTATTACAAAATTACCCTCACACGCCTATTACTACATTTCTACTTACAAAGTTATTTTTATTACACATTTACCACTTACTCATCATACCATGCATACACGTGTGCTCTCCCCATGCATCATCAATCAAATCATACTCTCTTCCCTCTCTTTTTTCATTTTGTTTTCATTTCATTTTCGATTCTTCATTTCTGTTCTCTAAGTTCATTTTGAATTCAAGTAACCTCCATTAACCACCCATAATTTATCACGTTTTTCCCTCTTCTTTTTGGTTCATCCACGAATTTTCAACTTCCTCTTAGCCCACGATTTAGCAACTGTTTTTCCCTCTCTGTTTCAGTTTTTTTCAATCTTATTTATAGGATGGCAATCACTCGTTCATCTTCATCCCCTTCTCCAGTTCTCAAACAGAAATCAAAAATGGGCAAGAAATCTTTGGCCAACAAATCCAAGGGTAAACGCCCAATCATTGATGATTTTGATTCTGATTTTGAAGCTCCAATGCCGAAGCGTGTGAGACCCCATTCTTCGAAGAAAACGAAGCTGAACTTGGAGGAGCACACGCTTCCAGAAATTTCTGGGAAAAAATTTCAAAAATCTATTACACATGCTGAAGATCGGACTGAGGTTGGTTTTTAGTTTTATTTTCGTTTCCCCCTTTCTTCCATTTATGCTTTACCCAGATTTTGGCGTTTTCATGTTCATTATGCTTTGTGTAATTTTAGGGTTTCATTTGCGCATTTTGTTTCATGTTTTTAAATTTTTTAGTTATTTATTGTTGCTTTTGATCATTTCATTTGATTCTGGTCTGGGTGTTGTTCTTTAATTTGGTTTTGTTTTCTTTATTTTCAGTGTTTTTTTGTGCTTACAGGTTATGTGTTTTGTTTTCGTTTTTGGTGTTTTCAATCAGTCGTCGGTAGTTTCTTTTCAGTTTTTTAATAGTTTGTTACTGGTATGTTTTGATGTGTTTTCGATTTTCATTAGGTTTAGTTGTTTGCTGTTATATTTTAGATTTCAAAACGATTTTCAAATCTTTGCTCTATATTTTTCTATAGTTGTATATGTTTTTTAGTTTGTTTGTTGTTTTAATATAGTTTTATTGTTCTTTTTGTACTGCATTTTTCGATTTCTTTTAGGGTTAGTTGTTTACTGTTTTTTTTATGTTTCCAAACGATTTCGTGTCTTTACTTCGTTATTTTCTCGTGTAGTTGTTTGCCATTGATAGTTTGTTTTTAGTTTGTTTGTAGTTGTATTACGGTTTTTCATACTGTTTTATTCAGGATTTATAATTTATCTTGGCCCTTTTCGTTATGTTGCAGGTTTGGGACTGTAAATTTAGTCCTTCTGATTTTTACAGATCTAAGTGTGTATGCACCAGTGTTTATTCTGTGATCGATAATATTAAAAACACTTTATCTGTTAATTTGCTTTCTTTGTTTCGTCAAACTCAGTTTGGGCATTTTCTGGATATGCCTGAGTTTGTTTTTCATCCGCAAGTCGTACATAGTTTATTACTAAGGGAAGTTTTACAGCCTAATCCTAAGGAGTTTTGGGCTAAGGTTGCTGGCCGTTGCATACGGTTTAGTGCCGAAGAATTTTACCTGATTTCTGGTTTAGATTGTTTCGGTGATTGCAACAAGTTGTTGTTTTCACAGGAAACAAATCAATTGGTAGAAACATGTTTCCGTGGTGTAAAAACTATTGACAACAAAGCCATCGAGGATGCTTTTTTGGGTAGTCGGTGGGGTTTGGATGAGTCTATTGGTTTGAAAATGGCTGTTTTGTATTTCATTCAGTGTTTTCTTCTTAGCAATACTCCTGACAAAGAAGTGTCTAGGTTTGTTCTAGATATAGTTGATAGCGGTCGGTGGGATGAGTATTGTTGGGGTAGGGAATCATTTGAATTGACAATTGACTCATTCAAAAGTAGGATTGAGCATGGGATCATTATGAAAAATAGAAAGGCAGAGAAGGGAGGCCAATATGATGGCTGGTATAGGGCATTGGGATGTCCTTGGGTTTTCACTGTTTGGTTTTATGAATGTTGTCCTGCAATGGTGAACTCTTTCTGTAAGAGAGTTTCATCTTCTATTCCCAGGATTCTGAACTGGAGCAACACCATCGTCACCAAAAATCCAACCCTTCGAGACTTGAAGGGCAAGATTTTTGATTTACCTTTGGAGAAGGTACTTTACAGTTTCTTTACTGTTTTTTTCCTGTTTCTTTTCAGTTTTATTTATGTTGTTGTTTTTTGGTTTTTCCAATTGTTTTAATTTTTTTTCATATTATGTTTGATTATGCTGTTCAGTTGAAGATAAAAAACATGCGCCCTACTGATGAAGAGAGGCAGCAGCTTCAACTTGACGGTCTATTTATCGATGAATCTATTGATGAACGTGGTGTAGCGAAGCAATCCTTCGAGGGTGGGTCATCTTCAAAGAAGTCTGATTCAGCAGATATTGATTGGATGAAATCTAAGCTGGAGATGCTCATTTCGAATCAATCATCATTGGTCGAGGACTTCATTTCATTGAGGTGTTTTGTTGATTTTAATTTCAAATCCGTAATGACTGTAATTAAGGATATCCAAGAGAAGGTTAATGCCATTCATCGTCGTCCTTCTGACGAGGTATTTATTCTTATTTTATTGTTTAGGTTTTTTTATATTTTTTTTTTTGTATAGTTTCTTTACTGTTTTATTTAAGTTTCATTTATGTTGGTTGATACAGGGAAAGTCATCGGATGAATTAGTAACTCAAGATTCTGATGATGATGCTGATGATGATGATGATGCCGAGGATGATGAGAAGCAATTGCCTGATCCAGAAAATATTGATTCCGACTCCGACGATGGTGGTGAGTTGGTTAAAGTTGGTGGGGATGCTGATGATGCTGACAAGGTTGTTACTGCTGTTCCTTCTGCTGATGTGAATCCATCTGAGGATGTTGGAGGGAGTGATAAAAATGTTAAGGATGTTGAGAAGCCGAAGGGCGATGAGTCTCGATTGAAGGGGGACGATTTCTTTGATGGGTTGAGCCAGCTTGTAATAGATGATGATCAAGTTGTGTTGGCTGGCTTGGAGGCTGTTGCTAAAATCAATGTAAGTTTACTTTTGATTGTTTTCAAAAAAACTAGGTTTCTTTTTGGTTGCTCATTAGTTTCTAATATGTTTTGCAACTGTTTTAATGCATTCTTTATTTTTTAGGTCCCCGCACCCAATCCAGATGTTGTTGGTGAAAAGTCAGATGCCCTTCATACTGATGAAGAAACTGAGGATACTGTCTCTGATACACCTCTGTTGGATAAGAGGAAGCGTGCTCCGGCATTGAAATCTCCATTTGTTGATTTCGGGTCTGCTGATGTCGGGAGCACTCCAATGGAGCTTATGTCCTCAGGCTCTCAATCAGCTGGGGATGATAGGAATTTCAAAATGGTGACTTATGTGAAGGGCCTTTATGCTCTTAATGATGCTTTTGCTGATCCCGTATCTACCGAGATTGAGGCAAAATTTGACTCTTGGATTGGTGAAGGATTGCTTAAACATCCTAGGTGACTGTTTTTATTAAATCTGTTTTTGTATTATTTTTTTTTCCAGTTTTATTCCTGTTTTAATGCTATTTTTTTGCTGTTTTTTTGTTGTTGTAGGCATTATAATTGTTATGAAGACGGCGCAAAGAAATTTACCCCGGGTTTTAGGCTAGGTGTTGATTATGTTGAGGATAAAACTTGGTTTTACCATTTGGCCACATGCGACATGTTTATGAACGACTCGGTAAAGTTTCCAATTTATATTGTACTTATGGTAGTTTGTTTTTAGTTGCTTTATAAATGTTTTTTTAGTTTTGATACTACATTTCAGTTTTTTTACAGTTGTTAAACCTTTTCATTTGTGTTTATGTGTTGTTTTTTTTTTCTCAGCATATGAACACCATATTCTATTACCTTCGGAAAAAAGGTAAGTATTCTTCTGCTGTGACGTTGAATTTCGCAACTACTGATTGTCTTTTTGATGATTCCATCCAAGCATTGTACCACAAATTTAACAAGGCCAAGTCAATGAAGACTAAGATGTCACACATTCACGCTGCCCACCCAATTGCGCATTACATCCGAGGTATGCGCATTCCCTGTTCCAAGCCTTGGTATGAAGCCGATCACGTGCTTTTCATCTTCAATTTAAGAAGGGAAAGTCATTGGGTTTTTGGGCGTCTTGACGTGAACGAAGGGACGTTGTTTCTGTACAATTCTTTGAGAACCGCGAAGATGAATGCCGCAGCTAGGAATGCGATGAAGGCTTATTCCGTGTTGCTGCCTTTGTTTTTCGATTTACTTGGGTTCTGGAAGAATAGACCACAAGCTCCTGCCTCAGTTTCGACCCTACAGCTCCATTCAGAATCGTGGAGCTTAGTGGTCTTGCGTCTCAGCAGAAGAAGTGAGTGTTTCTTTTAAGTTTCTTTTATGTTGTTTTTTAGTTTCTAAACTGTTTATTTTTTCTCTATGTTTTTTAACAGTGATTGTGGAGCATATGTTGCTGCCTTTGCTGAATTCGAACCCGACTTGCTTCACTTTTCTACTCGTACGGACAAAGGAAAATTGACGAAAGTATTGACAGCGAGGATGAGAAGCAAACCAAGTCTTCTAAGGCATCTAAATTGAAGAAATAGGATCTTTTAATTTGGTGGCTCTATTCTGTTATTTGTTGAATCTATTTACTTGACAAGTTTTAGTGTTGTTGTTTCAATGTAGGTATTATATTTGATTTTATACTATGTAGCTGGTTTAAAACTTTTAGGATATTTGACATTCACTCCTTATAATATCTTTATTGTATAGGTTTGTATTTCCCAAAGTTGTTTGTTTTTTTTAATTGTTCAAGTTCTTATATACGGTCGCACAACTATAGAGAAACTATTAACCAACTAAATACAAACTATGTTTTCAATTTTCCTAAATAGTGCTATGAATGTATTTTTATTCTTCGTATTCCATTAATCCTTTTCCCTTATTCAAGTTATGTTTTATCAATTATTGACTGACTGCCTTTAAAACTGTGAAGAAGAAGTCATTCCGCCACTTAATATTTTACAAAGGGTCGCAACTGTAACAAAACGATTTTGAAACTATTAAAAAACTGTTTCAAATTTCATAAAAAAGAAATCCCATGTATTTAGAACACCACAGATCAACCTATTTGAATTTGCACACAAAATTAAACAATTCAAATATTTCATATGTATCTATTTTATTGCTTGATTGTTGCATGTCTTTCGATTGTGTCCGTGTTGTCCACATTTGCCGCACCTGTTATGTTTTTTTGTATCCCATTCAGATAAAAACCTTCGTTTCCTTGGTCTTCCAGATCTTATTTTTTGGTTTGGTGGCAGAACAATGATATCTTTTATGTTTTGTGGCACATCCCAAGTTGTGTGATTGTGAACCGGATATGTTGAGCCGCTGTATGTTTCAAGCCATGTTCGCGTGGTGTAATAACTCGAACAGTAGTTGTAAACATTCAAGTTCATCTCTTTTATAACAGCAAGCGCATGAGCACATGGTAACTCATCAAGTTGGAATCTGTTGCAACTGCATGTTTTCTCCTTCAGGTTGATGACCCATGATCTGGTTAGTTCAATGACTTCGAACATGGTCTCGTTTATTGGTTTTACCTGCGGATTAAGTGTAAAACTATTAATATGTATAACAACGAAAAACAAACTATAAAGAAACTATAATGCAACTACAATATTAAACATGTCATTACATTTTCTGTCAATGATTCCACAAAGTTGTCGACTAATTTCTTTTCTGCTGTAGGTGTTAAAAATGTTGTTGTTTTCTGTGCTTTTTTCCTGTTTGTGTATGTCTATTGTTGTATCAATGCTCTCAATGACTCCATCAGTGTTGTGATTGGTAGCTCTCTAGCTGCCAAGTTTGCTGCATTTAGAGATTCAGCAATGTTTGAAGTCATAGTTGAATACCTGTTGTTTTTGCAGTGGTATCTTGACCATTTGTGGTATCCAACTTGTTGTAAATATGGTCTTACACGGATGTCCAAGCTGTCCAACTCGCTCATATGGTATTCAAATTTCCTCTCCGTGTATGCTCGGCAGCCGAAGAATGGTTTATCCGGCTTGCTTGCATTCTTCTTGAAGGTTGCTTTTAGGTTGCTTAACGAGGTGGTATACACAATAGCAATGTGTGATTTACGGAAATACTTGACAAGCTGCCTTACTTATGCTCTCATGTCTATCCGAGATCAAGCACGTTCCTCTCTAATCCCATATGTTTCTCTCACTTTTGTGAAAAACCATTGCCATGAGTTGTTGTTTTACGAATCCACAACAGAAAAAGCTAGTGGAAAAATGTGCCCATTTGCATCCTGTGTACAAGCAGAGAGCAGTGTACCTCCATATGTTGATTTAAGGAAAGTTCCGTCAACAACTATTATAGGTTTGCATTTCTTCCATCCTTTTATTGATGCATCCAGTGCGACAAACAAGTACTTGAAGCTGTTGTCATCCTCTGTTACCATGTGCACTATTGTTCCGGGATTAGTTTTTTGCAACATGTGCAAAAAACCGGCAAAGAACTTTGTATGATTCGTTGGCTTTTCCTCGTAATTCTTCTTGCGCGTGCTCTTTGCTTCTCCATGCTTTCATGTAGTTCATTCTGACCCCATACTTGTGTTTCATTTCTCCTCTGATGTCTTGTGGCGTTTGAGTTGTTTTTATGTTGGTGAATCGTGGCTTGATGTAGTTTCCAATCAATTTCGTTGTAGCTTGTCTCTTGTCGGCAAATCTGATGTTTAGATCACAAGTGTGTATCACCTTTACGTCGTACTTTCGAATGATGAATGACTTTGTTGGCCCGTTTACGGATGCCGTTAGTGCCCACTTGCATTTTGGATCCAAACAACAAATCTTGTATGTTCTTGCACATGATTTTTTAACTCTGAATTGGAAGTTGTTCCTAATTGCACAGAAACCAAGCACACTCTGCAGTGTTTCTTTGTCTTTGTATATTTGTGCTTCTTCTATTTACGGATGATGCGGATCCGTGATTAGTAGTTCGTCATAATCTGTGATTTCGGTTCCTTTTTTCTCGTTGTTTTCCGGTTGCTCAACCATTTCCTCTGCCACAAGTTTTGCATAGTCCATGAAGTCAAAACTTTCTTCCCCAAATTCCGGTACTCTTGCTTCAATTATATGTTGTTGATTTGTTGAGTCTTCTGTTGTTGCTGCATTGTATTCGATTGGTTGGAAGGCGCTTCTATGTGTAATTAATGAATTGTCATTTCCAAAGAATGATGCATCGATGGTTGTTGTTGGGTTGTTGATGACATTCACACACATTGGGTATGTTGTGAAGTCGGGGTCTTTCAGTTTGAGTTGTATGTAGAAATGCAGGCTTTGATCATCCTTTATCCTCAATGGTTGGTATCCTTCCTTCACTTGATATTTCAGTTGCAAAACAGTGTTTTCTTGGTTGCATTCCAGGGCATCTTTGAGTTTCTGTTGCAAATCTTCATAGTTACAATTGGCAGAAATGTAGTGTCCACTGGCTTCATAATTTTCATAATTCATTCGATCATCGAATTTTCCATTGTAGAAGACTAGGAATGGAATGTCTTTCCTTTCCTGTGTTTTTGCAATGGTTATTAGTCCGAGGCAACGAATTTTAAAACTGGTTTTATTATGTTATGAAATAGAGTACAAACTTACTTCTATCTCTGTTCCTTTGTTCAAGCATTGTATTTCCTGTCCTGATTCCTGATTTTGCCATTTTTTGGTTGTTAATAAACTACAAAGAAACGAGAATAAAACTATTAAGAAACTTCATTTAAATTTTGGGAAACTAACCATTTCTCAAACTGTTCTGTCCTCTATCTTTTCCACAATAAATTCCTGCAAAAAACGTAATGAAACTATTATTAAATGATTATGCAACTGTAAACCAACTGAAAAACCACAATTATATCCCCAAAATTACATAGTTCTTACTCATTGTCATTTTTCATCATGTTTATTCGACTCAGATCGATTTACAACTATTATAAAACTAATTTGCTACCATTAACATAAATCTTATCTTGTATATATGCTAGCTCTTGGTACTTGTCATATAACACTTCTTCATGATTTCTAAACCATTTTCAAACGATAATGCAACTGTAAGCCAACGCAAAAAAAATTAAAAAAAGTAATTAGTATCCCTTGGTTCCTTAATCAGAATCAGTTCTTGTTTATTGGTTTTACCATATGAATTGCCTGTTGCACACCATTGAATCAACCAGAATGCAACTAAAAATGCCGTGTATCATTGTTGAAAAAAAAATTCAGTTCATACCTTTTTTTTGGATTTGAGGGGGAGCTCCAGATCTGTTCAATACAGATTTACATTGCTTCAATCTGAATTTTCGACGATCGTTTGAGTGATATTGCACTATAAAAACCGAAATCAAATGTTGAATTTCAGTTTCTCCACGGTTGTCCTGCTCTTTTTTTAAAAAAAATTATGTTTAGATCGTTGGTTTTGATCGTTTCCTATTGAAATTCGACGGGATTTACAGCTGTTTTACGTTCGATCTGGTTTCATTATGGTTGCGTGGCCGACTGCATCGATGGAGCTTCATTCATCCTCTCCGTTTGTGACGTGCGGCTGAAGGTAAGGGCAAGTGGTATTTTTGTAATATTTTCCTTTTGGGCTGTACAAATGTTCATTGGGCCGGCCCACAGTATTGTTGTAATATTTTTCCCTTTTTAGAATATTCCTATTTTTTTCCCTATTTTTTAACACTCCAAATTCCAATATGTGATATTCTATTATTTTATTTCTGTTAAATTAATTCGTCGTCGACCTAAGCACTTTAAAACCCTCAGAACAGTTCCTTCTCATCAATGGTGTTGGATTTTCTCAAAATTAAATTCAAATCAATATTCACGTTTATTGTGTAGCAGACTCAGAAAAACCCTAAATCAATATCCTAAAATCTTCTCATTTTTTCCCTTCTCACCTCTCAAGCGAAGCACCTGCTCTGCTCATAACACTATCTACGTCTTTCTCTCAGCGCCGTGGCTGCTCCAACCTCGAAGGCAATCGACTTAAGCCATTATCCATGGTATCATTAAGCTTTGAGTCTGAAGTTTGTATCTTTGAGTTAGACAATCTTTATGTATTAATTTTGTTTAGTTAAGATCAATTGCAGGTCCAATTACGAATATAATATACATACGAAAAGTTAAATTCTCTTCTTTTTCGTTAATTAGGGTTTATATATTAGCTAGAGTATGCTGTTTATATATTAAGCTTTTCTTCAATATGTTCAAGATGAGTCTTGCTTTGTGTTTTTGGGCTTCATCTTGAAAGAAGACTAAGTAATCATGTTTTAGTTTTTTCACATATGTTCATCTGGGCAAGCATTGAATTTCTTTTCGTTTTTTTATTTGTCTTAATTCATGATATTCAAATTTTGTGTGAATAGGTTGCTGGTGGATTAATTGTTAGTCGTGTTTCCGAGTAATCATCCAAGGTATTATTAAGTTTAGGTGGTTTTCCCAGTAAATCAAGCAGGGGTTTATCATTATTGTGATGTAATGGCACTTGGGTTTATCTCAAATCTGCGTAATCTTTGGCCCTTTAAGGTGCTTAAACACGATGATTTAAGAGTCTCTTGTGATTTAGTTCGCAAGCTTCCAATTCCTGAGCGGACTAAGCAATTCGTTTATGCAATTTGGGAGCCAGAAACTCAATCGGTGATATACGTACTTTCTACTCAAAGTTTATCTGAGCAGTCAGCATTGGATGTTAAGTGTTTGATTAGGGAGATTAAGCCTGATGCTGTAGTTGCTCAAGTGGGTGTTTCTCATGGTGCTGAAATACTTGCACAAGAGAGTGAATTGGATCAGTGTGTTGAGAACCCACTTCCTACCTCATCGTTTGAAGTTTTAAGACGATGTTTTGTGGAAAAAGTTAGTAAGGAGAAGTACGAGGATGTTGCTGGTAGTTTAGTTTTACGAGAGGTTTTTGGTGTTAGTTTTCATGGACATCTTTTGGCAGCCAAAAAGGCGGCTCGGGAGGTGGGGTCTTCATTCTTGGTGATAGAATTGCCATGTTTATCACTCGCTGGCAATGGTACACCGGGTGAAACCGATGTATTGAACAAGTTTCAGGGTTTAGTTAGTAGTTTGGTTCCTCAGAAGGCTTTTAGTTCAGTTGCTACATTGAGCTCAAGGAGGTTTCTCTTGACCAATGATATTCAGTCGCAAATGGTGAAGGTTTTATCACCAGTTATGGAGATGTCAATATCAAGGTTAAGTCCATCAAGTTCTGCACCCAAAATGGGATTGGGGGAAACTCAGCCTCAAGATAGTTATGAGGCTCCATCATTTGCTCAGTCCATTTATCCACTGCTTGTTGATTTGCATAATATATTTGCAGATCTCCCATCCATTGGAAGGGCTCTTGCTCATGCTCAAAAGATGCTATATGATGTAAACAAAGGGGAAGCTGTTGATGGAAAAGTCATGTCTGAGGTTTACACCTTCCGAATTGCAGTTGAGGGGCTGAGAATTGCTCTGAACAATGCTGCTAGACTGCCTCTCAACAAAATAGGGGATCCCAGCTCAGTTAAGGCCGAGTTCTCTGATCTTTCTCTTCAGGAAAAATCTCAAGTACTTCTTGCACACGCCCTCCAATCCCAGACTAAGAAGTTCAAGACCATAGTTGCAGTGGTGGATGCCAGTAGCTTAGCGGGTCTAAGAAAGCACTGGAACCATCCAGTTCCTCCAGAAGTCAAGGATATGATTGGACAGCTTTGTATAGGTGATGAAGGTGATGAGGAAATGCCAAATCAGACAGACAAGAAACTTTTGATAACTAATAAACCTGTGGTAGCTGTAGGAGCAGGGGCTACAGCAGCTCTGGGAGTTTCATCGCTTTCTAAAGTTGTCCCTGCATCAACCTTCATGAAGGTTATAACCATGAATGTCCCTGCATCACTTAAAATCATTTTGACTCAAACACAGAAGGCATTGGCGCTTGTCCTTGGCAAAACTCTTGGTCCAACAAAAGTTGTTGCTCCAAGTTTTGCCGGTTCTGGATTCAAAACAACATCACTTTTCAAAGCCACAGCTTCTGCTGAGAAGATCAGGGCAGTTGCCCACGGTGTTATAGCCTCAGCTGAGAAAACTAGCCTCTCAGCCATGAGAACAGCTTTTTATGAAATAATGAGAAAGCGCCAGGTTCGGCCAATCGGTTTTCTACCATGGGCAACTTTTGGGTGTAGTGTCGCAACGTGCACAGGATTGCTTGCTTATGGAGATGGGATTGAGTGTGCTGCCGAATCTGCACCTGCTGCCCCATCAATCGCAAGTTTGGGTCGTGGAGTTGAGAGATTGCAAGAGATATCTCAGCAGGTGAGGCAAACAGATAGCAGTAGAATACAAAAGTCTATAGAATCATTAATGGTTAGATTAAAGAAAACAAGATTTCAATAAAGTAAGAAATGTTATTCTTTCTCTTTCAATGATCATTTGCAAGTTTGTACAGTGATTTTTGATCAAGTAAGAGAGTTCATAAATTAAAATTGTTCATAGAGTTATAGGAGTCTGTTATTTGCATTATAATTCTTAAATTTGCTTTTCAGAATAATACGAAGTCTGTTCACCATCTTGTCATTGATTGTAATTAGTAAGTACTATGCTGGTGTTGCATAAATCAAATATTGGATTATTTTCTATCATTTAGTCCTTGAGTCACTGATTATTATATGTAAATACAGAGGCTTTTGTTTTTTAGTATTATAAAGTTTTGTGTATATGGGAATGAAAGTGTGAGATTATAATTGGCTAATTAAGATTTTTGTCCTCTGAACTTTGACATGTATTAAATTATGCCCCCTGAACTTTTAAGGTCGTTAAAAATGTTCCATGAATTATTGAGATTGTTGGATTTGAGGACTTCTGTCTATTGTCATTCAATTTTATTATTTCGATTGTTTATGTATTAAACTATACTCTTCAAATTTTGATATTTACCAAATTATGTCCATTGAATTTTAAAATGTACTAAATTATAGTTCCGGAATTTTAGTATATGTTAGATTTTTTATTAAAATTAAAAAAAAAAAAATCTTTAAATCTAACAATCTCAATAGTTCATGAGGCATTTTTAACGACTTTAAAAATTCAGGGGCATCATTTGGTACATGTGTTCATGCAAAAATTCTAATTAACCATTATAATTAGAAAGTTGAGAACATAGTTTGGTGGGAGGGAAACTTGGTCTCAGTAAATTGTAATCTAAGCCAGAGACAAAGCCTTATATTTATAGTTTTCTAAAAAAATAAAACAAAGAATGAATTAAAACAGCCAATGAGAAGGCTTAGAAAATAGTTAAACAGCAATCAACAACTAGTACAGAGATTAACTTGGTCTTACAATTATCAATAGATGAATTGGAGAAGAAGAGATTACTATAAAGTGGTTAAAATAAAGAAATCTGAAATAAGTTTTATTTATTTATTTGGTATTTGGCCAAAAAAACATTTATTGCTTAGAGAAACAAGTGTGATTAGTGTTTTTTTTTTCTTCTAAAAACAAAGCTATTCAGCAAGCCATAATTAGAAATTAGAGAGTTTGGCCAAATTTTTTAAAATCAATTTTATGAAAACTAAGTTAAAAAATAAAAAAAAAAATCTGAAAAATCATAAAACATCAATATGTTATTTTCTATTTTTAAAAACAAATTTTATTTTTAGTGTATATTTTTTTAAGAAAATTTATAATTTTGTATACATTATATAATTTTATTTTTTTATGTAATATAAAATAATTTATTTACATTTAATTATACATTCTATATTAAATACATAAACATAATTTTAATTTTCTATACAATTTTTATAAGATAATAAATTTTTCTTAAGTCTTATATAAATAAACAATAAAAATACATATTTTCTTATAGAACTATATATTAAATATATTAGATTAATAATTTATAAATATTATCAATATAAAATATAAACATAGTCTTTATACATAATGTCACATTTGGTTACAGTTTCATTTTTTTAAAAACAAATTTCTGAATAACTTATAAACATAAGTATTTTTTTAGAACAACATAAATGTTTCTTAAAACAAAATAAACATAAATATTTTATTTTTAGACTTATTTATGAACTTTTAATAAATAAATTATATAAATTCTATTGAAATATTATTATAATAAATATATTAGATTTATAATAGCATTATAAATACAAATAATAATCAAATATTTAACATACATGTATATACGTTGTTTATAAAGCATAAACAAATATTTTAAATATGTTTATATATATTTAATTTTGTATTAAATTTCAGTAAACATATTATTTTTGTAATATATCAAAATACAAATATTGACATATGTATTTTTGTATTTAATTTTATGCATTTTTTTAAAAGAAATTAATTAAAAATAATCAATATGTGAAAATCGTAAACTTTTATGTTTTTTATTATTATATAATATGAATTTAATAATTATTTGTAAATATTTATAAAATTGTATAGAATTGTGTAATTATGTTTTTTTTGTTGGATAATTTTTGTAACATAATTAATTTACTTGTATATAATTAAAGATTACCTTTTTCTTATATATATATTTTCTCTCACATACCCAATTCTTAAGTATGGGTTTGGGGTCGGGGCCAGATCCAGGTTTGGTGATTTAGCATCTGGGGTTCTGGGGTCGGGTACGAGTCTTATGCCTAGTGCTGGGACCTATTTGTGTTAAGACCTATTTTTTTATTGAATACTAGTAAATAGAATAATAAGCTATGATATTGAAGTCTTCTCTGGTGGTGCATCTTGTCTAATGTCCTCCCTATCCTAGGCATCATGGCAAGAAGAATCAACATTGACGAGGTACATTGCCCCCTTTGTGGGGGGTGTGAAGAATTTATGGAGCACCTGTTTCTTTATTGTAACTTCGCTTTGGTGTCTCCTGTTTGGTCTCCCCTTCCAGAAGATTGGATCAAAATCAAATGTTAAGGTTGGTTGTGACTCCATGTGCGTAGCGACTTTGGCTAGAGATCACTCAGGGACAGTGTTGTGGGGTGCGGCCAACAGTCTTAATTTCGCAAATTCGTTGATTGGCGAGGCAGCAGCGTGTCAACTTGCTTTGGAAACTGCTATTTCTTGGAAGCATAATTATATCATTATTGAGAGTGATTCAGAAAATGTAATCAAGGCGATTAAAGGAGTCCACTCCTTATGGAACATTGATAATTATATTTCTGTTTGTAATCAACTCTCTATGAACTTTTTATCTTGTAATTTTTCTTTTATCCTTAGATGTTGTAATTTTGCGGCTCACAATGTCGCTAGATGAGCTTTCGCTCAGAATGTTTCGGGTATAGTAGATCCATCCTCTATACCCCACTCTATCCTTTATAATGACCGCGAGGTCTAACTTTCTAGTTTCAATGCACGTTTTATTTTAAAAAAAAAAGTCTTCCTGTTAGATTTGGTAAAAACTGACTAATCCTTCTGTAAATATAAACTGTACATATGCAATAATGCAAATGTATTAATTATTCTTTTTTTTTTCCTTTTTATAGTAATGATTTTTTCTTTTTTAAGAAATTATAACAATGATGTACAGATGCAATAATGCAAATGTATTAATTATTCATATTTTTTTTTTCCTTTTTATAGTAATTTTGTTTTTTTGAGAAATTATAACAAGAAATTTTTACATTTGAAATTGTACATATTTGTTATACTAACTCCAAAATTTAGTAAACAAATTCCACTAATATAACCAATTTGTATTCAATTATATGTAATTAAGTTACAAAATTTAAATGTAAAATCCATTGAGTACATTTATAAAATTTTATGACCAAACTTAAATCCAGAATACTAAATTTATATGTTGATAAGCAATTACTAAAAAGTACCAAATAAGTCAATAAAACAAAAGATATTAAATGAGTATTTTATATTTACCCATTCTAATATATAGTTTCTATAAATATATATATATATAGTTTCTATAAACACGTTTAATTCATGTAAATAGACTGAGTGGAAACATTAAAATTTGACTAGAAATTTGAATTAGAAGGTTCTTTACAATTGACCGAGCAAACTAATATTAAACTCAGTCACTACCCTCCAATAATATTAATAAACCAATGAACACATTTTTCATTCATTACACCAAAATATATTCCCTTTTTCCTTTTTTTTTTCCCTCAATAGATGAACTAAACACACAAAAAAAGAAACACCACCCTAACTGTAACTGCATAAATCTTCCTAAGCTAAATCTTGTATAGTAGTCTCTTATGTAGCAATCTCATCAACCTCAGAATTAAACACAAAACTTGGGAATGTCGTTGTAATGTCCCTGCATTTTAGTTCAAAACACAAACAAGAATCAGATTATTTCATCCTTTTAAGTTCCCGAAAAATTCCACTGTTTGGAAAAATCAAGCACGCACGCACACACAAGTGGCATACCTTAAATATGGGAGAGTCATGATTTTTAACAATGATGGATTCTTCGAAACGAAATTTTGCCATTCTGATTTGTCTATTTTCCCATCTTGGTTGACATCAGCCTCCATGAAAGTCTGTTCCCAGAAAAAGAATAACTCGGTTATAAACATTTTAAAAAATATAGGCAAACCTTGGATGAATGAACTTGATTTTTGATAAAGATACTTACTTTATCGAGTATTGTTTCGATGGTATCATCTGCCAGCTTCATTTCGGATTCACAAAGAAGTGCAATCAACATTTGCTTGACCTGCACATTGCACACAACAGTTTAATTCAGAAAGAACGAAATCGCCACATAATTTTTCTTTTCCCTCTAAAATAAGAATAAAAACCATGCAATAAAAGTGAATAGGCGAAAACAGATAGGCAGCCTTGTTGACAAAGTTGTTTGAAAAGTGTATAAAAACCACAAAGTAAAAGAATAATATGCCATGGAAAAACACCTTACTAACTTTTGGAAAACAGAATAAGAGGAAAGGATCATGTGTGGCGCGTATTATTCACATAAGAACATTTAATACAATGTGTCTTAGAAGTAACAGGGGAGCAGAGGACAAATAGTAACTGCTTAAAGGTGGATCTGCGATTCAACAGTTTCGCAAAATACCTTAATGATATATCACTGATTACTCCAAAAAGATTCCGAAGACAAGAACAAGTATTAAGAAGCTACATGTATGTATAGGTCCAAACAACAAAATCCAAAATCCCAACAAATTGAAATCCATAGAAACAACTCGAAAATGAGCGAATTTAGAGAAAATTCCAACTTTGATCATATGAAGTAAACAAGAGGAAAAGGTTGTGAGATCATCACAGAAACAACAGAGGATCATTCATGTTCTATAAAACCAAGTTTATAAACTTCATCAAAATACTAGAGACATGTTGGAGCAATATCTATGCCAGGCCATACCATGACTCCATGCACATACAAACCAGAACGTAACAAAAAAAAATAGGTATAGCAAATTTAAAGAGCATCAAAATACCTCTTGGCGCTCAATAAAGCCTGTATTATCCAAATCGTAAAGCTTGAATGAAACTGCAAAACAATATTAACTGTCAACACATCAACTAAATAATACCAGCACAAATCTACAAAACCGTGTAGGCTGAAGCTATTGCTATTATATCATGTCATTTCAACTTACAGTCAATCTTGTCGTCCTGTGGAGCATTGGGATGGAAAAAATTTAGCGATCTTACAAAGTCACCGAAATCAATGTATCCCTTTCGATTGACATCAAACATATCAAAGATCTGCAAGCAAAATTCACTCAGAAATCAGAATGTATACCTAGAGTTTGAAGAAAAATTAGTCCACAAACGTTCTACTCGATAAACGTATGTTATTCAAACAATTGCAAGCAATAAACTGTATCTCCTTCAAACAAATTCATTGCTTGAACACCAATATAAAATCTACACACAAATATCATTTTGTAAATAGGCAGCAAGCAACAGATTCGAAAAATGCAGTACTTACCCGATTTGCAAAGAGATTTTCTTTCTTCCTGTTTTTGAAAAGTGCCAACTGGAACTCTTCCTGCATATGAAACAAAAGGATCCTATTAAAATTGGAAATAACATATGCGATTGTTGTTCAGTACTTAGCCATGTGTCTAATCTTTCAATGAAAAATCTAAACTTAACATGAAAAAGAACAGGAATCTTTGGTAAAAAATGCATCAAATTTTTAACAAAAAAACTCAGCTAAACTCAAATTTAACTAAAGCCATATGACAGATCAAAATGCCAAAGGTAAGAGACCTTGGCTCCAACAATACCTTGTTTATCAACCCATCATCAATAACGGAGCTGCTAATGCTCTTGTAAAGCTCAAACAATGCTTCAACTTCGCTAACACTAACTGGAGAATGAAAATTAACACAAGATAATGCTTAAAATCAACATGAGAAAGGAGTAGAAAACTTAATAAGCAGTTTATTTTGATTGAAGAGCTTCTCAAACACTGCTTTTTCATTTTTGATAAAAAAAAAAAAAAACAAATACATGATTCATAATCATCAAAACTTGAGGACCCAAATTCAGTTTAGTCATCAGAAGTCAAAAAGTTCATGCACATACATATATAGATATACAAGATGATCTGTATAACTCATTCAAAGATCAAAGAATAAGAACTTACAAGCTGTTTGTGAAGCAAGGACGACTGGGTCCTCATAACCAGGAAATTGCCTTCTTCCCTTAGAATGAAAACAGCCCATTTAAAGAGGAGGAAGAAGAAGGTTGTGCCGCTTAGCTAAGCTCCTTCACTACAATTTATTATCAAAACCATCTTAACCTTGCAAATTCAAAATCCCAATTCCAAAAAAAAAAAAAAGGAAAGAAATCCATGCAAAATTAATTAGTAAAATAAAGTACTTATTAGTCCTAATATTTTACAAACGTTGACTAGTTTTCATACGTGCTTAACTAGAACAAAAGCTTTAATACAATAATAATTAAAAAGAAAAACATTATTAATTTTTCATGGGATTAGCAAAAGATAATAAAAAAAATTAAGAATTTGCAACATTATAAGCAATAAAATAACGAAAAATAATACAGGGTCGAAGTTATGCAGATCGAATGTTGAAAAAGTGTTAAAATTTCATTATTGTTTTTATATTTTAATTTCCCAGTAACCAAACAGAAAGCTAAACATTAAAATACAATCAAGATGAACCAGTTTTAAGGGTATAATAAAGAACCAATTTTTAAAAGAAAAACACAACGGAATACAAATCAGATTAACAAAAAACAAAATTCAGCGAAGCAAAAACCATAACAGCTAAAATAACGCAGAAGAAACTTACCCAAATTAATAAATGGCCGGAAAAAATTAAATCAGAAAACAGAGAAATTGAATGAGGGAAAAAGGGTTTAGGTGGAGAAAGAGAATACAAGGTGGAACAGAGAGGCTTCAACGGAGAAAATAGTGAAATTTAGCGAAACCGAAAGAGAGAAGACAGTATATGAACGGGTGAGATTGAGTTTTGAATTTGATCAAACAAACCTAACCACAATTTAACGGTGATGGATTCAACAATGATACACTAACGAACTTGGAAACGAGAGCCCAAAGTAGGAGAAAGTGAGTTGCTAAATACCAGGCTTAGATTTCGCGAGTGCATCGCACGCGTTATTATACCGCGTGAAAAAAATCGGGAAGATTGCTTGTTCTTAAGTTTAAATTAAAAGATTGGAATTTTGGAATATTCCTCCTAATAACCCTTAAACCCAAAGTCCCTCACTCATAGGGTCACGCTCCCTTGATGAGCTTTTTATTTGTTTTATTATTTATTATTTTTTTAACAAAGCTTTTTATTTTTTTATTAATTTATTAAATTGTAGATTTTTTTTTTAGTAATTTACGGGGAAATTTTTTATATTTTAATTTTTATATATTTAATCTTTTTATCTTGTTTTAGTGCCAAAATCTTTTTATATTTTAATTTTTATATACTTAACCTTCTTATCTTTTTTTTTGTAGCAAAACCCTTAAGTTTACTTTTTTAAAAAAATCTCTAAAAAAATTATATTTAAAAAATAAAATATTTTCTAATAAATTTAATAATTGTCGTGTAAAATAGTAAAAAGGTCTCCATAAATTTATTAAAGTAGAATAAATATTTTTTATAATAATTAAGAAAAATTTTGAGTCCATCAATGACCTAAACTAACTTATATGGGACTTTTATTTTACCAATACAAGAGTTTGAAATTTCAGACAAAAAAAAATATAGGAGTTTAAAATTTTTAATTTTCTCAATAGTTTTGTCTTTAAGGAAGAAATATAAATCTTAAACTTGAGAATTTACATTAATTGAATTAAAGATAAAATTAGCTTATGTGGTTTACTTATCTCAATATGTTTTTTTCAATAAAAATTTGGTGTTATATTAAACTAACAAATCAGCCATTAAAATAGCTTGCACGTTAGTAAAGACAAGTTCCTTATTGTAGCAACGATCTGAGTAAGAACAAGCAACTCTTGCCAAATAATTGGTGGTCTTGTTCGCATATTATTTAATAAAGACAATAATAATATTATTTGAAAAAATACAAAGAGAACGACAATAGAAATAAGTATTCTGATGGAGATTGCATATCAAAAGAACTAAAAATCACATTGACAACCACCTGACAATCAGACTATATGGTAACCTTTGAAAGTCGTTGTTGCTTGATCCAACTGAGTGCTTCCTTCACCCATGCAGATTCAACGAGATTCAGTTGAACATGACTTGGTAGCAACGTCAAAAAGGCGAGGATAATTGCTCCCCTATGGTCTCGAGCAATCCTTCCAACTACAAAGTAATCATTTGTGCTAATAATAGGAGCATCTACATTGATTTTAATCATATCAATATTTGGTAACTTCCAATGCTCCATACTAATACTAGGGAAAACAAAAACTTCCCAAGCATCAATAAAATTGATTTGAGGATCATTCCATTAACTAAAGTATGCTCAGGTAGATGAAACAACTCCATTAGTAACAAAATTTTTGACAAGTAGAAAGATAGAGATAGAGAGAGAAAGAAAAATATTCAAAGAGAACGAATTCTGTTATTCAGCCATGTTATGAAACTATTATATATGTGTTTATTATATACACGAGAGAAAAGAGCAGCAAACAATTATAACAGAAAGTAGTTACAGAACTCATTAACAAAAAATTGTTTAACTAATACTAACTATCATAACTAACTAAGCCTCCTTATCAAATCCCTTAAAATTCAGGGTGCTTGAGTTTGGTCCTAAAATGAGCATATTAATTACTGGAGATTGGTTTAGTTAGACAGTCAGCAAGTTGATGCTTAGTAAAAATATGGTTGACATTGATTTCCTTATTTAGAACTTTATCTCGAACAAAATAGAGGTCTATTTCGATATACTTTGTTTGGACATGCAAATTTGGATTAGCAGCTAGCATGATTGAACTAATTATGTCACACCAAATAGTTGGTGTTGGACTTAGACCTGAATTGAAGTTCAGACAGAAAGTAGTGATTGAATCCATGTAAGTTCAGAGACTACATCAGCTAAACTCATGTGGATAAATTACATTAGCCAATCAATAGCCATTTTGTTTTACAACAACTAATAGCCACTCTTAAGTGGATTAAATTTATAATTTTCATGCTCCAAAATAAACTTATCCAAGTTGGGAATTGATAAAATGGCACTAAATACAATTAAAAATTTTACAATTAGTCACAACAAAATTTCTACTGAAAGTAAAATATTTGTGACTAATTATAAATTATCATTCTAATATTGTGATTAAAAGATCTGCGGCTAAAGGTATTAGTCACAAAAATTATAATTTGTTGTGACTAAATGTATTTTTAGTCACAATACTTGTTGTGACTAACACTAAATTAGTAACAACTTGTATCTACATACTATGTCACAAATAACTTTTTATTGTGACTAAAAATCACATTTAGTTACAAAAATATAATATTAAGACTAAAAATTATCACTAAAAATAGTTATTTTTGGTAGCGAGACTCAACCGGATCAAATAAGCTAAGAACCAGAGTCTCATTCCAACAACCATCACCTGATCTAAGAACTGAAACCTTAGCATCTTCATCAAGCATAGGGATAAAGCAAAAAATATTTAAATTATAAATTTTTATTGAAAAATTATTCAGAAAAAAAAATTGAAAAATATTTACTATTTTTATGTGTTATAGGATAATGCTTAAGTAGAGTCACAAAAAATATTTGTACATACACACATTTTTTTTTTTCATTATATGTCAAACTATTATTTTATACTAATAATTAATTAATTCATTTTATATTATTTTTATATATTTTTTTAATAATTTAGTAACCCCTAATAAGGAAAGTTGCTAATATTTATCGAAAGCCGTACTAATAGAGTCATACGAACTGTGGTAAAAAAAATTAGTATTATTTGATTAATTAATTGTACAATCAAATATATTTAAAACCTTAGTTTTATATGTCCAATGTGTTCATAATATTTAATCTCTAAGTTTTACTATGTATTAAAACAAAAATATTGCAGAAGTGTTTCAATAAAAAAAATTGCATGTAAGACACTTTATTTGAAGATTTTTTAGTAAATGAGGCTTAAGGATCTACAATATTGAATATTAGCTAACTTTCCTTATTAGGGGTCATTAAATTATTTAAAAAAAGAAATAAAAATAATATAAAAAGAATTAATTAATTATTAGTATTAAATAATATAGTTACACATAATAAAAAAATAGGGGTTTTTTTATTTTTACACTTCGAACGAGTTTTTTTTTTTACACAATTTTACATAGAAATTCCTATTTCAAGTAGAGCTGCAATTAAATTACAATAAAAAATCATATATACTAGCGTTACAACCACTCTACAAACCCAAACCGTAAATTTAAAAAAAAAAATTAAAAAAATAGCATATGAAATAATTTCCAAAAAAATATCTGTATGTAAAGATATTTCGTGACTCCACCTAAATATTTTCTTATTTTATATATTGCCCTACTAAATATTTCCTATAAAAAAAATCGATATATTAGGCCCACGTGATCAACAAAATCAGAAAAGGGATAGGACAACGAATCATAATAGTAGCTCTTTACTAAATTAATATTAGCTTTTAATATAGTACTACAAATCATCTATTTATTTATTTATTTAAATATAATTTCTAATCGGCAAATGAACAATTAAAAATTTCTTTGGGTAAAAAATAGAACAATTAAAAATTATTATTTAATTTAATTAGATTAGGCCTTCAAAAAAAAAATTAGATTTATTTTCATTTCTTTTTTATATTCCTTGCTTCTCTAATAAAAAAAAAGTTTTTTCATTTTTACACTTAAAAATAGTTTTTTTTTGCATTTACAGAATTTTACATAGAAAGTCCTATTGCAACTGGCGCTGCAACATAAATTGCAACAAAAAATCGTACAGAAACCCCTATTGCAACTAGCGCTGCAACTATTTTAGATATTCAAACTGTAAATTTAAAAAGAAAAATTAAAAAAATAGTATATGGGGTAATTCTCAAAAAAAATTGCAACCCAACCTAAATAATTCAATAATAAATTAGATGATAAAAAGAAATATATTTAGAATAAAAATTTAAGGAAAATATGATTAAATAATTGGATAGGCACATGTAATAAGTGTTACTAGAAAATTAGAATATAAATATATAAAAGAATTCACATAATCACATGTGTAATTTAAGTATCTCACAATTATTTTCAATATTTATAGGGGAATTACTATTTTTAATCTTGTTTCGATTGTAATTTAATTAGATAGTTCCGCTGGTTGCTATGTGGATATTATACTATGTTGATTTTCGTAAAAATATATATATAAAAAACCATATTTAAATATGTCTTCACAGTGGTTGGTTGGTGGTTAGGTCCTTTAAAGCGAAATGGTTGAGCTTAAAAAGAATTGGAATATTGCACATTGAGGTAGTTATTGCTATTATATATTTATTTTTTGGCAAAGGGAAGTTACTTTTTTTCAAACATACTTACAAAGAAAATTGGCTTTTGTAGTGTTGTTCATGGACAAGGAAATAATAACAAGATCACATAATAATAATATGGATTATTGGCTTGCTTGACAAGGCTATAAAAATCATCATATCTATTTTATATCATCATCATATTGGGCTATTATTATTATTATTATTATTATTAGAAGTTCTTTCTCAATCCTCTTTTATAAAAGGAGAAAACAAAAGTGACTAACACTACTAAGATTTGTGTGGTAGCAAAAATTTGAAAGAAAAAACCAAATAATAATATTAATAATATGGGAATATATATATATAACTCCATTATTAGTTACAACAAAAAGAAAAGTGGTAGATGATTCCTATCAAAATATAGTTCGACAGCTCCAAACAAATTGACCTTTCATTGTGTCCTATAACAAGTAAAATTACTCACTTGATAAAAGGCTAATATGTTTTGACAATGTCATATTTGTATGCATATCAAAATAAAACACCATTTTTTTTTAGCTAAAAATGTATAAAGAAAGAAAAAAGCAAAATAACAAAAGGAAACTTTGATAGGCCTAGAAATATCAGTTCACATGGGTCAATAAATAATCTCTTATATAACCTAAAGAAAATTAAAAATTAAAAAATCAAATCACATGGTTGACATTTGACAAGAAATATTACGATCAAAACCTATGTGTTTTTTTTTTATTATTATTATTATTTCTGTCAAAAAAGGCATGTCGACCTTTGGTCAAGATTTGAATTTTATGGAATATTATATAGTTTTTTCTATATTGTTTGATCAATTGTGTCAAAAAAAAAAATATATTAATATTATTTAAAGGGTGCTTCTAAGCACCTCCTTTATTATTATTTTTTTTATAACTTTTGTTCAACCAAAAAAAAAAACAAAAAACCTCCTTTTTCTTTTGTTTTCTCTCTATGTGTTTCGAACGTTAATTTTTAAATAAATAAATCACTTTCCATTTGCTTCCTTAAAAAAGAAAAAAAAAATACAAAAACACATTTATAATTTTATAAAAAAAAATTAAGTATTTTAGTACTCTCAATTAAAAAAACAATTTTAATTATTTAAAAATTAAAATTAAAATAAGTATACACATGCTAATATTTTTTAAATTTTTTAATACCTCATTAGAACAAAATTTATATTTGAGTACTTAGCAAGGAATTCCAATATTCGAGTAGTATATAGATCACTATCGAACAATTTTTTTTTGTTTTGGTTATTAAATTCAAAATGGTCATCAAGCACTATTGATCGATACATATTTGCATCAAGTTTTATCTAGAAAAATTATTTTAGTTTCATAAAAAAAATAATTGTATGCCTCATGATCGAGATGGATTATGCACTATCAAGTAAAATCAAATTTATACAGATTTAAATTTCAGACTGAAAAAAAACAATAGCAAAAATAAAATAAGAGCATGCCCATATATGTTGGAAATATATAATTTTTTTGACATGAAATTGTAACTTCATTAAATTAACATTCTGAATATAAAATAATCTGAAGATCAAGGGGGATAGAAGGCTCCAGAATGCTACGACCAGTTAGTGATCGTGCATGCCTAGCAACAAAGTGGGTCGCGGGTGTTAAGTTTAAATCATCAAAATTATATCAAGGTATTTTATTTGTTGTTTTAGTGGAAGTTAGAAAAAGATGAGAAATACAAAGAGGAAAACAAGGTGGAGGGTGCGGGTGGCGACGTTGGGTCGGGTTGGGTCGAGTCGGGTAAGATTAGAGTTCAAAAATTGAATATAGAGAAAAATAGAAAGACTGATGAATGGGGTATTCAAAAAATAATGTTATATATTTATAAGTAATGATACAATAAGAGGCATTAAGGATGTGCTGGGTATTGGCTCTCAGGAAGATGTCATTAAATATCTGGGTCTGCCTCTTTTTAGATCTAGACAAAAGGATGTGGATTTCAACTTCATCCTTGATAGACTAACATCCAAATTATAGGGATGGAAAGCAAAAACGCTTTCCAAGGCAGGGCGTGCGACCCTGATTAAATCTGTTGGTCTATCGCTACCAATGTATGCAATGCAAACCACCAAACTTTCTGATTGTATGGTTAAAAGAATAGATGGTCTTGTCAGAGATTTTTGGTGGGATTTTGAGAAAGGAAACCATGGCATGCATCTAAGAGCTTGGGATAAACTTTGTCTCCCAAAGTCTCTTGGAGGCCTTGGTTTTAGGAAAACAAAAGAAATGAACCTGTCTTTCCTGACTAAATGGGGTTGGATGATGCTAAATGGTTGTCAATCTTTATGCTGCAGAGTCCTAGAGGCCAAATACCTTCGAGGTAAAGATTTTTTAAACTGCAATTATAAAGATTCTGACTCGTGGTTCTGGAAGAATGTGATCAAAGCCAAGGCAATCTTGAAAAAAGGGGCTTGTAAGTTAGTGGGTCATGGTAGAAACACTTGCATTTGGAGGGATCCTTGGATTCTTCACCTAAAAGGTTTCATTCCAAAACCAATAAGAGAAATTCCGCCTGGATTGAACTGTGTGGCTGATCTTCTCACAACTCATGGAACTTGGGACATTTCTAAACTAAATAATATGTTTGACAAAGAAATTGTCTCTGCTATTTTGAAAGGAGGCAATCCTTCGGGGCAGGAAGAGGATAAATGGGGATGGACACTGGAGTCTAATGGTAGATTCACTTGTAAATCCGCTTATCTAACTCAAGCGCAAGATAGAGCTAGCCATTGTGTGGTAGCCCCAACGCTGTGGAACAAGTTATGGAATAGCAAAGTGCTCGAGCGGCATAAGATCCTTTGGTGGTGCATTCTCTCAGAGGCGCTCCCTGTCAGGAAAGTGATCGGGAGAAAATTCCAAATAGAGGATACTAGCTGCCCTATGTGTGGAATGGGGGAGGAATCTGTTGAACACCTTTTTCTCTCGTGCGATGTGGCGCTACATCTGTGGCGCTCATCTCCTTGGGGCATCTATCCGGTCTGTGATAATGGGATTCGTGTTTGGGACTGGGTGAAATTTCTTTGGACACTTAACAACAGGGGTATCCGAGTGGAGGAGGATTTCCTTTATACTTCGATCGTGGTTGATACCATCTGGAGAGCGTGAAATAAAAAAATTCACAACAACAATCACCCGGATGTTTTAAAATGTATTGACCTTCTTCATACTTCTTTTGCAGAATTACATACTACTCTGGTACCACGTCCATCTCCTAACTTGACAAAAAGCTGGAATCCACCCCTTGAGGATTGGATCAAGCTGAATTGTGATGTTAGAGTGGGTTTGGCAAGCTTGTGCACAGCTGTTGTTGTTAGGAACCACCTGGGCAAAGTGGTTCGAATCCACACGTCTCAGCTGGACTTTTCGGATGCTTTATGTGGAGAGGCGGTGGCTATTTGTTTAGCCATTTCTGTGGCTTTGGATTTAGGTTTAAAGTTTATTATTATTGAGAGTAACTCGAGACTAACTATCAATACGCTCAATGGGAATGAGTCTCATTGGGCTCTTGAGAACTATGTCTCCTTTTGTTTGAGATCTACTCCTTCTTTTACTAGTTGTAATTTTATGAATGTTAGTAGACGTTGTAACTATGTTGTCCATAATGTGGCTAAGTGGGCTTTTACCCACCGTAGGTTTGGCTGTATTACGGTCTCTTCTTTGCCAAAGAACACGCTTTGTAATGACCGTGAGGTCTAATTATATTTCCTTTATCTAATGCAACTTGACGCTTATTTTCAAAAAAAGAAAAAAAAGATACAATAAGACCATCTATAAAAATTGTGTTATATTTAGCTTATAAAATATAATTTTATGATATATTTACGTTAATTTTTTATATATTATTCGTTATTGTATTAAAATTTAATGATTTAATATTTTTAAAAGTAATATTTAAAATTAACTATATGATAATATATATATCTTTAATAAATTAATTAATTAAAATATCATTTATTAATATCATAATAATTATCTCAAAAAAAATATCATAATAATTAAAAAATTGAGACTACAAAATTTATTTTTTATCAAGAGTGAAAAAGAAAAAAGTTGAGTAGAGTCACTACACATACTCTTAAAACAAACTACATAAAAAATATTAACATTTGAAATTTTATATAGTTTATGAGTTAATTATCAAAAAAGAAATACAACTGTAGGCGAAGGACAGTTTATTTCCCAGTTTTATGATATATTTGTATCAATTTTTAATTTTGCGTTTCAATGTACAATTGTAACAGGAAACTATTCGTGTTGGTTTTACATTCAAATATATTTTTATTTTTTATTTTTTACGGTGTTATATAAAAACAACATGAAAATGCCAAAAAATATCACATGAAAGTAGCAGAAAAATAACATTTAAACAATATCTAAACAGCATAAAAATAATATACAAATAAGAACAAAATAATAAGAAAATAATATAAAAATAACATAAAAAAAAATTAAAAGATTGTATTTTCTGTAAATAAAATATTAATAAATGTAAAAAATATTAAAAATTTTTACAACCATATTTTTATAATTTTTTGTTATTTTTGTATATTTCTAAATTAATCCTTTAATTTTATTAAGTAAAATAATTAAAAAAAATGTAAATTGTTTATAATTTAATGTTATAGCTAAATATGATAATAAAATAATTGAAATAGCATAAATATAAATTAAAAAGTAGTGTGTATCTATAATGATACAAATTTTGACACAATATTTGTTATGTGCTAAATTTATGTCGTTTTTAGTTCATCATATTTTTTTTTGTTAAATGAGTTGTATTTTAACGGGATAAGTTAAGAAATATCTTTTTCTTTTAATTAAAAATAATTACATATTAAAATCAATTCAAATCTACTCACTTTTATTACCTAATATACCCTTACATATGCAACCTTAATTAATTGAATCTCAAATGCAAAGAACCCCAATTTTGTCATAGCAATCCAATGCATGCAATCTCTACCTCTTCCATCATCACTGATGCAAAATATTGTGTAATGATAAAAACAAAATTAGTAGAGTGATTGAAAAAAAATATATATATATAAAAAGAAGATAAAGTTTAAAGACACCAACTGAAAAAAGTATAAAGCCTAATTTTTATTATTATATTTTTTTTTGGTTAAATAAATTATATTTTAACTATATACTTAATCATTTCTTTATTAAAGATACAAATAATAAAAACTCAAATTTATGAGTAATACACATACTCTTAATTTACACACTTTATATATTTAATTTTAATTATGTATAAATAAACAGTGCTCCTTAAAAATAGTAATAGTTGATATTGAAAGCACATTATAGCTAGTTTATAGATAATACATATATATAGTGTGTGTAATTGTTGGTATTAAACACTCATTATAGTATGTAATTAGAGTGTATATAAATATAGAATGTCAAAATCTTTGAGTTACTCTATATTATATAAAGGAATCAAATCTCTTGTTCATAAAATCTGATCAAAAAAATCATTCCCAAAAATAATTGATTAATCATGCGATGTTTGGTTGCATATTAAAATATTAAAATATTATTTTAACAAATTAGTTTTTTTATCATTTTAGTAAAATGATTATTCTATTTTAAAATATAAAAAATATATATAATTCAATATTAGAAAAAAATTAAAAAAATATATATTTTTATACATTTTAAATTTTATTTTAATTCTTGTTTCTTATCCTCATTCATATTTTTAAATTTTCATTTCTCCTAACTAAATACGAACTAATTAATTAAATTAAAAATTATCAATCATATATATCTATATTTATCATGTTAGTATTCACTAGCAAAACAAGATAAGAAGATAAGAAGTGAAGTGATAATATATTTATATAAAATACAATTTAAGCCATTTTTTTAGTGCAAATGTTTGTTATTAAGGGAACAAGAAATTGTCAAACCAAAAAAAAAAAAAAATTAATATAATGAATTTGTTTAAATGTCTCCCATTCTTTACATTTATTTTTTAAATTTAATGAATCAATTTTGTCAAAAATAAGTTAAAAATTAATAAATATAGAAAGTACAAATTAAAGTGTTTATTAAACTACATTTAATATTTTTAAACTTATTATCCAATTATATATTGACTGAGTGTTAAATTTTATCAACCGATTAGATCTAATTAATTTTAATCATCCAAACTTATCTAACATACATTGAATCGGTTCTATTTCATGTATATCCATTGAATTTTGTCAAATGATTACATCTAGTTCATATTTATTCAATATTTTAGACTCAATATTTTTGGATCGAATTAAATCTATATAATATTTTAAGTCTAATATTTATTAGATTGGATTGGATCCATGAGATCCAAAAATAAAATAATAATAATAATAAAAATAAGTAAAATTTAATCCTAATTTAATATACGTATAAAATAAGATAAAATATAATTACTTTTCAACCCAAATAAAAATACTAATTAATATAATTAGATACTGGATTGTATTAAATATTTGAAGACATCATCCAATATTCGATTTGATCCAATCTAGTTCAATTAAATATTAAAAAATAACATCGTATTTAATCCGATTATAATTAAATATTTAATATTTAGCTGCTAATTATTATTATTATTTTGTAAGAGAAAATTGAAGAATGTTAAAATAACAAAAGTTATTATGTTACGCAAAAAGTGAAAGATTTTCTTCCATTTAAAAAATTTATTGTTTATGCTAAGTGCATACAAAGATACTTTAGGAGAACTAGACAATAAAATTTTAATATAAAAAAAAATCTCAAACTTACTTCCACTCTACCAATAAAATACATACAAAATAAATGATAAAAAAAATTGATCAATATCAAATTTTAATTAATTTACAAAACTAAAACTAATCATACTGTACTTATAAAATTAAAACTAACCTTAGTGACTTTATAAAACTAAAATTAGTTATACAAGTGTAACAAACAAAAATTAACTATACTAATCTTATCAAATCAAAATTAATTATACTGGTTTTATAAAATTAAAATTAGCCATATAAAACTAAAACTAATCACACTAATTCAACAAGTAGTTACTTAAATTACTCAGTTATAATTAGGTGAGATCAATTTTTGTACATAGTTAGTACAAATGAATAAATTGGGTGAAAGGTTTCATTCGTGAGGTTGTAAATACCATATTTTTTTTTCTTTTATTTATTATTATTTTTTTTAAAAAAAATCAATTTTTGTTCCCCTTTCAAAACACTAATATTACTTTTCGAAAAAAATCACACTAAGTATTATAATTAGCTTACAAACATTATCTCAAATTTTCAATAATTAATTAAAAAACATTATCCGATTCCAAAGTAATATACATAATTACACGTGGTCATAATGCAATCCATAAACCATACTCATATACTAGGTCAAGCACACTTGTCATACATGTATAAAATGTCAACAATATTTTATGAATATTTAAGACTTTAGTTTAATTAAATAAATATATGAATAGAAAACTCAATTATTTCCATTCATTCATTATTTATAATTATATTGTCACATCAAAAATTATGCTCATCTTCATAATATTTTTAAACAAACTTATTTTCCTTCTCATATATTTTTCTTTTTTGAAATGTAATAGTGATATTGACCTTGTTCAATGTAACACTAAATTAAATATATGGTTACTACCGAAAGTGCCTTATTATAATTGAAACGTGTCATAGCCAAAATTAAGCATGGCCGCAATTAAAGGTCGACAATAGACAAATTGGACCCATCTTAAGACAAATCCATGTGATTAATTAACACTTTTCATGACCATAACTCATAATTATATATGACAAAACTCATCTTAATTACTTTATTAATTAACTAATTATAAAAATTTATATTTATGTTTCAAAAAGAAGAAACTATTTTGCTTATTGCTTGGCCTTCTTGTCTCTTCTTTCCTTGTTTTCTAATTAATTTATTTTGGCACTTTTTCTTTTTTGCTTATTATTTTCCACCACTTTCTCTATTTAATATTTCTCAAAACTCATTACTAATTAAAATTCTTTTTTTTTTTTATATTTTACTTTGATTTTTCATTTTTTTTTTGCACATTATTTAAATATTATACCTTGAAATATTTTTTTTTTAAAATAATATAATAGCTCAATAAATAATTATTTTTGTATTTAGATAAAAATACATAAAATAACTGAAATTTAACTCATTGACATAAACTCATTTTTGTAACTTTTTTTAACCCATTTTTGTAACTTTAAAATTAACATAATATATATCTAATAATATATATCGGATAGATTTAATAGAATTTTAGTAATTGAATAAAAAAATTTAAAGTTAATTTTAAAGTTACGGCAAAACTTCAGGGTTGGAAGGCTAAGACTTTATCAAAGGCGGGGCGTGCAACTCTTATCAAATCTGTGAGCTTGTCTTTGTCTATGTATGTTATGCAAACTACTAAACTCTCATCTCGTATGGTCAACCGGATTGATAGTTTAGTCAGAGACTTTTGGTGGGGTTTCGAGAAAGGAAACCATGGGATCCATCTAAAGGCTTGGGACAAGATTTGCCTCCCTAAATCGTTAGGTGGATTGGGTTTCCGAAAGACTAAAGAAATGAACCATGCCTTCTTGGCTAAATGGGGGTGGAATATTCTGACTGGTAGCCAATCTTTATGCTCTCAAGTTCTGATCGCAAAGTACCTCCGGGGAAAAGATTTCCTCTCTTGCAGGTACAAAAACTCTGATTCTTGGTTTTGGAAAAGTGTTGTCAAGGCTAACTCTATCCTGAAAAGAGGGGCTTGTAAGTTAATTGCTAATGGAGAATCAACGGATATCTGGTCGGACCCCTGGATTCCTCATGCTAAAGGCTTTTGCCCGAAGCGTAGAAGGGGTGCCCCTACCAATCTTAACCGTGTAGCGGAGCTGGTTTTTAACAATGGACGTTGGGACTTACAAAAGTTGAAGCTCCTGTTTGAGCAGAACACAATTGCGGCCATCTTGAAAGGGGGTCACCCCTCTGGTGTAGGTCGAGATAGATGGGTTTGGACGCTGGAAAGCAACGGGCAGTTCTCGTGTAAGTCTGTTTATCTATCCCAAGCCCTGGAAAGAGCTCCTCATTGTGATGTCGCTCCTAAGCTTTGGAACAAACTGTGGAATAGCAAAATCTTGGAGCGACACCAGGTAATGTGGTGGAGCATCTTATCTAATGCTCTCCCGGTAAGAGATGTTATAGGAAAACGTTTCCATATAGAGGACACGAGCTGCCCCCTATGTGGTGTGGGTCAAGAATCTGTTGAACATCTATTTCTGTCTTGTGAAGTGGCTCTTCATCTTTGGCGTTCTTCTCCGTGGGGTATCTATCCGGTTTGTGATAGGGCATTCGTGTCTGGGATTGGATCAAGTTTATCTGGGATCTTAATCACAAAGGGGCCTGTGTTGATGATATTTTTTTGTATGCTTCTATTGTTGTGGATACTATATGGAGGGTGCGTAATGATAAGGTCCATAATAACTGTCCTGTTGATTTTAACAAATGCTTTGATATTATTTGTACCTCTTATGCAGATATGTCTGATACTTTGCTCTCTAGTCCGACACCGATGCCTAAGGAAGCTTGGTCCCCTCCTCCTCAGGACTGGATTAAGCTGAATTGTGATGTGAAAGTGGGTTTGGAGAGTTTGTGTGTTGTGATTGTTGCTAGAGATCATCTTGGTAGAGTGATTAGCGTTCACACGGCTCGGGAAGAGTTCTCGGATGCTCTTTGTGGTGAAGCCGCGGCTTGCTGCTTGGCTGTGTCAGTTGCTTTAGATTTCGGCTATAAGTATGTTATTGTGGAGAATGATTCGAGAGTGGTCATCGACGCTATCAATGGGAAGGGATCTCGTTGGGCTTTAGAGAACTACATCTCATTTTGTACTAAGTCTTCTCCTTTATTTAGTGTTTGTTCTTTTTCTTATGTTAGTAGATCTTGCAACTTTGCCGCTCATAATGTGGCTAGATGGGCCTTCTCCCATCAGTTTTATGGGTCTATCCCGGTCCCTTCTATACCGGAAGCTCTATTATGTAATGACCGTGAGGTCTAAACTCAGTTTGATTATATAATTTAATCGCTTTTTCTAAAAAAAAAAAAAAGACTTAAATAAAAGTACATTTTGTCTCTAATATTAAATATTAGGTTCACTATTATAACCATTAGATTCATAATAATTAAATTAATTAGATGGTTATTAATAAACATGCACCAAATCAAACTTAATTAAAACTTAATCTAACTACATAAACTAACTTCTGCAACTTAACAACAAGAGATAGATTGGGATTGTCATACAATATTTTAGAGAAATTTACAAAAATATTAGAATTTAAGTTAATTTTTATAAAAATATTGTTACACTGAAATGTTTTCAAAAATACTGTATTTTTATAAAATAATAGTAGAACACAAAATAAAACAACTAAAAATAACAGTGGAACAACTAAAAAATAACTGTAAAACAACAGTGAAAACTTACACAGTATTTTTGAAAAAAATTCTACCTCACAGTATAAAAGTAAAAAAAGTTAGAAATTTCTTATTCTATTTTTTATTTTATATTTATATTATTAGCTGGTGGCACTTCTTGTCTGGCTATATAGATCCATTTAACACTTTATTTTTTCTTTTGCTTATATATATTTACTATTAATAAATGAATTGTGAGTGGCTCTAGTTGATCTTACTAGAAAATTATTCTAGTATGTTGTAGAATTGGACAAAACACTTTACACTTTCGTGATTTCCTAAACCTAAATCACAGATCCATTAGAGCAAATTATTAGAAATTCTTAGGAACTTTTGTATGATTCGATACTACAATAAGGTATAAATTATACATAGAAATTTAGAATATTAGTTGAGACGTGACATGATTTTTAAATCAACTTTTTTATATATGAAAAACATAATAATATTAGTTAAATCAAAATAAAACAAGATGACAAATTAAGTTAAAAGAACAAGATGAAATTAAAAAATGAAGAAAAGATAGGTATGTAAATTCTGCCACAAACTTCGAAATTCACTCTTTTCTTATGATTTATTTCAAATAACTTGTTTTCACCTTCATATTTGACTTTATATGATATCAATACTGAAAAATATGAAGATATCCTTATTTGACTTAACATTATATGATTATTTAGAAAGCTTAATATGAGATCTACAATAATATGGTTGAATTTGCATAACTTTTTTCATTTATTTTTATGGAATGTGGCTCTAAAGGAACACATTACTTAGGTTGTATTTGTTCAAGGCCGATCCTGAGAATAATTAAGTTCTAAGTAGCAATAAAATTATTAGGTTATTTTCAAAAAAAAAAAATGGTAATTTTTAAAATTACCAAAAAATATGTGTATTTTTAAAATATATTTTTTATTTAGTTTTGGGCCAATAGGTGCCTAGCACGCCTTGGTCAAGCCCAACCCAAAATCAATTCCCATTCAGTAGAGAAGAGGAACCAAGTAGTGTTCTTGAACTTGCAACTATTTTTCATCACACTACTCCTACTCAACCAAACTTTCAAAAGCCTTAACTACCATTTTATTTTGATATTTTAAGGGAAATTTACAAAAATACTGTAATTTGGATTAACTTTTACAAAAATACTGTCACACGGAAATTTTTTAAAAATACTGTGTTTTTATAAAACACCAGTAAAACACAAAGCAGAACAACTCAAAACACCAGTAGAACACCAGTAAAACACTAGTAGAACACCAGTTAAAACTTAATACAGTATACTGCAGTATGAAACTTATAAAAAAACACAGTAAAAAAGTAAAAAATACCGCCTGGTAATATTTTTGTAAAAAAATTACAAAAGTTAGTATATCATGTAAATTTTCCTATTTTAATTACCAGTAATTGGTAATTAAACTTAAATGATTGTTTTGATAGATCTCTTATCTGTTTAGACATACAGAAAAAAAATTTAGTCTATTTTTTTCATGATCGTATACTTTATAGTTATTTAGGACCACCTGTAAAGTTTCAAAAAATTCTAAATAGTTTATATTTCTGTAAAGACATTCTGTTTATAAATAAAAGTTGTGGGATTTGTATTTATTTATGTTTATAAATAAAAATTGAATATTTTGATATGTACTACGCAAAATTATTGATATTTAATATTGAATAATTTGTATAAATATCATAAAATTTCTTACTCATACATGAGGTTGTGACTTGTATTGTATAATTAAAATCATTTAGCCATAAATAAAACAGTCAGTAACATATTAAAGATATGGAGTTTTTAATCAACGGTTGCTAGTATGATTTACTGATGCATGTTATTCGGTGCAAGCAATCTCGATTCGAATTACTGATGCAGTATGATATCTAAGTGAAGGTGTATATAATAAAGATTATTCGAATCACTCTAATACCTTTTTTTAGTTTTGTGGTACTAAATTAGGTATGTAACGAAATAATAATTATGATTATCACCGTACCATATCCTTGGCATCACCACATGTATATATATGTGAAATCTGAAATAAATAGACAAAAAGAATAATTTATCTCTCAAAGCAAATTAGGGTTCTTTTCTTCTTTTCGTAAGTTGTATCCTCGAGATGGTGATGAAGAACTCACACTGTGATCTTCTGAACCTTCCACCACACACAAAGATTAGTATGGGCTAATAGTATAAACTGTATATTAGGTTCTTGTTTTTGTCGCAACACATGAGCAAGAACTCTGATGATGATAGAAAAAAGTTTAATCTAATTAACCTTTTTTAGATTTCCTCAAATTTATATGTATATAGTTTTTAGGTTTTATACGACATATAAAATAAATCATGTAGAAATAAATTTATCGTAATTTGAACTTTATTGGGTTCAAAATTGAGCTACAAATTTACGACTTGTTAAATTTAACATAGAGATTAGATTAGATGAGAGATGGTCATCTACTTTCTCTCTCTCGTCTGGAGTCGTCTTTCTTTCGTGTCATCCTTAAGTCCCTCGTTTGTTTGTGTCTGTGTTGTAAGCTGGTCTTTGCTTTGTTCCCTTTGTCTCACCATTAAGTATCACCTTTAAGTCTTTAAGTCTCTCGTTTCTTGTTTAGTGTCTCCTTTGTTCTCTCACTGTTAGTGCGTGGACTATTTCTTTGTTTTCTCTGTTTCTTTGTCTTGGTTTGTTTGTCTGAGTTGACTTGGGTAGGGCTGAGTGTTTTCTTTGTAAAGTTCTCCTTTTTTCTGTATTTGGAGTTGGTGAGATTTGGGTAGGTAGTGTGTTTTTGGGGTCCATTTACTTCTCTGTTTGTGTGTATTTATTATGGAGCCAATCATTACCTCCAACTCTTCCCTAAAAGGAAGGAACTTTACGTGCATGGAAACCTCTATCAAGCTGTCTCCGTGCCCTTCTTCGGTTAAGGCGCTAGCGTCATCGTGTTTGTACGGGAAAGTTATTGCTCCAATGATTGTTGATATCCCTACTGTTTTGGATTTTGTAGCCAAAACTTGGAAAAAACCGATTAGTGTTGTGGCTATGGTGGATGATGTGAAAAACTCCAATGTTTTCAAGTTTGGGTTTGATAATGGTAATGACAGGAACTGGGCTCTTGCAAACGGTCCTTGGTGTGTTCGTGGTTATACGTTGGCTTTGCAAGATTGGTCTCCGAGTGTCGACGGGCCGATTGTGTTTAATTCTCTAAGAGTTTGGGTGCAAGTTCACAACCTTCCCCACGAGTTTTACTCAAGAGCTAATGGATTACTTCTTGGGGGCTTGGTCGGGTCTGTTATAAAGCTTGATATGGAGGAAGACAAACCAGCCTCGTGGACAACATTTTTCAAGATCCTGGTGGATATCGACATTCATAAGCCATTATGTTCAGGGTGCTTTTTTGATACAAATTCTGGTGTGAAACAATGGTTGCAAGTTAAGTTTGAAAAGATTGGGATTTTTTGTTACCACTGCGGTCGTCTGGGTCATCAACGACGGGGCTGTTCGTTGTCGTCGCCGGTGACGGTGGCTAAATGTGATGGAATTCCTTTCCCAATGTATGGTCCGTGGCTATCCACGTCCTCCGCGTACCTCGATGTTTTCTCTGGTCCATCATTCGGTGGTTCGAGTTCGGTCTCCTCCATGGCAGTGGTGAAGAAAGGTGGTGCGTTCTGTCCTTTAATGGCGACTCCGGCCCCGGCTGCTGGTGTACCGTTGGATGATTCTGGGTCGGTTCGTCGTCCGAGACGCTCCTTGATGGTGACCCATCGTGCTACAGCTAAGCCTGGGGAGACCAAACGACTGGAGTGGCATCCTAAGCAACCGGCTGCAGGAGGCAAGGACCGTTTTGCTTCTTCGGGTAATAGTGGTGACCTTGGGGTTCGAATGCAGGGAAAAGTCCATGTTGGAGTTTCTCCTTTGAGAAGACCACGCGTGGAAGGTACGGATTTAAGTTTAAATTCAATTGTTGGGGCTGTTGAGTTGTTTTCACTGGAGGGTGGGCTGTCTCCGTGTGGGCCGATTGTGAAAGTTAGTGGGCCAGCTGATGAGAGTTTGGAAGGTGGGCCTATTATGTTAAATCAAGTTAACTCCCATCCCATAGGGCCAGTCCATCGGCTTGGGCCGAATTTAAAGAGTGGTGGGCCTGTTTTGGAGGAATCAAACTTCAATAACAATTGTTCTATTGTTGGGCATGTGGACCCGATTTCTTCTATGCCTACTCAAACTATTATAGGGCCGGTTCATTTGGACCATGCTATTGGTGGCCAAGTTGGGCTCACATCTTCAAAGCCCTTTGGTGAGTGTGTAGATCAAGTCCAAATAAATGAAGAGCAAGCTTTGTCTCATTTCTTTAAAGCTCAAGAGGAATTGATGAATGATCTCAAACACTTTGGCAAACTAGATTTGTATGAGATTCGCAAGATAGGTGGTGATATTGGAGTCCCGGCTTCTTCTGAGGTTAATGAGAGGACTACTCCTTTCAAGAAAAGGAAGTTTGAATCTTCGGCATCTCTTTGCTCTAGGCCTCATAAAATCCACCGCAAGCACCCAGGTGTAGTCCGAGACTTTCCCTGGGACTCAAAGCATAAAGAGAATGATTCCGATATGGTACTTGAAGAGCCTTCTGAGGATAGTTCTAACTCTCCAAGCCGATCTGGTATTCTGAAGAACCCCTTGATTGGTTCCTTTGTGATTGACGATGATGTTTCGAGTGGGTCTGCTTACTCTCATACCCCTGTGGAGGAGAATGTGGAATCTCCTCCACAGGAGCCATGAGAGGCATTGCTTGGAACTGTAGAGGGTTAGGGCAGACCTCTACAGTTCGGGAATTGAAGTCCCTCATCCGGTCTCGAGCTCCTGATTTTCTATTTCTTACCGAGCTTAAGGTGGATGCTAATCCTCTGGTACGTACTCTTAAAACCCTCCATTTTTATTTTAATGTTTGTGTTCCTGCTAGAGGCACTGCGGGTGGTATTATTTTGGCTTGGAAGGCTGGGTTTAATTTTGAATGTATTTCGTGCTCTTGTAATCATATATCGGGGTTAGTGTATTCGGACCCCGCTTCCCACCCTTGGCTCCTTTCGTGTGTTTATGGTCCCCCTTACCTTCATGCTAAGAAAAAATTCTGGTCTGAGTTTTTGCAACTGGGAGATAGATTCGGGGGGCCTTGGCTTATTTTGGGGGATACAAATTTCGTTCTTAATGCCTCTGAAAGGGAAGGCTCTTCTGGCCGGGACCCTTTTATCCCGATCATCTCTAACCTTTTGGACACTAGGGGTCTTATTAATATGCCAATCCAAGGGGATAACTTGACCTGGGATAACCATCGGTCTGGGAGGCAACATGTGAAATCTGCTTTGGATAAAGGTTTAGTGAATGGTGCTTGGCTCAACTTATTCCCAAGAGCTATCCTTTGCTCGTCCCAGACTTGTAACTCTGACCATAGGCCTTTATGTCTTATGTCGGATGGCCCGACGACCAAGTTTAAAAGGTCCTTTAAGTTTGAGGAAGGATGGACTCGTGATGCTAGAAGCAATCTGGTGGTGGCCAATGCTTGGAACTCGGTTAACCATGCCTGGGCTCCGGCAAGAATTTTCAAAAAGGTGGGCGCCACCAGGGTGGCTCTCCTGAATTGGGATAGATCTCAATTTGGTAAGCTTGATGTGACTATTAAAGAACTTGAACGAAAGCTTGACTTTCTGCAGAGACTCCCGGCTGGGTCTCGGGACTGGAATCAGGAGCGGGTGGTCCGCCGGGATCTTAATGAGTCAAGAGAAAGGAAAGCGATCTATTGGAAACAAAGGGCCAGGATTTCTTGGCTCAAAGATGGGGATAAGTGCTCTAAGTTTTTCTTTCTTTCGGCTGCTATTAAAGGCCGGCGAAATGCCATCGAGAGTATTATGAACAAGGAAAATGTTTGGATTTCCGGCCGTGAGGTTATTGGGAGGGAGTTTATTGATTTCTTCAAAGATATATTTACGGAAGCTTCATCCTCTCTGGATTTTAACTGCTGTCAGTTGATTCATGAGCGACTCTCTCAGGAGGAGTTGAATGACCTTGTGGGTACCCCTAGTGCTGATGAGATAAAGAGGACTTTGTTTACCATGAACACCCATAAAGCCCCGGGTCCTGATGGGATGTCAGTCCTTTTCTACAAACATTACTGGGATTCCGTTGGATCGGATTTCTGTGATGCGATCCTAGACTTCTTTAAGAATGGTAATATGCATAGAGGGATTAATGCCACGAACATTGTGCTCATCCCGAAGGTCCAAAACCCTACCCGAACCAATCATTTTAGACCGATCTCTCTGTGTAATGTGGTGTACAAAGTCATAGCTAAAATTTTGGCTAACAGAATTAGACCCATTCTTCCTTCCATTATCTGTCCAACGCAAGCTGCTTTTGTCCCAGGTAGAAACATCCATGATAACAATGTCATTGTCCAAGAAATTATCCACTCCTTTAATAGAAAGAAGGGAAAGGAGGGATTCTTTGCTATAAAAATTGACCTTGTTAAAGCATACGATAGGTTGAGCTGGAAATTTATTGATCATGTCTTGGAGTGTTATGGTATTCCGCCAAAATTCCGCCATTGGATATCGCAATGTATTTCTACTACAACCCTAAATATTTGTCTTAATGGGGGTCCTGTTGGCAAAATCAACCCTTCCTGTGGGCTCCGTCAGGGAGACCCGCTTTCCCCTTATCTTTTCATCTGGGCGGCTGATGTTCTGTCAAGATTAATTCATGATGCCCTTGACCAGGGTTCTATCAAAGGTATTAAACTCAGTAGAGGTGGTCCTGTGCTATCCCACATTTTCTTTGCGGATGACTTAATTTTGGTGGGCAGAGCCAATTTAGTTGAAGCTAATGGAGTCTGGAGCTGCTTAGAAAAATTCTGCTCATGGTCTGGCCAACAGGTGAATAAGCTCAAGACGACAATTTTCTTCAGTAAGAATACGCCGGTGAACATGCGGAGGGATATCAAGGAAGGTCTGGGTATTGATTATCCTGAGGGGTGCTTAAAATACTTGGGTCTTCCCCTTTTCCGATCTAGGCAAAAGGACGCTGATTTCAACTTTATTTTAGACAACCTCACGGCTAAACTTCAAGGTTGGAAGGCAAAGACTCTTTCAAAGGCGGGGCGGGCTACTCTAATAAAGTCCGTGGGCTTGTCCTTGCCAATGTATGCTATGCAAACTACAAAACTATCATCTCGTATGGTTAATAGGATCGATAGTCTGGTTAGAGATTTTTGGTGGGGTTTTGAGAAGGGAAACCATGGGATCCACCTAAAGGCTTGGGACAAGCTTTGCCTCCCCAAATCGTTAGGTGGATTGGGTTTCCGCAAGACAAAAGAAATGAACCAGGCCTTCTTGGCTAAATGGGGGTGGAATATTCTAACCGGCAGCCAATCTCTATGTACTCAAGTATTGAACGCGAAGTACCTCCGGGGAAATGACTTTCTCTCTTGCAGGTATAAAAATTCTGATTCTTGGTTTTGGAAAAGTGTTGTCAAGGCTAATTCTATCTTGAAAAAAGGGGCTTGTAAGTTGATTGCTAACGGAGAATCAACGAAAATCTGGTCGGACCCATGGATTCCTCATTCTAAAGGCTTTTGCCCGAAGCGTAGGAGGGGTGCCCCTACCATCTTTAATTGTGTAGGGGAGTTACTCTGTAATGATGGTCACTGGGACCTTCAAAAGCTGAATTCTCTGTTTGAGAAGGACACGGTTGCGGCCATTTTGAAAGGGGGTCACCCCTCTGGTGTTGGTCAAGATAGATGGGTTTGGACGCTGGAAAGTAACGGGCAGTTCTCGTGTAAGTCTGCTTATCTATCCCAAGCCCTGGAAAGAGCTCCTCACTGTGATGTTGCGCCAAAGCTTTGGAATAAATTGTGGAATAGCAAAATCTTGGAGCGACACAAAGTCATGTGGTGGAGCATCTTATCCAATGCTCTTCCTGTAAGAGATGTTATAGGAAAACGTTTCCATATAGAGGACTCGAGTTGCCCCCTTTGTGGCGTGGGGGAAGAATCTGTTGAACATCTTTTCCTTTCTTGTGATGTAGCTCTTCACTTATGGCGTTCATCTCCGTGGGGTATCTATCTAGTCTGTGATACGGGCATTCGTGTCTGGGATTGGATTAAGTTCATCTGGGATCTTAAACACAAAGGGGCCAGTGCCGATGATATATTCTTGTATGCTTCTATTGTTGTGGATACTATATGGAGGGTGCGTAATGATAAGGTCCATAATAACTGTCCTGTTGACTTTAACAAATGCTTTGATATTATTTGTACCTCCTATGCAGATATGTATGATTCTCTACTCTCTAGTCCAACTCTGGTGCTAAAGGAAGCTTGGTCCCCTCCCCCTGAGGACTGGATAAAGCTGAACTGTGATGTGAAAGTAGGTCTGGAGAGTTCGTGTATTGCTGTGGTTGCTAGAGATCATCTTGGCAGAGTGATTAATGTTCACACGGCTCGGGAGGAGTTCTCGGATGCCCTGTGTGGTGAAGCTGCGGCTTGCTGCTTGGCTGTATCAGTTGCTTCAAATTTCGGCTATAAGTATGTTATTGTGGAGAATGATTCGAGAGTAGTCATCGACGCTATCAATGGGAATGGATCTCGTTGGGCCTTAGAGAACTACGTCTCATTTTGTACTAAGTCATCTCCTTTATTTAATACCTGTTGTTTTTCTTATGTTAGCAGATCTTGTAACTTTGCCGCTCATAATGTGGCTAGATGGGCTTTCTCCCATCAGTTGTATGGTTCTATCCCGGTCCCTTCTATACCGGATGCTATTTTATGTAATGACCGTGAGGTCTAAACTCAGTTTAATTTATATTATAAACGCCTTTCCTCAAAAAAAAAATTTAACATAGAAATCCTAAGTTTTGAAATTTAAATTTAAAACTTATATCTAATGAATAAAATTATTATTTAATTATTTTATTTAAAGTTAACTTAACATCAGATTATAATTATTTTATTATTTTCTTTTAATTTTTATTAGATTTAATTATACAATAAAAGATAAATATCACACACTCTTGTTACGAATATTCAGAGAACTTCTAATCCTAAGAAAAATTAAAAAACTCAATCTCAATGTCTTTCTCAACTTGAATCATAATTTTTAGAGAAGATCCTCATAAAATCCTATACCTTACAAGCAAGGTCGGCCATGTACACGTGCAAAAAGTGCTGATGCACAGGGCCCAAAAATTAAAAAGGTGTTACTTTTTATATATTTTTTTTGAACTCAGCGTTCCACTAATGCGACATGCCCAAATTAAAAAAAAAAAAAGCAATATATATTTTTTTTTTCTTTTTATGATTTCTTTTCCTTATTTAATGCCCTTTTATTTATTTTTTATTTTTTTACATTCTTTGATAACTAAAATAGTGAATAGAGAGAGATTGACTCCATCCAAATAAACCAATTCCCATAATAAACTCATTTTTAATTTCCATCAATACTATTTATTATTCCTCTTGAAACCAACAGATAAATTTTTGAGATTATTTCACAAATACACAAAAACAACAAAAAAATACAAAAATACAGTTTTACGAAATTTTAAATAATTTTACAATTTTTTTGATTTTATTTACAGAAAATACGATTTTTTTTATGTTATACTCTTGTTAATTTGTTGTTGATTTTTTATTATCTATATGTTATTTTTTGTTGTTGTTTTGATATTATTTAAATGTTATTTTCATGTTACTTTTATGTAATTTTCTTGTTGTTTTCGTGTTATTTCTATGAAAACCCGTAAAAATGTAAAAAAAATTCTTTAAACGTAAAAATGTAATTTTGTTACAAAAAATGGTGCCTTATGTAATTATGTAGCTAAGTCTCTAATATCTCATCACAATCGTATACTTTTGATAATCAAATAAATAAAATTGCTTATGATTTTGAGATCTAGACCTAGAGAGGAAGACTTAGTTAATAGAATTACACTATCGAATTGCGATAATTTCTACGAATCAATTAGATACAGATATCTAATTATTATCTATTATTATTGTGTTCTATATTATATATAATTTTTTATATCTTGAGTTATCTAGTTTTTCTAATATGTGCGTGATGCGTGGCCTTAGTGATCTCTCTGGCGTCGCCGACCGTCATCCTCGTGAAAGGAGAGATTGAGATAGAGGGAGAGAGTTGTTGTTTTTTTTAGCTTTATTGTTATGAGGGGGTAAAAGAGGGAAATGAGGTGAAATAAAGTATCATTTTAGTTGGGAAACTTACAAAAATACTGGAATTTGAGATAAGTTTTACAAAAATACTGTCACACAAAAATATTTTCAAAAATACTGTGTTTTTATAAAACACCAGTAGAACACAAAACAGAACAACTAAAAACAACAGTGGAACAACTACAAAACAACAGTAGAACACCAGTGAAAACTTAACACAATATACTGCAGTATGAAACTTATAAAAAAACACAGTAAAAAAGTAAAAAATACCACCTGGCAGTATTTTTGTAAAAAAATAACAAAAGTTAGTATACCATGTAAATTTCCCTTTTAGTTTGGGGTCTAAAATAAAGCATGGGTTATGAAATTTTCCATTTAGTATTGAAATTGTGGCATATTTTGCAAATAGAGGGTATTAAAACGCATAATATGTTAAATTTGGCATTTGGTTTGACAGATTTTGTAATTATAAGATATTTTGGGGATTCTTATGAAAACAAAAGAAGTGGTCTGTCCCCGCACCCTTACAATAATCATAAAAGGCTTGAGAGTTAAACCCTAGCTTCTTTCATTTTGGGTTACACCAGGCGGCGAGCGAGGGAGAGCAGCGATAAACCTACACCACCATGGTACCAAATCTCTTATCTCCCACTCTCTTTGAGCTTATTTCATGTAAAAGATTCTGTCTTTGAACTGAATCATTTCGATTTGGCTATGTTGGCGAACAGGGTATCGATCTAGTTGCAGGAGGTAAGTCCAAGAAGACCAAGAGGACCGCACCAAAATCCGATGATGTTTATCTCAAGCTTCTTGTCAAGGTCCTTTAGCTATACCTTTTCCCATTTTTTTTTTGTTTTTTTTTTTGTGGAATTATAGGGTTAATTGCAAATGTTTGTTTTTGTGTTATATGGGTTTGCTTGTATCTACTTGAATATGATAATCTCTTGCAAGAACTTAAGAAGCTAAATGTGATGCTGAATGATTTTGTAGTACTAACCCTAGATTTGTTAGGTTTATTATGAATCTGGTTTGTAAATCTTAGTTGGTGAGTTGTATCACTGATTCAGCTCAAGTGTTGTTGTGAATATTCTGAAAGTCTGTTTGGTCATTTGTGAAATAACAATGATGGCAAATGTGTATCTCAGCTCATTATGGGATCTTAAGGTCTAGAAATGTATGTTTCTTAATTTTACAAGACTAGGCCATGTTGTATATTATTGTTCTTTTTTATGGTGATATATACTGATTACCTCACGAAGATTCTTATCTGTAATACTCTGAGAGAACTACAGTCCATAATTTTGTGTAATTTTATTATGTATGCGAATGGATTTTGTTGTTTCTGGGCAAATGCAAAAGAATGTTTGCCTTTTCAACTGTAGTGTCTTTTCATTATGTAACATCTCCTTTCTATGATTTTGTGGCAATTAGTTTGTATATATGAACATGGTCTGACTAGATGTTGGTTTTTTCTATTACAGTTATATCGCTTTCTTGTGCGAAGAACTGGAAGCAAGTTCAATGCAGTTATTCTCAAGCGTCTTTTTATGAGCAAGGTCAACAAGGCACCACTTTCTCTTTCTAGACTGATCCGTTACATGCAAGGAAAGGTGATAACTCTAATCTCAGCAGCCTTGTACTACATTATCTGTGATTTTTTTAGTGAGAAATTTAGTTAATGTATATTAATCATGTGTTCCTCTACATTATTTATAGGAAGGTAAGGTTGCTGTGCTCGTTGGAACTGTCACCGATGACATTCGGGTTCATGATGTTCCAGCAATGAAGGTCACTGCATTGAGGTTTACCGAGACTGCACGTGCCAGAATCGAGAAAGCAGGAGGGGAGTGCCTCACCTTTGATCAGCTTGCTTTGAGAGCACCTCTTGGGCAGAACACGGTATTTGACTTCACATCATTTTTACTTCTCTCTTATATCAGATCAATTTTCGAATCCCCAACTTACCAAATCACTCACCATTATATGATGAGAATCTTTTTTTGTGTTATCTCTGTAGGTTCTTCTAAGAGGTCCAAAGAATTCACGTGAAGCAGTGAAGCACTTTGGTCCAGCTCCTGGTGTGCCTCACAGTCACACTAAGCCCTACGTTCGCTCAAAGGGAAGGAAGTTCGAGAAGGCTAGAGGAAAGAGGAACAGCAGAGGATTTAGGGTTTAAGCTGAGTTTAGTAGTAATTAAAAGCAAACGACTATCTATTCTCTCCGACAATTCAATTTTGCTTGGTCTTATGCTTTTTCTTGTTCTTGTGTTACATTACATGGATTTTCAAACTTGGATTGGTTGTTGATGCTAGTTATTTTGATTATCTTTCCCATTTTATAAAATGACATTTAATACTTTTAACGTATTTGTTCTAATTTTAAATTGCCAATAGAGATTACAATTTTAAAAAAGAAAAAAATGATACAAGTGATGATAAATAAGGTCATTGTATAGAGCTATATGAATCTTTAGGAGCAATGTTTTAGTGTTTGCTATTTGATATCAATGCTTGATATGAATTTCTTTCATGATGTACAAGTCAAGTAATACAAAACCTTCACTCACGAGTTCCATTGAACAAAGTTGTTAATTCGAAGGGTATCGGAGGCTCTCATGTTAGAGTAGCCTGTTCCTTTAATGGCGGAAATATCGAATGCAAATGGTGGAGTTCGGGAAGGTGATGATATCTTAAATCCACTCTAGCCTTCCCTAACAAACAAAGACCTTTCTAACTTTTCCAAAAACATATGCAAAATTCATCTCTCTTCAAATAGAGCTAATCTCATAAAAATGAGTGTAGATGTATAATTAACTAAGTGATCCCAAAAGAAGATTTGTGTCCAAAGAACACTTCACTCTGAGCCTAAGGGGGTATATTTAAGTAGTATTACCTGTCTTTTCTAGGTATTAATGAGAGAAAAAGGAATAAAAGGACACTTCCAAGAGTGAAAGAGGCAATGCTGGCTTCAGAACTAGCTTCAATACTCGGTGGTAAAGAAGGGTTTAGGCCAACCTAAACGGAGTCCCACGAAAATATACAAAGGAAAAAAGTGAAATTTACACAAAGTATATAAAATTGCTCTTTTTTTTTTTTTTTTTTTTTTAAAAAAAATAAATTATGCTACATACTTATTTTAACTTGATGTCTTTAATTTTTATATCTCTTTTAAAATCTATTATGTTTATCTCTTTTTTTTAATCATTCTACCAATTTTACCTCTATCACTTTACGACAGTTTTCATTTTTCTCTAATTAAAATTTTGTCCCAACTTTCCCACAAATCTACTCATCCATCTACAAAGAAGACAAATCTATTATGTTTGAAATTATGTCTTAGTTATGTGAGTGTGATAGTTTAGGTACAATACTCATAAAAAGATGTATATTTGAATTAAATTTTATTTGAAGATAAATTTAGTTAATGTATAAGAAAAAGGGGTATTCTTCAACTTTTCTTTTCTTTTTTTGTTATGCTTTTACAGATATCTGATTTTTTTATAAGAAAAATAACGTTTTCATGTTGCAGCAATATTATAATATATTTTCGCAACGTGAAACTAATGTGCAAATAACACTCTTTTTTAGAACCTAAAAACAATTGATTGTAAGAATTTTTTTTTTGAAAAAATGTTAAAAAAAAATAATATTTTGTAAAAAGGTAAATTTTTTGTAATTTTTGGATATTTCTAAATTAATTCGAAAGGAAAAACGTGTTAGGTTTTATGCCCTAAATAAAACTCCATTTCAATGTAATCTATTTTATTCAACATCAATAAAGAAACAGAAGTATTTTTCATTCATTTGTGTACGTTTTGGTTCACTTTATCAATTGCTTGTCTATTTGATTTATAAATTCATCTTAAACCCTTTTCACATACTTGATCATGTTTATTGTGTTGTCATCACATTGGAAAGTAAACATGACTATGTGAATAAAGTTTCCTAGATTTATCAGACACAGGGTTTTACTGATATGATAATCTACAACAAGAGTTTACTTGTATTTGGAGAAATACTATGTTCTTTCTAGAACATTGGTTAAAGTAAAGCTCAGGTTGGATGCATGGAGTATGCATCGGAAGGGACCGATATTGAACTTTGACTTAGATTTAATTAAACTTACCGTAAAATCTATTCAAGTCAATATCGCCAAGTTGATCCTAGATCAAATGATCTTAATCCTGTTGTGATTAGGCTCAATCTTGAAAGGCTATTCGTGTTCTTTGATTTGTTATTTAAGCCTACTTTTAGGCCAGGGTGATACGTACATTTTGGGAACACGGTAGTGCAATTGAGTGGGAGCGCTAGCATAAACATGGAATCTATAGCTTCTATCTGGCGAATAGTATGCAAAGGATGATCTCCTTCGAGCTTGACCAAACGAAAATAAATGGTGGAGATCTCATTTCACATAAGCTGAAATATCATTTATACGGGGTCAAGTGTTTTACGGATAAAATACATAGTAGGGTGTTACGGTAATCTAATCCCTTTACAGTGTAGATCATTCATATAGAGGATCATTGATCAAATTAGGATTATAACAATGGATAACTAATGATGTATCTATATGGTGGAACATATAGAGCATTCTATATACTCAGAGTGCAATTCTAAGTTCTATGCGTGGATTCAACGAAGAATTAATAAGTTAGTGAATTTTAGTGCTAAATTATTGATCTACTTATTGGAAGCTCGGTTATATAGACCCATGGTCCCCACACTAGTTGAGATAATATTGTTTGTAAGACTCATGTAATTGGTTTTGATTAATCAATTATAATTCACAAATTAGACTATGTCTATTTGTGAAATTTTCACTAAGTAAGGGCGAAATTGTAAAGAAAGAGTTAGTAGGGGCATATTTGTTAATTATGATACTTTGTATGGTTCAATTAATAAATATGATAAATGACAATATTATTTAATAATTATTTATAGTTATTAAATAGTTAGAATTTGCATTTAAATGGTTGGATTAGGAAATTGGCATTTTTGAGAAAATCAGATACAAAAGGTGTTAAAATTGCAAAATTGCAAAAAGCAAGGCCCAATCCACTAAGCCATGGCCAGCCACCTTTGTAGGCTTTTTAAGTTGATATTTTCATTATTTTAATGCCAAATAATTGAAACCTAACCCTAGTGGAATGCTATAAATAGATAGTGAAGGCTTCAGGAAAATTACACTTTCTGAATCAGAAAAACCTGAGCCTCCTCTCTCTCTTCCCTAGCCGCCACTCACTCTCTCTCTTCTTCCTTTGATTTTCGAACTTACCCTAGTGATTAGAGTAGTGCCCACACACAGCAAGCAATACCTCAATCATAGTGAGGAAGATCGTGAAGAAAGATCATCAGCAAAGGAGATTCAGCATCAAGGATTCAGAGAAAGAGATCTAGGTTCAGATCTTGATAATACTCTGCTACAGAAAGGATACAAGGGTTAGAGATCTGAACGGAAGGAGTCATTTAATTCCGCTGCACCCAATGTAAGGTTTCTTAAACTTTATATGTGTTTAATTTATCGTTTTAGAAAGTTCTTATTTAGGATGTTAATAAACATACTTGTGAGTAGATCTAAGATCCTGGTAAAATAATTTCCAACAAAACGTCACTTCTTTGAAAAGGTAATGGGCCTTGTTAGTTTTTGTTTGGTGATGAAACTTAGTAATATTGCCAAAATGGCGACAATTTTGGCATAGAAGCTCACAATTCTCATAGGAAAATTTCATTTTTAATGCTTAAAAAAATACCCACTAACAAAATTTAGACTCCTAATTAATTTATACAATTTAATACTATTGTTTTCAATTTCTACCCAAAATACCCTCCCTTTTATTTTCCTTCTCTCTTTGTCTCTCTCTCTTTCTCTTCCTCACTCTCTCTTCCTCTTTCTCGAACCACTGAGACGCTCAAACTCAGGCACCGACACCACTAACCACCACCAATTGTAACGTCCCCGCTTCAAGCCTCCATTGGGCCCTTACACCCACGGACTAATGGCTCTTTTACACGAGTACGCCACTTTAGCTACTTCCTGGATTGATGACTGACCCTACAGAACAACACGAGTGTTTTTAGCGTGTTTTGTCCTCACTCACACGCATCTTGGGAAAACTTCCCAGGAGGTCACCCATCCTTGAAATTGCTCCAGGCTAAGCACGCTTAACTGTGGAGTTCTTTCGAGATGGGCTACCGAAAAACAAGATGCACCTTGTTGATATAGGTAGTACCAATCAATCCATTTAACCTCTCTTCAACTGTGTAGTCCTATACCTACACAGTCTACGAATCATCCTACTTGACCTTCCCCAGGCGATGTGGGATTGCACAGCTTACCCGATATTTCCCCTTACGGATCACGAGACTACTGACTGTCACACCAATGAACCTCTTCACCTCCACCACCGAACCTCCTCATCTACCCAAAACTTAATCCAACAATCCCCAAATCTCACCTACCCAAATCTTTCTCTCTTCTTCCTCCTCGGCTTCTCTCAACCACCATCGCCATTCGCCATCGCCCACCGAACCCTCCCCCAACCAGAAGCTCATTGAATTCGTATTTGTTTGACACATTAGATGGTGGTGGAAGGTATGATTTTCTAGCCAAAATGGGATTATCGATGGGTTATCGATACTTTATCGATGGTTTTGTCTGCGCACTGCTTTTTTTTGTGTGCAAACAGAAATCATCGATAACCTATCGATAACCTATTGATATATGTCATCGATATACTATCGATAAATGCCATCGATAAACTATCGATAACTTATCGATAACCTATCGATAAATACAATAAAAAAAATAAACACGAAGATGAAGATGAAGACGGAGACAGAGGTTCGTGGCCTCTGGGTTTTTTGATGCTTGAGTGCTATGGAGGTCCGACCTGTCTTGGGCCTCTGGGTTTCGTCTGGGTTTTTGAGTAGATGAGGAGGTTCGGTGGTGGAGGAAAGGAGGTTCGGTGGTGGTGGTTGGGTGGTCTCGGTGCCTGGGTCTGGTTGGTCTCGGTGGTGCGAGAAAGAGAAAGAGACAGAGAGAGAAGGAAAATGGAAGGGAGGATATTTTTGGTAGAAATTGAAAACAATAGCATTTAATTGTATAAATTAATTAGGAGTCTAAATTTTACTACACGGTATTTTTTTAAGCATTAAAAATGAAATTTCCCTTCTCATATTTATTTATTTATTTTTTTTTTAAATTTTTTTTTCATATTTAGTTTGATCGCTACTCAAAACAAAATAGTCAAATAAATTTTGTGAATGTGTTTATAAATTATTTAGATTTGTTTTGTTTTTTGTTTTTTGAAAATGTTTTGCAGATTCATATTGCAATGTAAACTATTATATAAAAATATAAATTATAAGCTACCAAAAAATATTTTAAAGAATAAGTTTTGACTCTTTCTAGAACATTTCTAATAGAATACTAATAAAAACGTATCGATATTGCTTTCTAAAAAAACTGCTCCAAGTCCAATGCTATTTTAAAAAATTTACAAGATTTCTTTCAAAAAAAAAAAAAATTTACAAGATTTGTCACAAGTTAAAAATGGTGCAAAATTGCACCAGAAAATAGAAGAGTAAAACTTGACACACAATAAATTTTACATTTTTATTATTTATTGTATTACTATTAATTAGTATAAAATTAACCTTATTTATTTGTTATTTATCTTACCAATAATTTATATAATAAAATTGTAACTTTTACTTAAATATTAAAGATAGTCTCACATTGATAATATATAAAAATAAATGTTTGGTGCATCGTGATATATTGTATATATTAGTATTATTTAATACAATACTATATTTAATATTGATTTGTACTAATAGGTTATGTAGAATTAATTATAAATTCTTTACAATAAACTCTACCCCAACCTTAACCAACGCTTGGATTCGGACCCTGGAGTTGGACCCGGACAGAGACCGGGACCCGAATCTGGACCCAGACCTTGGACTTAAACCCAAACCAAAACTCGAACCCGAACACGAACTTGAACACTGGACTTGAATTGGGACATAGACTCGGGCCTGAACTCGTGTTTGGGATTCAGGGCTAGGTTCAGGTTAGGGTCGGGGTGCAGGTTTGGGTTCAAGGCTAGGTCTGGGTTAGGGTCGGGGTGCAGGTTCGGGTTCGGGTGCAAGTTTAGGGTCCAATTTGAGTTCGAGTCCTGGTCCGGGGTTCGAGGTCAAATCTCGAGTTTGAGTCTAGGTCTGGGATTAGGGTTCGCGTCTGGGTCCGGGGTCTAGGTCTCGGTCAGGTTCGGGGTCTAGGGTCCAGGTCTGGGGTCTGGGGTTCGGTTAGGGTCTTGGTTTGGGGTTTAGGTTCGAGTTTGGGGTTTGGGTTTTGGGTTCGAGTCTAGGGTCCAAGGTTTGGTCTGGGTCCTGGTTTGGGGTATGGGTCCAGGTTTTGGGTCTGGGATCTAAGGTTTGGCCCGTTTGGGTTTGTGTCAAAGTCCGGGGTCTGGGTTTGGGTCCGAGTCCTTAGTTTGGGGCTGGGGTCGGGGCTGAGGTTGACCCTAGACTCTTTGTAAAAGTTTATAATACAAGCTAATACAGGTTGTTTGTGATGTATTAAATAATACGACTCATATTGTATTAAAATTTATGGTATTAATAATTAATACAATACAATATTTTATCAAAACATGATGTTATTTATTATTTAATACAATACGATACCTATATACCCTACCACAGTGGCGGACCCAGAATTTAAAGTGAGGGGGGGCGTAAATAAATTTAAAAAGAAAATATAAAGTGTAGTTAGTGGGGTTTGAACCTTTACACTCTAACCTATTTACCAACTACCTTAACCGTTACACCAAGGTTACTATTATGACTATAAATATCATCTTTTGATACAAATATATGTTGTAACTAATTAAAATACATATACATTTTTTTCTCAATTTTTTTTTCAGGGGGGGCGACTGCCCCCCCTCGCTACAATGTGGGTCCGCCTATGCCCTACCACACGAGCACAAAATGTTATATAAGATGGATGAGCTACTCTTCTTATTGTCCATTAGTTATGAGATTAAACCTCATATACTTTATCTTAAATTCTAAAATACTAAAAGACACGAGTAATAGGGGTGAACAACGGTCGGTTTGGTCGGTTTTTTATACACAAAAAAATTTGAAATTCAGTTTTCGGTTTTCATGGTTATAATCCGAAAACTGACCGACCATTATACAAATGTAAAAAAAACCGACCGTTTTAATCTACAGTTAAGTCGGTTTAAACCGACCAAAACGAACTTCATTTTTTTTTTTTTAAAAATAAGTTTTTAAAATTTTTATAATTATTTAAAAACTAAAAAAAATTAGAGTATTGTATCAAATATCATATAATTTAAGAATAAAACTTTTTTAGTTAAATAAATAATGTAAAATAAACTTTTTTAAATTTGATCAAATTATTTGTGCTACTAATATAGTAATAAATTATATTAAAAAACTTATATTATTTTGTGAATGTGTATATATAATATGTAAATGCATCAAACTATAATAAAATAAAGCAATAAATAATTGAGACTTTAAATAAAAAAGATATAAGTAAAACTAGTTTAATAAAATTGTATATTAAATATGTACAAAAATAATATATATTATATATTATATATACGATCGGTCGGTTTTCAGTTTAATCGGTCGGTTTGCCATTGATACTAAAACTGACCATGTTAAGGCAGTTTTAACCGAATGCGGTTTTTTAGTTGTCGATTTTTTCGGTGTTCGGATGGTCGGTATATTCGGTTTAGTCGATTTTTTAGATTTTTTTCTCACCCCTAACCAGTATTAGAATTGACTAGCATCACCTATAATTGCACACAAATACTAAACACAAATTTAACATATACTTATGTGACAAATAATTTTATCCAATCATCTCCATTTATGATGGGTCCTACTTGTTAAAAATAATTTACTACCCAGGCCCAGCTTTGGGCATAGGTGGCCTAGGCCTGTGACTAGGGCCCACCTAATCTAGGGGCTCAGAAAAATATTTTTTTTTCCTTTTAAAATTATACATATTTTGTTTATTAATTTTAAAAAATACTATATTTTTTCTAAAGAAGGACCTAAAAATAATTTTTTTTTTTCGTATGACCCACTGAATTTCAGGCTGACCCTGTTACCACGAAATGTGTGTTAAGTTTGTGTATAATTAGGGATGCACACAGGGTAGAAAATTGGTAGGAAGTGCTCCTCCCGTCCCCATTTCCATTAAGGATTTTAATTTCCATTTCCGCTTATTCCCCATTGGGGATGAGGCGGGAAATCCCCTAATAGGGGCGAGACGGGACGGGAAATCCCTTAATAAAAAATAAAGTTTATAATAAAATTTTAAATATTTAAAAACATCAAACTATATAAAAATTTAAATATTACAAAATAATTATTATTCAATAAAAACACAACTTAAAAGTTATAAAAATGATATTAATATAGTACAAAAATGTAAATATAAATTATAAATTGTAAAATATAATTAAAAATATAAAATAAAATACTAAACGAGTCTCAGGACGGGGAGTGTGATCCCTTTTACAGCCCCATTTAACATTCAAAAACAAAAAATAATATCCGTCTCTGCTCCATTGTCCATTTATACAGGAAATCCTCCTCCCATAGGACATCTCCCTGCAGGGTCCATGCATTCCAATGTATAATTGATGTGTGAGCATATAATTACTATCAACCCGTAATCGAAGGTGTTACTTTACCCTTTTTATTCACTAAGCATTAATTTTGCTAAAAAAATATCAAGCATTAATTAAACATTAAAATATCTCAAAATTTCTTAATGCTAAAAGGTATTAGTGTTGTCTAACATAAAAATTATTATGTTAAACTATACGAGACCCGATACTTAAGTACACCAATAGCGATAGGAATAGGAATGAGAATGAGAATAGGAATAGGAATGGAATGCAATAAAATTTAAAATACATAAAAAAAATTGATAAAAAAATAATTAAATTTTTTTTTCTTGTTACATTAGAATGATCATTCATTTCTTTTTAAAATAGAATAACCATTCAATCAAAATGGTGGAAAGAGCATTCCATTAGAATGCTATTTCAATACTTTAAAATGCAACCAAACAAAGGAATGAAATGAAAATTGTTTCCTTTCTATTTCATTCCATTTCATTACCTCTAACCAAACGCCACTTAATAAATTAATAAGCACCAACAACACTTTTTAGCATTTCTCAAAAAAAAAAAAAAAAACTAAAAAAATCACTCATTTAGTCAACATAAAAACTGCATTGACACTACATTGGGACGCATCTCTAATCCGAGCCGTTCAACTGGACCGTCATAAATCACCCAACTAAAATAAATCAATTAAAATTGCAGTGACCTCACCGGTGGATCAAATATGGCATCATCTCTCCAAATCTGACCGTCAATTCACAATAAAAAAACCATCCAACGGTAACGAACACATTAAAACAAACCAGGGGCAAATTAGTCATTTAAAAAGTCACCACCAACCGTTATAGAAGAAGGGACCCATCAAAGTAGCTAGCTAGCCACTACAATTCCACTACCAACGGGGCCTTTCGGCTCAGCACCAACAGTAAGAAATGTCGGCAGAGCGCGCGTGAGAGAGTTATCCGAGCTGTCAAATTCTGATTGGCTCATGCTCAAACCATACGTACACCGAAGTGTGATGGGACCCACAAGGGGGTGTAGTGTGGGGCCCAGAATGAATTTATCTCGTTTTATCTAAAATAAGACATTTGAAAGTGACGTCACCACGTAAGATGTGGGACCCACCTGAACTTAAACCTACGGACTGCGTGTCAATATACGCAAGACACCTGTCAGAATCACTGACTTTAACGAGCGACACTTAAAAGCGACTCTTTCTATGCTTATACGTGTCGTTTATTTAATTCTCATTCTTCCAAATAGATTTTGTACTATTTATCAAAAAAATTGAAAATTGATGATTTATTTATTATCACTTTGGGTTTCTTTTGTAAGAATATCTGTTTGAATATGGAAACATAATAAGTTTTTGTTTCATTTTTGAGTCATTCAGATGGTTGTGTTATGTTTTTGAAACAAAGTGTCTTTTTTCTCTCTGGGTTTTAGTTGGGCTTTTTACCTTTCTTGATTTGGATTTTGTTTTTCTTTGAAAAGAGAAAAAAGTCATTCACTTTTTCTTTTATTCATTCTTTATTTGCTTTGCCTTTTGCTTTTTGCTTTTGTTGGACTATTGATTTGTTATATTGTCGTTTTCTATTTGGGATTGGGTATCTTAAAGTTTCATTTCTGCTGTGATTTTTGGTTCTTTTTGGTCTGGTTTGGTTTGGTTTGGTAGATTTTTGAAATTGAATTTTGCAATGGAGGAGAGGTATGAGCCATTGAAGGAGCTTGGTTCTGGGAATTTTGGTGTGGCCAGACTGGTCAGAGATAAGAAGAGTAAGGAGCTTGTTGCAGTTAAATACATAGAAAGGGGAAAAAAGGTATATTTTTTTTTCTCTTAATGATCAAGAGAATTATGATTAATTGTTTACCACAAAATTGATTTTTCTTTTTTGGATCATCTTAAATTATTTGATGTTGACTTTCTCAGTGATATTCCCTTTTTCTTTTTTGAGGTCTTCTTATTTTTCTTATTGTTGTGAACCGTTTACTCTCATTTTGGTTTTGGGAAAAAAAGTTCTTTTTTTTTCCTTTGATTTCTACATGTTCTATACTTTTTTCAGCTGTGATTAACTGTAAAGATGTTACTTGATCCTTAGAAGAGTTGTTGGTGTTCCTTACTTTGGTTTGAAATGTTTCTTAAATCATAAATGTCTGCACTTTATTAAAATGTGTCCTATGATTTTGTCATTGTGTACCTAACTTTGTTCTAGCTCAAGTATTTTAGCCAAACAATTTTGCTCCAAAGATGTTATATTCTTAATATTGATAGTTATGTCATACTGATTGTTTTGTATTCGAAATTTCGCCAAGTTTATGATTCCCATTTCGGTTTCAGATTGATGAGAATGTACAAAGAGAAATCATAAACCATAGGTCCTTGAGGCATCCTAACATTGTCAGATTCAAGGAGGTAAGGACTAAATAATTCAATTGAAATAGATTGAAAGAACAAGTCTTTGTTCTGTTCATCGAAAACCCGTCTGATCAAACTTAAAAGAAGATAAAAACAAGTAAAAAAACAGAACATCAAGCTATGTTGGTTATCAGGATAATGTTGAAGAAACTGTTTCCCACCCTGCAGGTTTGCTTGACTCCAACACACCTAGCCATTGTGATGGAATATGCAGCTGGTGGCGAACTTTTCGAAAGGATATGCAGTGCTGGAAGATTTAGTGAAGATGAGGTTAGTAATTGATAGATTCTTGGCTCTTGGTATCACAAAATATGTTTGATGATTGAAAAAATTTGATATTTTGGGCAGGCAAGGTTTTTCTTCCAGCAGCTACTTTCTGGAGTCAGTTACTGTCATTCAATGGTACTATGTTTGTTGCATTGTTTGGCATAGTATTTTAGACTCTCTTTTCCAAATGAAAAACTGATCAAAATCTTCATTGCAGCAAATTTGCCATAGGGATCTGAAGCTCGAAAACACGCTGCTGGATGGAAGTCCAACACCTCGTCTTAAAATATGCGATTTTGGTTACTCCAAGGTTAGAAATTCGCAATTGAAAATGATACGATTATGGATTTCATCGAACTTACAACAAAATTGTATTCTCTGCAGTCTGCCTTGTTGCACTCTCAACCTAAATCCACTGTCGGAACACCTGCTTACATCGCGCCTGAAGTTTTGTCTCGAAAAGAATATGATGGAAAGGTACATGTGTTTTTTGATGCAACATTATTTTCAATATACAAATCCCACAATTCCAATTCCCAACATTGCTGTGTCAAACTTAATTCCTTTGTTAAGAGTACACTACTCATAACCAATTAGTTTTAAGACGAGAAACCTCGTAGTACTTATCATACAATACCGCATATTATAGATTGCAGATGTTTGGTCCTGCGGTGTGACGTTATATGTGATGTTGGTTGGAGCTTATCCCTTTGAAGATCCCGAAGATCCAAGAAATTTTCGAAAGACAATCGGGGTTAGTTGAGCTTATGAATTGAAAACTAAAGCTTTATATTTTTTCGGCTGTTGTAACTGACATGTTCAAATTCTTAAAAACAGAGAATCATGAGTGTCCAATACTCAATACCAGATTATGTTAGAGTATCTGCAGAATGCAAACACCTTCTTTCTCGTATATTCGTTGCGAATCCCGCCAAGGTAACAACAACATCTCATATTTAGTGCAATAGAAATATGGTCTCTTACAAATTACAATGCTGTGTTTATATATTGTGTAGAGGATTACAATCCCGGAAATCAAACAACACCCTTGGTTCCTGAAAAACTTGCCAAAGGAACTAGTTGAAGTGGAAAAGACCAATCAGGCGAAATCGGAAACAGACCAAAACACACAGAGCGTTGAAGAGATAATGCGAATCATACAAGAGGCAAAGACGCCAGGAGAAGGGTCCAAAGCTACAACTGGTCTAGGCGCCACAGCATCGACATCAGACCCTGATGATGAGTCCGAAATTGATGTCAGTGGTGATTACCTTGAATCTGTTTAAAGGGAGGTCAAACAATATGATGATGATCATCATCATGAACTTTATAGTTTTTTTTTTTTGTGTATGTAATTTTGAGTTTGATTTACCCATAAAAACTTGAATTTGGGAGTCAGGAGGAAGAGAGGGTTGGTTGTGACTTGTGAGATTGTACAGTTATATAAATGATTATTATTGCTACTTACTATGCATCAAACATGTGTAAAAGCTATAGAGTCTTCAAAACCGATATTATTATGGGGTTTCTTATGTTATAAACTCACTTTTGCTCTTAGATTTTTGTCTTCTTTTTTATTATAGTTTAGTCTAAAAAGATCAGATAAGATTACATGTTGAATACGTTGAAAAAGATTGTTAGTTAGTGAGATGATAGTTTGGTAAAATCCGTAAAGGACAATCTTCTAATGAAGTGGAATATTAATATACACGATTAATTGAATAATATAAGATTTGTTTAAAAAAGGGACAAAAAAAATTGGGATTAAAGCTTTGGGGTATTGAACCCGACGTGAATCGAACACGCAACCTTCTGATCTGGAGTCAGACGCGCTACCATTGCGCCACGGATCCCTTGTTGAATATTAAGCATGTATATATGTATATATTGTTTATTAACTTATTTACCAATAATTTTGATAATATTAAAGACTATTGGGAAAGGGAAACAATTGAGGTAATGCATTAGCATTTTATATTTTTTATTTACAAATTAAATTCAAAGTTAAATAAAAAAGGCTGGTCCTTATTATCATGCATTACATCATTTACAATTTTTATATTACTTTATTCATATTCTGCACTAGCTACTTTGTTAAGCAATGTACATGTGTGCTAAGAGAGATAACATTATATTGTCAAATATTATAATTTATACGTGAATCTGTGTCAAGAAAATAATATTGTATCTTATAATATAATAATGAAATGAAATTGTAAGGTTTTAAATAAGCATATATTTTGGCTTTCGATTTGTTGTAATTTATCATTCAACCAGTGAATTTTAAAAATACCACTTCACTAAAAAATGAATAATGACACAAAAAGTTATACATGACATTTTTTTTTAAAAAATGAAAAATCACATTTTATTAACTATTAACTTCGGTTACCAATATAGGTAAAAAACTTAGTTGGAACAGACTCCATACTAAAACGACGACCAAAATATAAAATAAAAATTTTAGCAAAATTATGAACTACCCTATTTACTGATCGTTTGACAAAGACATTAAAAACACTTTTCAAAATAGAAATCAAAACTTTACAGTCTTGAATTACATGACTAAATGAAGAAATCATAACTATTAGAATTTGCTACACAATTTAGTCTATAAATTTCTATACACTTGTAGAAAAATTATCTAAGAACTATAAAGATTTTTAGATTAGATTAAGTCTAGAATATACTAGTTATGTTGAACCCTAAAAACTAGTAAAAGAAGGATCTATAAGAAATAATTCTAACGATAAAGTGTAAGGGGTGAGTAACTATAAATACTCCTTCAAGGGTTACAAATTGTAACCAACACTCAACGATCAACATCCAAACTACCAATAAAGCTTACTACCTTCTCATACAACCCTCTCTTTTAAGTCTGAACCATTCTCATATACTAAATCAACAACTACTCATCAACATCACTACTTCAATTACCATACCAATCATTAAACACTTATTCCTCATAGTCACCTATTCAAATCTAAATCAATACAAATTTATTCTCAAACCATCAATAACAATGGAACTACGTAAACTTGAACAACACCCAAACAATCTGTTTCCCTCCATGTCCGAACTCTACCATCAAGCTTCTTCTTTTTTATTAGTTGTAATTTTTGTTACTATGCATAATTTAGCTATATGAGCTCTCCTCTGTAAATTTCCTTCTGTTGTGTAAGACCCTTTTGTTTATCAATGAAATTTAAATATTTTCATTCAAGCTTTATTAAAAAATACAACAGACCACTACGACAATTGCCCCCAATTCACTTTTACAAAACAAAAAACTAAAAGAAAGAAATTTGCGTCTGCCGGGAGTCGAACCCGGGTCTATTGCTTGGAAGGCAATTATCCTAACCGTTGGACTACAAACGCTGAGATGTTAGCCTTGACACTTATAATTAATTTGATTATAAGTACTAATTCACTTGACTAATCTTTTTCTCAAGCTGTAAAACAATAATTTTTTTTTTCTTATGATGACCGTCTTAGTTCTGGGAACGAGTAAGATTGAGCTAGATATTAAAATTATCTGTGATATATCATCATAATTAATTCATTAACTACCTACAAGAAATACTGTATCTTTACATTATTGTTATTATTGTTATACGTTTCTTCCTGTAACAACTCATTTGAGCTTTACTGCTTCTTCAAAAACCTATTAAGGCTGGACTCTGCAATATTAACAAGACTTAGAGCTGCATTTGTGTGCATATATTTTGTCACAATAATTCTTGTCAAAAGTTGCTGATGCGCCTTAACGAGCTCCAAAACAAAATATGGCATGATGATCCTCCTAAAGAGTAGAATTGGAGATGATATTAGACATGACTCCAGACGAGGATATGAGAATAAGAAACTCGATTGTATTGAGTGACTCATCCCACACTTCCCATGGTACAATATTGGATTGTAACTCGGATGAGAAATTGCATAATCTCTAGCATGTAAACTCTAACAGATCCCGGTATCTGTAGATCATCAGAGAACTTTACAAGTCTCTTCCAAATTACATGTCTGACTTGCTTCAAATCATCCAGATCACCTTTCAATTTAATCACAGAAGACAAAATATGATAGAAGTGCTGGCGTTCCTGAGATTCACCAACAGCCAATTCTTGCAGAATGGGCTCCAAAACATTTAAGTAGAAATGGGGAAGATCCTGAAGTTCAGCATCACCATTTGGAGCATTTATTGCATCAGAATAAACTTCTGCAACAGCTCTGAATCCACAGCCCGAAAAAAGCATAGCTCTCATCAATGTGTTCATAGATTTCAAGGTTGAAGCACTCAAAGTTAAAACCTCCCAGTCCAGCGATATTTTTGAAGTTGATGTTTGAAATAAATGAAACTCTACTGCAATCTTGCTCAAGCATCGAGTAATAAGGAGCAAATCCAAAACCAGATAAATTAGCTTGGTCTGGGTGTATCATTGGTAACGAATTTTTGGTTTCTTCCAGCTGCAAATAGTGAAATATGTAAGCAAGTGGCAACTTGTCACATCCATCAATTGCAGGGTATACAACAGAGGAAATTGTTTGGATGGTCTCGATAGCATTGCCAATTGTTTCTTCTTTTGTAACGTCCCCGCTTCAAGCCTCCATTAGGCCCTTACACCCACGGACTAATGGCTCTTATACACAAGTTCATCACTCTGGCTGGTTCATGGACTAATGACTGACCCTACAGACAACCACGAGTGTTTTCAGTGTGCTTTGTCCTCACTCACGGAAAACTTCTTAGGAGGTCACCCATCCTTGAAATTACTCCAGGCCAAGCACGCTTAACTATGGAGTTCTTTCGAGATGGGCTACCAAAAAACAAGATGCACCTTGTTGACATAGGTAGCACCAATCAATCCATTTAAGCTCTCTTCAACTGTGTAGTCCCATACCTACACAGTCTCAGAATCATCCCACTTGACCTTGCCCAGGCGGTGTGAGATTGCACAGCTTACCCGGTGTTTCCCCTTACGGATCACGGGACTACTGACTGTCACAATCACCCCCCTTACGGGGTCCGACGTCCTCGTCGACCACACTTCCGGCTGGGTCAAGGCTCTGATACCATTTGTAACGTCCCCGCTTCAAGCCTGCATTGGGCCCTTACACCCACGGACTAATGGCTCTTATACACGAGTTCATCACTCTGGCTGCTTCATGGACTAATGACTGACCCTACAGACCAACACGAGTATTTTCAGTGTGCTTTGTCCTCACTCACACACATCCTGGGAAAACTTCCCAGGAGGTCACCCATCCTTGAAATTACTCCAGGCCAAGCACGCTTAACTATGGAGTTCTTTCGAGATTGGCTATCGAAAAACAAGATGCACCTTGTTGACATAGGTAGTACCAATCAATCCATTTAAGCTCTCTTCAACTGTGTAGTCCCATACCTACACAGTCTCAAAATCATCCCACTTGACCTTGCCCAGGCGGTGTGAGATTGCACAGCTTACCTGATGTTTCCCCTTACGGATCACGGGACTACTGACTGTCACAACTTTACACTCTGAAATTTCACGCATAATATCGTCATTGGTCCAAAACTCAAAAACAAGCAAAGGAAATTGAGAAAATTGATGACTTCAATGGATCAAAATGGTTTATGTATGTACCTTCCCCATTTAAAACTTGCACATATTCATAATACCTTTGTCCGGCTCAACTGTACAGACTCAATTAGAGAGAGGACCTTCACACTCGACCCCGTAGTTGTGTACTAACAAGCAATATATCATTCCCACATTCATGATGCTACTAATTTCTTGGTAATCTTTTCGTCTTCTCAGCTGCTCTTCTATTACTTCTACACCACTAAAAGCATCCACAAGAATTAACAGAAAGGAACAGCAAATAATGTCTTTCTCTTCAGTAATAGATAGGCAATCAAATCATCTTTAGGAGCAAAATCGTTTCTTGCTAACCAAGAAATAACAGTAATCACAGCCTGTGTTCTCACACTCACATATTGCTAACCAGGTAAGTTTTTAGAAATAGAAGAAAGAATATCTTTTATGTTACTGATATGTACATTTCGATCCTCAACTGCTTAAAAACCACCTTTTAGGTGAACTATGCCGTCTGAATCTAACATATTTGAAGAACCTTGAACTGAGAAACTTGGAGAGTTTGACCCAGTCAACGCAGGGCCGGCCCAAGCATTTTAGGGGCCTTGTGCAAAATTTTAAAATTGGGCCATTTAAAAAATAAAAAAAAAAAAAACATGTACATTATAACTACAATTTTATTAGTAGTTTTTTTTTTTAAGATTGGTTCATAAATTTTTAATTATAGATTTTTTTATTTATGTATACATAATATGAAAAAAAAAAATAAAAAGAAAAAAATAGGCCTTTTTTTTTAAAAAAAAAAAAAAATTAAAATAAAAAAATTGGGCCTTAAAAAATTGGGGGCCTTGTGCAATGGCCCAAGCTGCCCAATGCTTGGGCCGGCCCTGAGTCAACGTCATTAAAGTCTCACTCACACTGGCCTTGCATTACTAGATCTTTCCATGCAGAAAGCAACTCGCTTGCTTATAGATTCTTCATCACAGTGGCTCAAAGCAAAACCAAGTAATTGTTTTGGAGAATTAACATCCATATTTTCAAGTTGCTATTGCAGCACATAAGTCCCAAGCTTGACCATGTCCTTTCTTGGCCAAAATAAGGCAGAGATCAAGTGCCAGTTGCAGATCACCAGCAACTGCATGCAGCTTCTCTAGCAATAGCTTCCTGCACAGCACATATGTATGCAATCCTACTTCTTTGAGAAAGAAAGAACATGAACTTGACTAAACAAATGAGGAAACATACATACAAACAACATATTTATTGCCTAATGTAGCAAACCACGTTAATACGAGGCTATTACCAAGATAGTCTAAAGGAATAACAATGAAATAGAAAAGCCAAGTTGACTATGAAACATGCTTATTAAATAACATGCAGATGCAATTAACTTTAAGGATATTGACACATCATCATAAAAAGGAAAAGAAAAACAAGTTAAACTTGAAGCAGAGAGAAACTATTTACTCCAATTTGATACTTACTTCAGGGCAAGCAAGAGTCGAAGCAGAGAAAAAATATTACCTTGCAGCTTGAATGACAAGACTCTCATGCCAAGGCAACAGAACTTGTTTGTACCCCTTAAATAGTTTCCAGCAAGAGAAAACTTGCTGGCTTTAAGCAGTCCTCTACAAACTAAAAGCAATATATGCAATCACAATCTTATTCTTTTTCATGGATTGATACCAGATCACAAGCTAAGGAAAGTATCAGCCAAAATATTCAAATAAAAATCTTTATTTCTTTCTAAAGATCCCTCATCTATGACGGCATAAATAACAAACTAAAAGCATTTTGTACAAAAGGAATACAGAGCTGATAGAATGATAGAAGCCTCACCACTTCAATATGCCACTCTGCAAGTTTTAGTCTTCTCTCCAAGCTACCATCACATATTATACTACCTGTAAAGCACATTTAAAAAAAAATAATTAAACATAGGGATAATGATAAAAACTCAAACACACTAAGACAACACCAAACACCTGGTGGTCTATAATAATAGCAAACAATGGCACACATAATATGGGTAATCAAATTATTGATATTCTAATTCATCTGCAATCTTTTATAATTCCATTTTAAAAATTGTTTGCTATAACAATTAGAAGACGAAAGACTAAGATGAATAGGGAGAAGTTTGGTGAAAAAATGGCAAGACAAATTAAATTTAAAGCAAAAAAATAAAAAAGAGAAACTATATATATATATATATATATAAATGAAAATAAAAAATAAAAGTCGAAAAAAGTTTTAAAAGCCGTATGTAATGTATATAGGGTGGTGGTAAGTAGAGACAAAAGGCAGAGAGAGAAAGGTCTCGGCCAAACCAAAGTAAGCCTTATCTCTCTTCTTCTTCTCCCTCCCAACCAAACTAAACCAAACAGAGCTATCGAAGCTACTCACTCTCTCCCACACTCCTCAAATCCCTTATCTCTTTCCTCCATACCCCTTTTCACTTTCTCCTATGGAGCCCTTAAAGTCTCCCTCTTCGCCTGATGCCACAACACCAACAACAACCACCATGACGCCGCCTTCTTCATTCTCAACAGGTTCGTTTTCTCCTTTTCAATATTCCGACCTTGTTGATACTTCTTCTCCTTCCAATTTTGATGATAATGGTGAGAAGGGTGCTGGAGTTGTTAATATGCTTAGTGGTGGTGTGAGACCAATTGCCAAGGTTTCCATTGATGACGATGATGTTGTTGTTGATGATGAAAGTGATGACGATGGAGTTTTGTATGGTTCGAAAGTTGGGGTTTTGGAGGTTAAGGAAGAGTCGGCTGTAGTACTTGGGGTTGAGAGTTTATTAGAGGGTGGAGGTGTTACTCCTCAGAAACAGGAGGAGGAGGAGGATTTGGTGGCTGACAATGGTGTTAGTAATGATGATAAAGAAGGGGATAAGGTTTTGGTGGTGGAGAAAAGTGACCATTTTGATGGTGAGGAGGTACAATTAGAAGCTGAGAAGTTGGTTAAAGAATATGGTGGGGAGTCCGGGTTTAGGGTCGGTGGAGATGTAGAAGTTGAACAAGGTAAAATTGGGGATAGTGAAAATGATGTTAAAGATAGCTATGTGAGTTTAGAAGAGAAGTTGGTAGAACAAGTTGTCCCAGATTCTCAATCTGATGAGAATATTGTTGTGGGGTCTGTTATTGGTGGTGTTGATGATGAAGTTGATACCAAAGGAGGAAAAGATGGAGGGATAGAAGCTGATTTTGAGGTAGATAAAGGTGCAAATGATGAAGAAGTTTTCTCTGGTATGCCTTTAGATTCTGATTCCAATGTAAATGTTGTGGTGGAGCCTGATATTGTTGGTAGTGTTGAGGAAGTTGATACCAAGAACATATCAGGAATAGAAGAAGAAGGGGCGTCAGAAGCTGGTGTTCAGAAAAACAGCCTTGTGGTTGAGAAAGGTGGTGGTGATGATGATGAAGAAGTCCAGTCAGCTGACACTGTTGCTCCGAAGTCGATGCCTAAAGATTCTGAATTGATGGAACCTGTTGTTGGTGGTGTTGATGAAGATACCAAGAACACATCAGGGAAAAAAGAACCGTTAGAAGCTGATTCTGATGTTCAGAACAAAAGCCTTGTGGTTGAGAAAGGTGATAATGATGAAGAAGTTCAGTCAACTGACACAGTTGGCCCCAAGTCGATGCTTACAGATTCTGAATTCAATCGAAATGTTTCAGGGGAACCTGTTGTTGTTGATGAAGTTGACACCAAGAACGTATCAGGAAGAGAAGAAGCTGATTCTGAAGTTCAGCAGAACAACCTCGTGATTGAAAACGGTGTTGTCTCTGATTTACCAAAAGATGAACCTTTGCAACTGGATGAAAAGTTAACTAATAATACTGGAAGTAGTATTGAAGAGCCAACCTCAATTATAAACCGTGAGATGATGGTAGAAGGTGAAAATGAGGACAAACATCCTCCTGAGGAGTATGGTGAGATTGATAGTTCTGGTACAGATGATGAAAATGAAGATATTGTCTTTGGAAGCTCAGCCAAGCAGTTCTTGGAAGAGTTAGAACGAGCATCAGGAGCAGGTTCTCATTCCGGGGCTGATAGTTCTCATGATCATTCGCAGAGAATTGACGGTCAAATTGTGACAGACTCGGATGAAGAAGTAGACACTGATGATGATGAGGGAGGTGGGAAAGAGATGTTTGATTCTGCAGCATTGGCAGCTCTTTTGAAAGCAGCTACAGGTGCTTCCTCGGATGGTGGCAATATCACTATAACTAGTTCAGATGGATCCAGACTTTTCTCTGTTGAGCGTCCTGCTGGTTTAGGGTCCTCACTTCCATCAGTGAGGCCGACCTCCCGTCCTACTCCTACTCATTCGAGCCTTTTCTCGCCATCGAATTTGGCTGCTGGTGGAGACTCAGAGAAAAGCTTGAGTGAGGAAGAGAAACAGAGATTGGAGAAGTTTCAACAGCTAAGGGTGAAGTACTTAAGACTTGTTAAGAGAGTAGGTGGCTCAATTGAGGATTCAATAGCAAGACAGGTTCTATACCGGTTGGCACTTGTTTCGGGAAGGCAAGCTAGCCAAGCATTCAGCCTGGAAAGTGCAAAGGCCAAGGCTCTCCAGCTTGAATCAGAGGGGAATGATGATTTGGACTTTTCCTTGAACATACTTGTTATTGGGAAAACAGGTGTTGGCAAGAGTGCCACCATAAACTCTATTTTCGGAGAAGAGAAGATCCCAATTCATGCATTTGGACCCTCCACAACCAGTGTGAAGGAAATTGTTGGAACAGTGGATGGAGTCAAGATCAGGGTTTTTGATACTCCGGGTCTCAAATCAGCTGCAATGGAACAGAGTGCTAATCGAAATATTTTGTCTTCAGTGAAGAATGTCACAAAGAAATGCCCACCTGATATTGTTCTCTATGTCGATAGGCTGGAAACTCATAGCAGAGATCTTAATGACATGCCTATGTTAAGATCAATCACTTCTGCTCTTGGCCCTTCGATCTGGAGAAGTGTCATTGTTACTTTGACTCATGCTGCATCCTCTCCACCCGATGGACCATCGGGTACGCCCCTGAACTATGAATTGTTTGTTGCTCAGCGGTCTCAAATTGTTCAGCAGACCATTGGACAAGCTGTTGGTGATCTTAGAACTATGAGTCCAAGTTTGATGAATCCTATATCACTGGCTGAGAACCATTCCTCTTGTAGAAAGAATAGGGATGGTGAGAAAGTGCTCCCGAATGGTCAAGCTTGGCGATCTCAGCTGTTGCTCTTGAGTTATTCTATGAAGATATTATCTGAGGCAAGCAACCTCTCAAAACCACAGGAGTCAGTGGATCACAAGAAGCTCTTTGGCTTTCGTTCTCGTTCGCCTCCCCTTCCATACTTGTTGTCGTGGCTTTTGCAGTCTCGTGCTCATCCAAAACTTTCAGGTGATCAAGGTGGAGAGATTGGTGATTCTGATATTGATTTGGATGACTTGTCTGATTCTGATGGTGAAGAAGAAGATGAGTATGATCAGCTTCCACCATTCAAACCTCTTAGGAATTTCCAGATTGCTAAGCTGAGCAAAGAGCAAAAGAAGGCATATATGGAGGAGTATGATTACAGGGTGAAACTCCTTCAAAAGAAGCAATGGAGAGAGGAGTTGAAACGGATGAAAGAAATGAAGAAGAGGGGTGGTAAGGTTAGTGCTGAAGAGTTGGCTTTTGCTGGTGAAGATGACCCTGAAAATGGAACTCCTGCTGCTGTTCCAGTTGCGTTACCTGATATGGCTTTGCCTCCTTCTTTTGATGGTGATAATCCGGCTTACAGGTACCGATTCTTGGAGCCCACTTCTCAATTGCTGGCAAGGCCGGTATTGGACACCCATGGCTGGGATCATGATTGCGGTTATGACGGTGTTAACCTTGAGCAAACCCTTGCCATTGTCAACCGTTTTCCAGGGGTTGTTGCTGTTCAAGTAACCAAGGATAAAAAAGAATTCAATATCCATCTGGATTCCTCAGTTGCTGCTAAGCATGGGGACAATGGATCAAGTATGGCTGGCTTTGACATTCAAAACATTGGAAAACAACTTGCATACATCGTCCGTGGGGAGACAAAGTTCAAAAGTTTCAAAAAGAACAAGACAACTGCTGGAACATCTGTGACATTCTTAGGTGAAAATGTTTCCACTGGATTCAAAATTGAGAACCAGACTGCGCTTGGGAAGCGGGTTGTGTTGGTGGGCAGCACTGGAGTTGTCAAATCACAAAGTGACTCAGCATATGGAGCGAATTTAGAAGTGCGTCTGAGGGAGGCAGATTTTCCCATTGGCCAAGATCAATCCTCTCTTGGACTGTCTTTGGTGAAGTGGAGAGGGGACCTGGCATTGGGGGCTAATTTGCAGTCTCAGTTTTCTCTTGGAAGGAACTACAAGGTAGCCGTTCGTGCAGGGTTGAACAACAAGCTTAGCGGTCAGATATCAATTCGAACAAGCAGTTCGGAACAGCTCCAACTTGCACTATTTGCCATTCTTCCAGTTGTCAGGAGTATCTACAAGCTCATCTGCCCCGGGCCTGGTTCAGAGAACTATGCACTCTACTAGATTACATACATGTTTAGTTAATATTTTTATTATTGTTATTTTACAATTGGCATGATTATCAATCAGTCTCTGGCTTTTGTTTGTCATTGAACTGATATGCTTTCTTTCATTGTTAGTTAACCTTAAAATGTTTTATATTTTGCAAATGCATTGAGATGGAACCTTGAGGTGAGATGAGGTGAGGTGAGGGAATGTAATAAAGTTTGGCAGCTTTCTTTTCAGTTAGTTAATACCAAATTTTTTGAATTATGTGTTTTTGGGCATCTGTGGTGAAATGGGAATATTTTTCTTTATACAAGTGTAGATTCAATTCAAATATGTTTTTTGATTAGAATGCATGCATGCATTGATTTTGGAGTTGATCTGGACTCACGAATTGCCTATTAATCAACCAATGGAGCTGGGAAGAGTACACTTCTGAAGCTGATGACGGGGGAATTATTTCCTCTAGATGGCATGGTCTGACGACACAATCACCTTAGAATTGCTCAGTTCCATCAGCACTTGACTGAGAAGCTTGACATGCAGATGCCGGCCTTGCATTATATGATCAAAGAGTATCCTGGAAATGAGGAGGAAAAGATGAGGGGTTCAATTGGAAAGTTTGGCCTAACAGGTAAGGTTATGGCTATGAAGAATCTGTCAGATGGCCAACGGATCCGTGTTATCTTTGCTTGGTTGGCTTTTAGGCAACCCCATATGCTTCTCCTTGATGAGCCAACTTCACTTGCCATTGCCAGAAAGCTTTCTTCTTTTCCGGTTAGGGCTTTCTTTTCAAGCTCATTAACTCCCACCACACCATACTTCATCAATTCATTCACTCCTTCATCTGGGCTTTCTCTTCCTTCTTCATCCTACAACCCTCTTAAGCTCCCTCTCTTCTGGCCATGGCAGAAGGTATCTTTTCTTTTCTTTCTTTCTTTTAATTTGAGGTGTTTTGAAATTGATAATGGTGTGTGAATAATGAATGTGAAACCAGGTGAAAGTGGGGCCACTAAGTGTGTCTCCAATAGGATTTGGTACATGGGCTTGGGGAAACCAGCTTCTTTGGGGTTATCAGGAAGCCATGGATGATGAACTTCAGAGGACTTTTAATCTTGCTGTGGACAATGGAATGAACCTCTTTGATATTGCTGATTCTTATGGGACTGGAAGATTGAATGGTCAAAGTGAAAAATTACTTGGAAAGTTCATCAGGGAATTTCAAGGTATCTTCTTAGTTTGCTTGGACTGTATTGTATTTGTTGTTTTGCTCACTATGTGTTCTAGTGAATGATTATGAGGTAAAAATGTTTGTTCCCAATTCTGATAAGTTTGTTCTTCAGAGTTTTTTTTTTTCTTTCCCCAAAACAAAAATGAAAGACCTTATGTGTACTCAGTACTTACATGTTAAAATTATTTTAGTCAGTAATTGTTCGTGCAGAACATTGATATGACATTGAGATTTTAAGTGTAATGCTTGGAAAATGTCTTATTTAGTTAATTTTGTCACTTTTCACTACAGAAACCTATTGCCTACTCTTATAGAACATTTTATTGACTGAATTACAATCTAGTTGATTGAGGTTTCGAATATTCATCATACTATTATCTCTAAACCGCTTGCAGAAAATGGTTTCAATGTAATGAAACATGGGGTCTTTCTGTTGTGGCAGAAAATGAAAGTTGATGTTTATGCAATAAGAGATTGGAGAAAAACATACATTTGTTATATAATGTGGTCAACTTTCATTTAATCCAAGTTCTTGGGCAACTTCATATGCCGGGGGAAAAGGGCTTCCGGATGACATTGTGATAGCCAACAAGTTTGCTGCATATCCATGGCGACTGACACCAGGGCAGTTTGTAAATGCTTGCAGGTAATAACCCCTTTTTCAGGCTTATCTGTTGTCGAATTCGTCTAGAGACAGCTTTGAAAATCTTCCCTGTGTATGATATAATTTTGATATAGCATGGTTTTTCAGGGGCTCACTAGAACGTATTCAAGTTGAGAAAATTGGAATAGGGCAGCTCCACTGGTCAAATGCAAATTATGCTCCTTTGCAGGAGATGGCCCTTTGGGATGGTTTAGTGGCAATGTACGAAAAGGTTATATGATAATTTATGCATAGATTTATAAATGGTAGAAATACTTTGAATTCCCATTGTTTGCTAACATGTTTTCTTCTTCTTCCCATAAAATATTTTTGCTTTAATTTTATGTTAGCATTGTGATTTCAATAATGAGTACTTGATTACTTGTTTCTAAATCACATTTTTGAGTTTTCTGACTCAATGTTTTACTGAAAAACACTTGTTGTTGTAAGACCATGGATTACACCATTGATTGTTAATTAGTTTTCAGTAGCTCAAACAATAGGAACCGTTAGAGGTCTATTTTATCATAAGTGCTCGAAAAGAGCCAATACTTGAGGGCATATCAGAGTGTTCAACATCAAATAAATCTTGTAAATCCTAAGTAGATATCATGATTACTGTTTTGTGAAGGTTAGGTTCATTCATCTTCCATCTAACTAACCAAAAATTGAAACAAGAATAGGATACATTAGAGAATATGCAGCACAATTGAGACAAAAAGTGTTTTTAGTGATGAAATTAATAGATCATTTAATGAATATTACACTAGAGCATTCACATGAGTTTCTCTACTATATATTTTAAAATATTTCACTAAAATTTTATTTTACCTCAAACTTTTACATTACATCATACATCAACTTTTTTATTTTTTCTCTACCGTCATTTAAATATTACTTTTTTAATACATATAAAATACACAATAATTAAGTATGAATAAATATTATTTGAAGAATAAATAGTGATTTTACATACATAGAGCATTATAATATTTTTTAAAATTTGAACTAAAATAACTCATTGAATGGAGTCATTTTTTGACATTTTTTTCACAAATCTCTTCTTTATTTTGAAGAAAAGAGCATTATAGATCACCTAATATCCTAAAAGCACTCACAATTTTTTTTTTTTTTTTTATGATAGAGATTCTTTAAATTTTTTTTAACTAAATGTAATAAAAAAAAAGACTCATTAATAGAGATGTACTAAAACTAATGCAACTTGCTCTACATGTAGAGAATGAATCGTGTATTCTCTAAATTTATTTTAATAATATATAAATAATAATATATTTTTTTTTTGAGAAAATAGCTTCAGGAAATACTACCCAAGAGCAAATCACTAAAGAGGGCCGAGAGCTAATAAATTCATTATTTATGTACATTGTATATATGTTCAAAAATTATTATTTTAATAGCGTAAAAATATTGATTTGATGTGCTATAAAATAAGGGTAAATGGCGGTAAAATCCCTAAAACTTTCATTTTTTTTTTTGAAGAAGAAGTGTTCTTTATTAAGAGGAGCTATCGCTCATGAGAATGGATAACAACTCTAGGGGAACACTATTAATTGAGAACATACATTCAGCGAAAGTAATAGAGTGGCGGGCAACAAAGTGCGCGGCACGGTTCGCAGAACGCTTAACGAAAAATAAAGAAACATTTGACAAACTTTTTAGCAAAGTTTTACAATCCTCCACAACCAGACCGAAACCAGAATGGAAGCTTGCAGTATGACGAATGGCTTCAACGCAAACCAAACTGTCCGTCTCTACTGCAGCGTCCGTGTACCCGTGGTCCTTGAGCCAGCTAAGGACCTCTCTTATACCAATGATTTCAGCCAACTCAGGGGAGACTTTGCCGAAGTTCACACCAGCAAAAGCCGAGAGCAGATCTCCACCCGAGTCCCTCACCACGCAACCAAATCCATGTTTTGAATCACGATCGAATATAGCTGCATCTACGTTAAGCTTGATGCCTGTTAACGGTTTTTTCCATAGCTCCGAACCATCACCATCTTTAAGGGGTGACTGTAAAGGAATGTTTCCTTTACCTTAAGCTTTAACATATTGATCAAGACTTGAGAAAGCAAAAGCAACTACATCACTAACATTTCGAACACGGTCCTTCCAAATTAGATCATTTCTAGCCGACCATAGAGCCCAACAAAGCATGACTATTCGGCTAAGCTTGTCATTGTCCTTACTGTGTGCATTGAAGGACATCCATTACAGAAGAGAATTATTGTTTCGGCTGGCATCTGCAACAGCAGCTTCTTCCCAGCAAGAGCTTGCAAATTGACATGTCACAAATAGGTGTATTTCAGTTTCAGCATAGATACCACACAAAGGGCAAGCACTATCTGTCAACACCTTCTTAATGCATAAATTTACCCTTGTAGCTAGACAATTAGAGACTGCCCTCCAAATCAAATCTTTGGCCTTGGGAGGCACCTTGAGAGACCACAATTTCTTCCAAAAGATGCTTTCGATTAAGTTCAGAGAAGGAGCTTTATTGTCTTGGATCATTTTATAAGCACTACTGACAGAATAAGTCCCATCTTTTTCACCAAACCAGTACCAATAATCATTCTCGGACGATTGGTTGATTTGAATCCCCAAAATGATCGCAGCATCAACAGGAGAGAATAAATCTCTAACCACTTCGACATCCCAGTTGCGGCTATGCATTTGCAACAAGCTGTTAACAGTAAAGTTTTCAAGGCCAGGGACAACCGGTATAGGGGAGGCTCTATCAAGTGTTGGTAGCCACGGGTCAGAGGTGATTCCCACAGAGAGACCAGATCCGATACCTTTCCTCAACCCCAGCTTAACTGTGTCTTTAGCAGCATAAATGCTACTCCAAATAAAGCTTGGGTTGGATCCCAATTCAGCAGATAAGAAGTCACTCTGAGAATAGTATCTTGCTTTAAACACCTTGCTGACCAAAGAGTCTTGTCTAAACATGAGTCTCCAACCTTGCTTTCCTAGCATGGCAAGATTAAAATCTCTCAAATTTCTAAATCCCATGCCACCCTCAGCTTTATTCCTTGTCATTCTATCCCAGTTCATCCAAACAATCCCACTTCCATTGCTGTTGGATTTGTTTGATTTCCACCAGAAGCTAGCCACTAGTCTCTCAAGTTCTTTACAAGTGCCGATCGGGAAAAGGAAAACATTCATTGCATATGAAGGGAGATATTGAACCACAGATTTAATGAAGACCTCCTTACCCGCCCGAGAAAGAAATTTGCCTTCCCAACTGGTGATTCGCTTTCTCATCCTTTCTTTAAGGAACCCCAAAACATCATTTTTATTCCTACCAACAATACTCGGGAGACCCAAGTAAAGACTGTCTGCCCCAGCTTCTTGAACTTGCATCAAACTACAAACTCGTCTCCTTATGTCCACCCTTGTATTTGAACTAAAGAAAGCAGACGATTTATGGAGATTAACCTTCTGCCCCGAAGCTTCTTCAAAGGTGCGCAAGAGAGTAAGAACACGATTTGCTTCCTCCTCAGAAGCTTTGCAGTACACATAGCTATCGTCGGCAAAAAGCAGATGAGATATAGGAGGTGCACTACGGGCAACCTTGCATCCCGTGATGAGTTTTGTAGCTTCAGCATGTTTGATGAGTGATGAAAGTCCCTCAGCGCACACAATAAATAAGTAGGGAGACAAAGGACAGCCTTGACGAATACCTCTCGTGGGAAAGATAGGCCCCAGCTTCTGACCACTGTTAATTACATGATAACGGACAGACTTGACACATCCAAGAGTTAAACCAATCCAACGATCGCTAAAACCCATAGCGCGAAGAACCGCTTCCGAAAATCCCCACTCAACTCGATCATAGGCTTTACTCATATCCAATTTTAAAGCCATATAACCTTGTCTTCCATTTGTTTTCCTTTTTAAGTAGTGCATAACTTCGAAAGCCACCATAAAATTATCAGAAATCAACCTACCTGATACAAAGGCGCTCTGAGTTTCAGAGATTGCAATGTCAAGTATTCCCTTCATACGGTTAGCCACAACCTTGGAAGCTATCTTATAAAGCACATTACATAGGGAGATTGGCCGCATATCACTCATCTGGGTGGGATTCTTCTTCTTCGGAATCAAGACTATATGAGTATCATTAAGGCCATCCGATATCACCCCAGTATCAAAGAAAACTCGAACAAATTCAATCACGTCGTGGCCCACAATATCCCAATGTTTCTGGTAAAAACCCGGTGTCATTCCATCTGGGCCTGGAGATTTGTCGGGATGCATTTGAAACAATGCATGTCTAACTTCCTCTTCAGAAATAGGCACCAACAATTCTTCATTTTGTTCTTGAGTGACAACGGGACGAACTCTATTCAGAATTGAACCAAGGTCTATATTAGACGTTTGGAACAAATCTCGGAAATAATCTATGATGACAGTGTCCAACCCCGAATCCCAGGCAACCCAACGGCCTCCATTGTCTTTGAGTTGAGAAATACTATTATTCCGCTTCCTTGAACTTGCCACAGAATGGAAATATTTAGTATTTTTGTCTCCCGAGTTGAGCCAGTATTGCTTAGACCGTTGTTTCCAAAAAAGCTTCCCTTTGAGCTAAAGCTTCGGTGAGATTGTCTTTCCCTTCTTGGTGTTGTTTTAGTGACATCGGATCTTTGCCCCACTTTGAATTGCTAATCTGCCTCTTACATTGATCAATTCTCTTCCGAAAGTTACCAGTAATCTCTCTACCCCACTTTCCCAACACCTCCCCACACCTGAGAATTTTTTCTTGCATACTGACCAAACCCGATCCCTCCCAGCACCCTTCCACCAGTTGTTTACATAGAGGCTCACGGAGCCATGCATTTTCAAAGCGAAAGGAAACAAAAGAATAAGCAGGGGACACACCTTTGAGAATTAAGAGAATAGGGCAATGGTCGGAGGTGGAGATCTCTAAGTTGTGTAGAGTCGCTTGAGGGAACGTTGATATCCATTCGTGAGACACCAAGGCTTTATCAAGACGTTCTTCAATCCAATTAGCACTATTCCGACCTTTCTCCCAAGTAAAAGGATACCCCACAAGAGGTAAGTCGATCAAGTTGCAATCAGCCATAGCTTCAAGGAAGCCTTCAATAAGACGATCCGGATATTTCCTTCCTCCTCGTTTTTCAGTTTGGGAGCCCAAGTTATTCCAATCCCCCATAAGACACCACGGCAAGGTACTGTCGTTTTTAATGGAACGAAGGAGATCCCAAGTTCTGAAACGGAGCTCGCGGTTTGGCTCACCGTAAACCCCCGTGAAACGCCATTGAACACTATGTTGAGCTTGAATAGTTGCATCAATATGATTAAAAGAGTACCCCTGTATAGCCACATCAAACGTGTCCCTCCAAAGTAAAGCCAGGCCACCACTATGCCCACGAGCCTCAACCATAAAACAATTATCAAAGCCCAATTGGACTCTAATAAATTCCATACTATTTTTATTACACAAAGTTTCACAAAGAAATAACAAATTGGGCTTCTTTTGGAACACAAGGTCCGCTAAGAATTGTTTGGCCCGCGGGTTCCCAAGCCCACGGCAATTCCAACTTAAGCAACTCATGGCTCTTGGCGGGCCTGGGTACCAGAGCCCACCAAAGACCCATTTTTTGGGGTCCCAACATTGTCTTGATCCATTACCTCCATGATATCACTGTACTCGTTTTCTAGTGAGTCCGTAAAGCCCACTTCAATGCCAGGTCTCCTTCTTTTGGAATCAAATACAGTAGTCAAAGTAGAATTAAAGAAACTTCCTTTTTTAGTAACATTGAGAATCTGATCATTTTTGGAATTATTCTCATTGACCATATTGATATCCTCATTCTGTGCCTTTTTATTTGGTGTATCCGAAACATGAAGTCTGCCAACTAATTCCCCCATTAACTCCTGATTTCCAGGGATCCGTATTGCATTATGGTTCGAATTGATTGCATGGAGATTCTGATCAGCTTCCTCCCTTGTCACCGCCCCTGACCGAAGCCATTGTGCCCCAAAGGTTGATTGCCGTCGTTGTGTTGTCGCCTTCAGTTCCAAACCGTAAGGCTTTTCTTGCAGGTGTAAAGGTTTCAAGAAAAGTCTGGGACAGAACCTTTCCGCATGCCCGATGATTTCGCAAATGAAACAGAATGTTGGTAATCGTTCATACTTGAAATTAACCCAGTACCAAGAGGAGTCGTCGTTGTTGATTTTCATTCTTCTTTTAATCGGTTTCTCAACATTTATCGTAACTCGAACTCGCAAGTAATCCCTCCAAACGCCCACAAAATTGTTCGGATCCGACTCAATGAAAGAGCCGATGTAGTTTCCTAAGGCCTTAACAACACTGAGAGTCATATTTCCAGATCGTAGATCGTGGAGTTGAACCCACATATCAACATGCTTGATCTCAACCGACCTAGGATTCTCTCCCTCCTTCAGCCTAGTGAAGATGAACGGCTTCCTATCGTACGTCCATGGACTTCCATCGATGACCCTCTGTATGTCGATTTCATGATAAAATTGGAAAAGGAACAAATTAGGATTAAGTTCTTTGACATACATACCCATCCCCGGCTGCCAAAGAAAGGCCATCATGTTTTGAAATACATTGAAATCAGAGACTCGGCCTGTCAGTAGTTTTCCTACCAAACACCACCTTGTATCAATCGCCACATCTTCAATCCTGTGTTCCGTCACCCTGAGCACTTCTGCTTCCTCATCCTCTAACACAACAACATTACCTTGAACTTCCATGCCTCTGCCAATACTGCTACTCGACGCCATGGGAACAAGATTAACCAAGACAAAAATTAACAACAAAAAACTCTCCAAACCAGAGAGACAGCCAACGTATCACTGGATACGACTTTGTTCTCTAAAACTTTCATTTTGGTTTCACTTAACCCTCAAAACCCAAATTTGAGCGGTAAAACCCCCAATACTCGTGTTCTGTTAGCAATTTAACACTTCCGTCCATTTTAGGTGTTAAGTGCCATGTTGGACTGGACATAGTGTACACGTGGCACAATTTTATTGGTCCACGTAAAAAATTATTTAAAAAAAATGAAAAATAAAAATAAAATTAATTTAAAATTAAAAAAAAAATACATATAAAAAAATAATTTTTTTTCTTTTTTTTTTCCTTTCTTTTTCTTTTTCTCTCTCTCTTTTTTTTTTTTTTTTCTTTTCTTTCTTTTTCTTCTTCAGCACAGCTACGCACGCCCCTCTGCAACTCCAAAAAAAAAGCTTCAAACTTTCTATTAATGGCCTGGCCATGGTGGTGCAACAAACAAAGACGGGGTTGGGGTTTTCGGTGGCCGGAGTATGGATGGTGTGGCTGGCCGTGCTGGTGGGATAGAGAAAGACGGGAAGAGAGGAAGACAGGGAGAGATTGGGAGATGGCTAGAGAGGCAGTTTGCTAGTGGCTATGGCTAGAGAGGTAGTTCGACATAGAAAGACGGGAAGAGAGGGAGACATCCACAAACCCAAAACTCAGATCTACGTCCCCCTCTCGTCTCTTTTGTTTTCCCTCTCTCTGTTTCTCGCTCTCTCTCTCTCTGTATTTTTTTGTGCAAGTTGGACGAGGACGATGATGGGGGTGGTCGGGGAATCAGGCTGGGCGAAGGAATCGCACCTCCTTCTCTCCTTCTCGCCGTGGACATTTCTGGTTTGGGGATGGTGGCGATGGCGATGGCTGGGAAGGAAGGAAGGAAGATGGTGGCGATGGCGATGGCTACGAAGGAAGGAAGTGTTGGGTTTTATGCCCTAAATAAAACTCTGTTTCAATGTAATCCAAATTATTCTATATCAATAAAGTAACATAAGTAATTTTTCATTCACTTGTGTATGTTTTGGTTCACTTAATCAATTGCTTGTCTATTTGATTTATAAATTCATCCAAACCCCTTTCACATATTTGAACATGTTTATTGTGTTGTCAACACAGTGGAAAATAAACATGACTATGTGAATAAAGTATTCCTAGATTTATCAGAACACTGGGTTTCACTGATATGACAATCTACAACAGAGTTTACTTACATTTGGAGAAATGTTATGTTCTTTCCAGAACATAGGTTAAAGTAAAGCTCAGGTTGGATGCATGGAGTATGCATTGGAATGGACCGATATTGAACTTTGAATTAGATTTTGAAACTTACCGTAAATATCTATTCAATTCAATATCATAAGTTGATCCTAGATCACATGATCTAAATCCTGATATGGTTAGGCTTAATTTCAAGAGTATTATTCGTGTTCTTTGATTTGTTAGTTAAGCCTAAATCTTTAGTCTGGGCAATACATACATTTTGGGAACACGGTAGTGCGATTGAGTGGGAGCGCTAACATAAATATGGAATCTATAGCTTCTATCTGGCGAATAGTAAGCAAAGGGTGATTTCCTTCGAGCTTAACCAAACGAGATAAATGATTGAGTACTCATTTCACTTAGTTGAAATATCATTTATACATGGTTAAGTGTTTTAAGGATAAAATACATTGTAGGGTGTTACGGTAATTTAAGTCCCTTTACAGTGTAGATCATCCATATAGAGGATCATTGATCACATTAGGATTATAACAATGGATAACTAATAATGTGTCTATATGGTGGAACATATAGAGCATTCTATATACTGAGAGTGCAATTCTGAGTTCTATGTGTGGATTCAACGAAGAATTAATAAGTCAGTGAATTTAAGTGGTAAATTCTAGATCTGCTTATTGGAAGCTCGGATATATAGACCCATGGTCCCCTCACTAGTTGAGATGATATTACTTGTAAGACTCATTTAATTGATTTTAATTAATCAATTAAAAATTCTCAAGATGGACTTGTCAGTTTGAGAATTTAGCACTTATTAAGGGCAAAACAGTAAATAGAGATTTTGAAGGGCATATTTATTAATTAGGAAACTTTAATTAGTTTCATTATTAATAAAATAAATGATAATATATTCTTTGATAATTATTTTTAATTATTAAATAATTAGATTTATCATTAATATGGTTGAACAATGGAATTGGCAATTTTTCACAAAAAGGAAACTATCAAGTGTAGGAAAAGGAAAGTTGGAAAAGTGGCAAGCCTTGTTTCCACATTGGCTAGGCCGGCCACTTAGCTTCCTTTTCCCTTTGATTTTTTTTTAATTCAAAATGTCAATCATAGCCCTTGGTGGTCTTCTATAAATAGAAGGCAAAGGCTTCAGAAACACAAGACAACTGAAAAAGTTTTTCACAGCATTATTCTGAAAGAATTTTCTCTCAAAAAATTCTCTCTGAGCCGCCACCCTCTCTCTCTCTATTCCTTCACTGTTTCGAAATGTATGAGTGCTAGAGTAGTGCCCACACACATCAAGTAATACCTCAATCATAGTGAGGAAGGCTGTGTAGAATTCAGAAACAACAAAGAAGGACTTTCGGGCTCAGATCTTGATTATACTCTGCTACGTAAAGGAATCAAGGGTTAGAGATCTGAGTGGGAGGAGACATATATATTCCGCTGCAATCACTGTAAGATTTCTGATACTCTTATGTGTTTAATTTCATATCGTTTTAGAAGTTCATATTTAGGTTGTTAAATCAACATACTTGTGAGTAGATCTAAGTTCCTGGTAAAATAACTTCCAACAGGAAGATGGTGGCGATGGCTGGGATGGAAGGGAATGGTGGTGGGTGGTGGCTGGGAATGATTTAGGTTTAGGGTTCTCATGGTGGGTGGTGGCTGGGAACCTTCATCGTGACAAAGAAAAAGAAAAAGAAAGAAAGGAAAAAAAAAAAGAAAGAAAGGAAAAAAAGAAAAAAAGAAGAAAAATAATTTTTTACCTGGACCAATAAAATTGTGCCACATGTACACTCTGTCCAGTCCAATATGTCACTTAACACCTAAAATGGACGGAAGTGTTAAATTGCTAACAGAACACGAGTATTGGGGGTTTTACTGCCCAAATTTGGGTTTTGGGAGTTAAGTGAAACCAAAATAAAAGTTTTGGGGGGTTTTGCCACCATTTACCCATAAAATAAAGAAAATAGAATTTGAATGATATATTTTAAAGAGTAATTTGTGGCATAAATACATAAGTTAAACTCCCAGTTGCAAATAAATACCTAAGTTTAATTTTTGGTAGTAATAATACCTAAGTTATAATTCTGAAACTCTCATAAGTACCTAGATGTTGAGTGTTAAGTAAATTGCCACGTGACAAATTTTGATTAGTCAAAGTCATTAAATTTTTATTTTCTTTTAAAAAAATTAGTTTAAATATATCAATAAGAAAATGACATGTAAATAATGACTTAACATTTAATGGCCAGGTACTTACAGAGTTTTAGATATATAATTAGGTATTATTACCATAAAAAAATTAAACTTAGGTATTTATTTGCAATCAAGAGTTAAATTTAGGTATTTATATCGCACATTACTGTATTTTAAAAGATAAAATAGATAAACTATTGAGAGTGCTAATGTGAGTGTTCTTACAAAAGTATAAAAACCAAACCAAACACACGAATAACATTCACTCCAACCAAACACCACCTTATTTCTATTTTTTTCATTCTAGAAATACCTTCAATCCCATTCGTCCAAAAAAAAAAGAAAACTCATGCGGATTGCCAGCGTGGCAAATCATTCCCTATATAAACCTGAATCTGCACCAAATTCAAAATCCAAAACAGTCTTTCCCTCCAAAAAACCAAAGAAAACCTTCAAAGTTTCTGGCAATGGAAAATTGGAGTAAGAGATTCTTGATTCCTTATGAAAGATTTAAAAGCCAAATTTTGATTTAACTCCAAAGAAGAAAAGGGTTTCTCGGAAGAGAAAATTCAAAAAGAAAATATAGGGGGAACACGACTAAGGCATTTTTTCACATTGTATACCAGTGAATCACCATAACCATTGCAAAGTCATTAATAACAATGGGGAACAAAAAGAAATACAATGTTACTAATCGAGATGTTTTGTTTTGTTTTGTTCCCCATTGTTACTAATGACTTTCCAATGGTTATGGTGATTCATTGCAGGTACAAAACAAAAAATTGCAAAAAAATGGAAATTAGTTAAATATGGTGAAAAGTAGAATTTTATTTTTAGAAGCAGGTGGTTCCAGGATTTACAACAAAGGTTTAGCATTATTTCAGCATTTTGAAGTAGGGACACAAAAGAAAATGCTATGCTGAAGCAATGCTCTAGCCCCTGGGAGCATGTGAAGTTAGAATTTTTGGGGGGTTTTTAAAATCTATTCTCACTGATCTGGAGGTTTCGGAAAAAATGTTGAAATAAATGTTTACTTATTTAACTAAATACCCCTAAATCTTTAACCCTAAAACCCTTTCACTAATCTATCAACTTTTCATTTCAATTTCCCTTTCCAGGAAACACCTAACCGCACCATCTTCTTCACCTTAACCCCATATCCACCATTTTCATCTTCTTCCCTGAGCCTCACACTTATCTTTCACCTTCACCAACCACCATTCTTGATCATTTCGAGCTCCTCTCTAGTTTGGTTGGAGTAACACTATTGAGGAGGACGAGGACTCTCCTAGCGAAGAGTTTGAGTAACTCGAGGGGTTTTTCTTGGCTTGACATTTTATTTTTAGTTTATTTTAATTAGTTTTTGTTTTTTTTTTGTTCATTGTTCTGTATCTTGTTGTTGTCTGTATTAGTATTGTTGCTATTATTGTGTGTTCACTGTTGTTTTGAGAGGATTCTGTTTGTTTAGTCTTGTTTAACATGTCGCTCGATGATGGAAATTGTTGTGTTTCCCTCTATTTGTGATGTGCCTGATCTCTTTGTGTCTTATGTGCTTGTTTTAAGTGTTCTTGATATCTAAATTTCTTGCTAGTAGTGATTCTCTAAGTAGGTGTGTGCTTATAATATCCCACTTTGCTTTGAGTTTTCTAGAATAACGACACTTTGAGAAAGTTTTTGCGAGTAGAATTGTTTAGTGTGGTCCTTAAGTAAAAATCCTAGCTAGCATTACATCTTAGAAATGATATAGACCATTTTAGACGATTGAGCCTTTTGAGCTATCCCGTTGAATCGTAACTTCCCTTAGTCACCCTTATTTGAGCTGATTTGCCTATATGTTCTTAACAACCATCAATGATTGTAGTCCTTGCCCATGAGTTCTTTTATCCTTCAATAACTAAACTTACCCTCTGAAATTTTTCAAGAACAAATTAGATGCGAGTTGTTAGATGAGTGGATTCCTCTTGGTAATATTGTGGTGAGCTCTTCCTAGTGTTATTTGTGTAACAACATTGGGGACAATGGTGGGATTTAAGTTGGAGTATGTGGGAATGAGCTCACAAGACTGTGTATATAATTCTCTTGCTATATATATATACACACACATGCATCTACTATATTTGTCAGATTTTAGCAAAAAAAAAATGAAAAAGAAACTATATATATAGTACCAAAAAAAAAAAAAACAAATATATTATCAATGAGAGCCAGTTTCTTGAAACTAAGTTTAAGGTGTATCACCCCTTTTTCAAAATTAATTTGTATTAACTCTCTCTGTTTATATGTTAGTTGGAAAGTAACAATAGCAAGAGAATTAAAGTTGAATCAAATCATTCATTGTGGGTTAAAACTACATTTTGGGTGAGAGCTTGAGAGAGAAAGAAAGGCCATTGATAAATTGAGGAGGTTAGGTTCCAAGCCATAGAAATACTAACTTTTATCCTACCCTAATCTAAGCCTCACATTACAAGCCTAATAAAGTCCTTTTGATCTTGAGTGTAAAGCTAGACTACATTAGTGGAGAGGATTGCACTAATTCAACTTATGAGAGCAAAATTTTTAAACTTGAGGATCGAAGTTAGTTATAATAGGGATTCAAAAGTTTTTGTGGGAACTATTTGCATACTTTATTGATTAAATTGCTCAGCATAGGCATTAACGATATCTATAACATTCGAAACTTGATTGAGACACATAGGTTTAAGGCATATTCACTACCATCATTTCCATCCATTCCACATATTTTTTAGAGCATTTTCTTCGCTAAACCAAATCTAAATGAGTTGTATCGTTTTGTTACTAGTATTTTTATTGTTGCTATTTCGTTTGTTTTTATTGTTTCTGTTTTTCATTACTCGAGGATGAGCAATACTCTAAGTTTGGGGTGTGATAACTCTATGGTATAGATTTATTTTTAGTGGCTTTAAACCTAAATTATCATAAAAAGAGTAATGAAAGTGTGTTGTTTGTTAACTTTAATTAGTTTTTATCTTTATTTCTTATTTAGTAAACTAGCTTTTAAGTCTTGTAAAAATTATTATTTTTAGTTGTGCTTATTTAATTAAATGTTGCTTGTTTGCTGTTGGGAAAAAAGAGTTAAAGTACCAAGGAAAAGAAAAGGATGCGAAGTCAAAGTGGGCATAGATGTTGAAACTTGTTGAATTGCTGAGCAAATGCTAAAACAAATTCAACATTCTGGGCTGACATGGTCAAAGTTATAAAGAGAATTTCATCCATCCACATCAACACTCGTGTGTCAGCCCAAACCTAGTAGGCCAAAAATGGAAAGAAATAAGTTTCTATTTTAAGGTATTACATTGTACCCTAATAACCTAACAACTAATGAAGTACAACCACCTTCATCAATTTTCTTAGCTCAACTGCCATTTTTAGAAGGAATTAATTGCAAAGAAGAAAAAATACAAAACAGGAAGGAGAAAAAGGGAGCTTCAAATTTAAGGAGAAAGACAAAAGGGACAAAAGGAGGCCTCATCATTCTTATTTATAGGATTTGTCTTCTTCTACTCATCTCTACTATTTTTATTCTGCAATTTGGTTTGATATAAGAATATATTGAACTAAGTGGTAGAACTTACTTTGTGAGTTTTGAAAAAAAATCTCATAAACACAAAAAAAATTATGTTATCTCTGTGCAACTTTGCTGAAAGAAAGCTGTAACAACTGGAAAAATCCTAACTAAAGAGATTAGTTATTCAAGTCACTTTTAAATATAATACAATTTTTGGAAGTGTTTTTATTGTAATAGCAGCCATATTTTTTTTTTTTTGCAGTTTAATTACAGGTCTTTTAAATTTGATTCATTACCCTATCATTCTCATTAGTTTCCATTTACTTAAGTTGTGATTAGTTGAATTTTGGAGACAATCTTACTTATCACTTTATTACTTGTGTGACTGCGTATACTTACGTACTTTAATTTTCACAACACTCATCCCAAAAGATCAACTACACAAGCATATAATGCTCCATCTTCGATTTCGGAAAGTGTTCTGAATCGACGCTTCTAAAGATCTCGACACCCTTATCTACCAGCCGAGCATGGGAGAACAAGCTGAAAGAGCACCAAGGAAAGTCACAAAATTAGGGCCAATGTGATAGATTTCTTGCATTATTCCAAAGAGCTCTAGAGCATCACATTTATTACTAACTAATTACATGTTTGTTGTAAAAACAAACCCCTTTAAGCTATTATGGGGAAATATCAGGAAAAGCAATGCTTGTGTTCCACCCTAAAATTCTTTACTTGAATCACTACCATTTATAGTTGATGGAATGAGAGTATCTTTAATTTGTATGCAAGAAGATGAGCCAGAAGCACATCGCTGACAAAGGGAGCTGTGAATATCTATCTATGCATATTTGCAAAGAATGACTTTCTAGCATCAGTATAAATGCAAATTGCAACATAAGACAACCATTTTCACATCAACAGAATCATTTCAGAGATTAAATCCAAAAGACCAAAATCTCATTAAACCCGACCCATTTTAGAGATTAAATTCAAAACTCATTTCAGAAATTAAATCCAAAAAAAAATCAAATGATATGTTGATAAGATCAACACAATGAAATCAACACACTACATCAAATCATTAGACATTGGAGTAAAAGACCACAGAAGGTTCAACTGAATCAAATCATGTTAAAAGGGTTACTAAAGAAAGAGCCCCTAAATAAACCAAAAGAAGAATTGATATAACAATTTCAACAAAAATATGCCAAGAAGCAGGTGAAGAAAGAAAAGTGTGGGCACCAACAGATGCAAGCAGCAGGGGAATCAATGCAACTTGCCTGGAAGGTAATGCCTTTTTCTTTTGTTATTTTTAATGTAAGAGAAGGCTCTCAAGAAATGGCTAAATCCTATGTCATTTCCCTCTTCTCTTCCTTCTCATTTACAAATTTAAGAAAAATATATATACTAACTGAAAAATTGTGAGAAATTCGGTAAGCAGATTAGTCAACAGAGATCACAACAACCGGCCAGCAAACTCCTCGGCGTACAGCCACTTTGGCAAATCAAGATCAAGAGTAAGAACCATTATCTTGGTACATGTGGCTGGCTAGACTATGTAATAATCAGATAACACACTTAGTTGGATTTACTAAATAACAGAAACAAAAGTAAAATTGGTTTTTCTGGTTTTTCCAGACTAATGCTGTTGATGCACATGCACTCAAACTAGGCAAAACCATCTACTTCAATGGTTTTAATATAGCACAGTTATGATCATCCAATAAATTGAGGTAAGGGTAACCCCACATTTGTTTGAGCCTTCAATTCAACTCAACAACAATTTTCCCAGCTCAGTGGTCATCGACATGCTCAAACTCGTCGATATAATTTATCAGAAAAAAAAAAGTACAAGTGTGAACATTAAATAAAGTTACCATGCTTCTTCATGGCAATAATGCTGACTTTAGAAGAAGGTCGGATCATCAACTTCCTCTTTCCCCTCTTCCAACTATTTTCCCAAACTCAACATGAACTGCAGAAGCGCCTCAAACTCTGCTGCTTAGGGTTTTGCGGGCTCGAGCATTCTTTATTAGTATAAAGGTTCATTTTAATATAAGAAATTGGAGTACCATATTAACACATTTAAGCATTAATAAGGGCTACAACAAACAATCTCACATGTATGATGTATATATATATATCAATAACATGTACATAGCATATGATGTAATTCAAACTAGAAATCTCTGCTTCTTACTTCATACTTAAAATTATTGTAAATCTATAATCCTTAGGTTTGTATACAAAAATTTAAGAGTACAATCATAAGTTATGAAGCAACAAACACATTCTCCAATCAGAATTAAGTGAAAGTGAATAACCTGTTTAAGACACCATGACACTTAATAGCATCATGGGCAGCTCCCTTGATGACCCCAAAAGCAACACTCTGAAATTGCGGCATTAACATGAGAAGCTTAAAGTGTGAACAAAGGTGATTCCAAGTTAATTTGTAGGCAAGAAAGTAAGTTTCAGCTTAGATTCTAAGCCGGAAAATTTCAATCCAAATACAACCAAGTCTGCTGTCTTTTTCTTCATATGTTCAATTAGTATTTCATCATACACAATCGTCCTGGCTTCACTTAAAACTTTGCGCTCTCTCAAGTTCGAAAAGACCTTCCTTGCCTCCTCTATAACATCATGCTTACACATTCCAAATATAACAGCAGAGCATACAACATCATCCGGAGGACATCATTCTTGCATCATCTCACTTACCACTGCAAGGATATCTGCAGCGTTTCAAGCATGAATAGTGTATCTGATGGAACACAAGACATCTAGATTATCCTATTGTAGCAAGCACAAGCCTCTTTAACATTTCCATCTTCAACAAAAACACTCTATTGCAATAATATAAGTTGATGAGTCTGGCTAAACATTCATATCATTCATTTCATCTAAAAGTGACAGTGCTTTAGTTGCCATCCCAATTCTATGGAAAGCCTCCATCAGTTTATTGTAGATTGCAACACACTATAATAACCTCTGACTTTCCAGTCCTCAAACACTTCCATTGCCAGAATTTGGCAAAATCATCCATGACAGAAGATCCCAACTTCTTCATCTGCACAAGCAACTCACAAAACTCATCCATTTTTTTCATCTCTGCATAAGACACCACAATGGGATTAAAAGTCTCAGAGTTTGGCCCTAGAAAGAGCTTGTGTGCCTTGTCAACTCGATTAACATTACTCTGAATCCATCAAATCCTTCAATTCAACAAATGACAAGCCTATCCAACTCTCCCATCTACAACAAAAGCCTGAACCAATGTCCCCTCCCTCCTTTACACAAACCATTGATTATAGTTGTATGAGCTATAACATCAGGTTCAACTCTGTCTCTTCATTTCCTTCCAAACCTGTGAAGACCCTTTATCAAAATCATGAAAGTAACACTCTCCTCTCCTCCACCAAACCATCATCCTTAAAGTCCTCATAAATAGACAAAGCCAAATCTAAATAAGCCATTTTAATTAAAGCATCCATTATCCTATTATACAAAAAAACAAAAAACAAAAAAACTCTTGCTTGTAACATTTTTGCTTACCAGCCCAATGGAAGAACTTTGAAGCTAAAGCTGGTTCAGTTTGTACCTTAAGGACATTAGCCACAAGTTCTGGGGTGACCCTTCGGAGCTTCTTCAGCTAAAAAACGACAGGTGGCCTCCATTTAGAGAGATCGGGCGGCTGGGATTGGTGGCCACCTTGGACAATGGGGCGGTTCTATAAGTTTTGGGGATTTTGGTCTGTTCTTAGCTCTTATCGTTTATTTCTTTCTTCTTCTTTTTCTTCAGTACATTATGGTAACACTGGACAAAGTTGGAGAAGAATGCTTCTTCTTAAGCTCATTGAACTCACCTATACACCAACACTATTTTTTTAGAAGTGATAATTCCAATCTCTTTCACGCCCGAAATATATATCAGAATATTTTTTTATAACTGTATTTATTATAATTATAAATTAATTTTTATAAATTTTTGAAAAATTTTAAATAGTTTATAGTACCAAAAATAGAGTGTGATATTTCAATTTACTACCAAAAAACTTCAAACTAATTTTCGGTATTATAAACTATTTGAAATTTTTCAAAAATTTAAAGGAATGATGTTGTGAGTATAATAAATACCGCTATGAAAAAAATATTACAGTATGTGTTTCCAAGCAAAGAGGTTGATTAAGAGGCAATTCGTGAGTCCAGATCAACTCCAAAATCAATGCATTCATGCATGCATGCATTCTAATCAAGAAACATATTTGAATTGAATCTACACTTGTATAAAGAAAAATATTCCCATTTCACCACAGATGCCCAACAACACATATTTCAAAAAAGTTGGTACTAACTAACTGAAAAGAAAGCTACCAAACTTTATAACATTCCCTCACCTCACCTCATCTCACCTCAAGGTTCCATCTCAATGCATTTGCAAAATATAAAACATTTTAAGGTTAACTAACAATGAAAGAAAGCATATCAGTTCAATGACAAACAAAAGCCACAGACTGATTGATATTCATGTCAATTGTAAAATAACAATAATAATAGTAATCAAAATGAGAAACTAAACATGTATATAATCTAGTAGAGTGCATAGTTCTCCGAACCAGGCCCGGGGCAGATGAGCTTGTAGATACTCCTAACAACTGGAAGAATGGCAAACAGTGCAAGTTGGAGCTGTTCTGAACTGCTTGTTCGAATTGATATCTGACCACTAAGCTTGTTGTTCAACCCTGCACGAACGGCTACCTTGTAGTTCCTTCCAAGAGAAAACTGAGACTGCAAATTAGCCCCCAATGCAAGGTCCCCTCTCCACTTCACCAAAGACAGTCCAAGAGAGGATTGATCTTGGCCAATGGGAAAATCTGCCTCCCTCAGACGCACTTCTAAATTCGCTCCATATGCCGAGTCACTCTGTGATTTGACAACTCCAGTGCTGCCCACCAACACAACCCGCTTCCCAAGCCCAGTTTGGTTCTCAATTTTGAATCCAGTGGAAACATTTTCACCTAAGAATGTCACAGATGTTCCAGCAGTTGTCTTGTTCTTTCTGAAACTTTTGAACTTTGTCTCACCACGGACGATGTATGCAAGTTGTTTTCCAATGTTTTGAATGTCAAAGCCAGCCATACTTGATCCATTGTCCCCATGCTTAGCAGCAACTGAGGAATCCAGATGGATATTGAATTCTTTTTTATCCTTGGTTACTTGAACAGCAACAACCCCTGGAAAACGGTTGACAATGGCAAGGGTTTGCTCAAGGTTAACACCGTCATAACCGCAATCATGATCCCAGCCATGGGTGTCCAATACCGGCCTTGCCAGCAATTGAGAAGTGGGCTCCAAGAACCGGTACCTGTAAGCCGGATTATCACCATCAAAAGAAGGAGGCAGAGCCATATCAGGTAAGGCAACTGGAACAGCAGCAGGAGTTCCATTTTCGGGGTCATCTTCACCAGCAAAAGCCAACTCTTCAGCACTAACCTTACCACCCCTCTTCTTCATTTCTTTCATCCGTTTCAACTCCTCTCTCCATTGCTTCTTTTGAAGGAGTTTCACCCTGTAATCATACTCCTCCATATATGCCTTCTTCTGCTCTTTGCTAAGCTTAGCAATCTGGAAATTCCTGAGAGGTTTGAATGGTGGAAGCTGATCATACTCATCTTCTTCTTCACCATCAGAATCAGACAAGTCATCCAAATCAATATCAGAATCACCAATCTCTCCACCTTGATCACCTGAAAGTTTTGGATGAGCACGCGACTGCAAAAGCCAGGACAACAAGTATGGAAGGGGAGGCGAACGAGAACGAAAGCCAAAGAGCTTCTTGTGATCCACTGACTCCTGTGGTTTTGAGAGGTTGCTTGCCTCAGATAATATCTTCATAGAATAACTCAAGAGCAACAACTGAGATCGCCAAGCTTGACCATTCGGGAGCACTTTCTCACCATCCCTATTCTTTCTACAAGAGGAATGGTTCTCAGCCAGTGATATAGGATTCATCAAACTTGGACTCATAGTTCTAAGATCACCAACAGCTTGTCCAATGGTCTGCTGAACAATTTGAGACCGCTGAGCAACAAACAATTCATAGTTCAGGGGCGTACCCGATGGTCCATCGGGTGGAGAGGATGCAGCATGAGTCAAAGTAACAATGACACTTCTCCAGATCGAAGGGCCGAGCACAGAAGTGATTGATCTTAACATTGGCATGTCATTAAGATCTCTGCTATGAGTGTCCAGCCTATCGACATAGAGAACAATATCAGGTGGGCATTTCTTTGTGACATTCTTCACTGAAGACAAAATATTTCGATTAGCACTCTGTTCCATTGCAGCTGGTTTGAGACCCGGAGTATCAAAAACCCTGATCTTGACTCCATCCACGGTTCCAACAATTTCCTTCACACTGGTTGTGGAGGGTCCAAATGCATGAATTGGGATCTTCTCTTCTCCGAAAATAGAGTTTATGGTGGCACTCTTGCCAACACCTGTTTTCCCAATAACAAGTATGTTCAAGGAAAAGTCCAAATCATCATTCCCCTCTGATTCAAGCTGGAGAGCCTTGGCCTTTGCACTTTCCAGGCTGAATGCTTGGCCAGCTTGCCTTCCCGAAACAAGTGCCAACCGGTATAGAACCTGTCTTGCTATTGAATCCTCAATTGAGCCACCTACTCTCTTAACAAGTCTTAAGTACTTCACCCTTAACTGTTGAAACTTCTCCAATCTCTGTTTCTCTTCCTCACTCAAGCTTTTCTCTGAGTCTCCACCAGCAACCAGATTTGATGGCGAGAAAAGGCTCGAATGAGTAGGAGTAGGACGGGAGGCCGGCCTCACTGATGGAAGTGAGGACCCTAAACCAGCAGGACGCTCAACAGAGAAAAGTCTGGATCCATCTGAACTAGTTATAGTGATATTGCCACCATCCGAGGAAGCACCTGTAGCTGCTTTCAAAAGAGTTTGCCAATCTTTGCGAGAATCAAACATCTCTTTCCCACCTCCCTCATCATCATCAGTGTCTACTTCTTCATCCGAGTCTGTCACAATTTGACCGTCAATTCTCTGCGAATGATCATGCGAACTATCAGCCCCGGAATGAGAACCTGCTCCTGATGCTCGTTCCAACTCTTCCAAGAACTGCTTGGCAGAGCTTCCAAAGACAATATCTTCATTTTCATCATCTGTACCAGAACCATCAATCTCACCATACTCCTCAGGAAGATGTTTCTCCTCATTTTCACCTTCTACCATCATCTCACGGTTTATAATTGAGGTTGGCTCTTCAATACTACTTCTAGTATTATGAGTTAACTTTTCATCCTGTTGCAAAGTTTCATCTTTTGGTAAATCAGAGACAACACCGTTTTCAATCACGAGGTTGTTCTGCTGAACTTCTGAATCAGCTTCTTCTCTTCTTGATACGTTCTTGGTGTCAACTTCATCAAGACCACCAATAACAACAGGTTCCACTGAAACATTTCGATTGAATTCAGGATCTGTAAGCATCGATTTTGGGCCAACTGTGTCAATTGACTGAACTTCTTCATCATTATCACCTTTCTCAACCACAAGGCTTCTGTTCTGAACATCAGAATCAACTTCTAACACCCCTTCTTCTTTCCCTGATATGTTCTTGGTATCAACTTCATCAACACCACCAACAACAGGTTCCACCAATTCAGAATTTTTAGGCATCGACTTTAGATCAACAGTGTCAGCTGACTGGACTTCTTCATCATCATCACCACCACCTTTCTCAACCACAAGGCTATTTTTCTGAACACCAGCTTCTAACGCCCCTTCTTCTTCTATTCCTGATATGTTCTTGGTATCAACTTCCTCAACACTACCAACAATATCAGGCTCCACCACAATATTTACATTGGAATCAGAATCTAAAGGCATACCAGAGAAAACTTCTTCATCATTTGCACCTTTATCTACTTCAAAATCAGCTTCTATCCCTCCATCTTTTCCTCCTTTGGTATCAACTTCATCATCAACACCACCAATAACAGACCCCACAACAATATTCTCATCAGATTGAGAATCTGGGACAACTTGTTGTACCAACTTCTCTTCTAAACTCACATAGCTATCTTTAACATCATTTCCACTATCCCCAATTTTACCTTGTTCAACTTCTACATCTCCACTGACCCTAAACCCTGACTCCCCACCATATTCTTTAACCAATTTCTCAGCTTCTAATTTTACCTCCTCACCATCAAAATGGTCACTTTTCTCCACCACCAAAACCTTATCCCCTTCTTTGTCATCATTACTAACACCATTGTCAGCCACCAAATCCTTCTCCTCCTGTTTCTGAGGAGTAACACCTCCACCCTCTAATAAACTCTCAACCCCAAGTACTACAGCCGACTCTTCCTTAACCTCCAAAACCCCAACTTTCGAACCATACAAAACTCCATCGTCATCACTTTCATCATCAACAACAACATCATCGTCATCAATGGAAACCTTGGCAATTGGTCTCACACCACCACTAAGCATATTAACAACCCCAGCACCCTTCTCACCATTATCATCAAAATTGTAAGGAGAAGAAGCATCAACAAGGTCGGAATATTGAAAAGGAGAAAACGAACCTGTTGAGAATGAAGAAGGCGGCGTCATGGTGGTTGTTGTTGGTGTTGTGGAATCAGGCGAAGAGGGAGACTTTAAGGGCTCCATTGGAGAAAGTGAAAAGGGGTATGGAGGAAAGAGATAAGGGATTTGAGGAGTGTGGGAGAGAGTGAGTAACTTCGATAGCTCTGTTTAGTTTGGTTGGGAGGGAGAAGAAGAAGAGAGATAAGGCTTACTTTGGTTTGGACGAAACCTTTCTCTCTCTGCCTTTTGTCTCTACTTACCACCCTATATACATACGGCTTTTAAAACTTTTTTTACTTTTATTTTTGGTTTTCATTTTATATATGTATATATAGTTTGTCTTTTTTATTTTTGCTTTAAATTTAATTTGTGTTGCCATTTTCTCACCAAACTTCTCCCTATTCATCTTAGTCTTTCGTCTTCTAATTGTTATAGCAAACAATTTTTAAAATTGAATTATAAAAGGTTGCAGATGAATTAAAATATCAATAATTTGATTGCCCATATTATGTGTGCCAATGTCAAGCAAATTCTTCGTCTTATACTTTCAAAATGATCAGATGTGGCGTGATATGCAGTCAATGAAGGAAAAAGCGTTTACTTTCCTAGATCCAGAGTATATGCTGATGGAATTTTGTAGAGGACTGCTTAAAGCCAGGAAGTTTTCTCTTGCTAGAAACTATTTAAGGGGTACAAACAAGTTCTGTTGCCTTGGCATGAGAGTCTTGTCATTCAAGCTGCAAGGGAATATTTTTTCTGTGCTTCAAGTCTTGCTTGCCCTGAAGTAAGTATCAAATTGGAGTAAATAGTTTCTCTCTGCTTCAAGTTTAAGTTGTTTTTCTTTTCCTTTTTATTTGGTTGTTTACAATGCATAATAATTCTTATATACCATCTTGCATTGTGTTATGATGATGTGTCAATATCCTTAAAGTTAATTGCATCTGCATGTTATTTAATAAGCATGTTTCATAGTCAACTTGGCTTTTCTATTATTGTTATTGCTTTTTTATTTTATTGTTATTCCTTTAGACTATCTTGGTAATAGCCTCTTATTAACGTGCAGGAAGCTATTGCTAGAGAAGCTGCATGCAGTTGCTGGTGATCTGCGACTGGCACTTGATCTCTGCCTTGTTTTGGCCAAGAAAGGACATGGTCAAGCTTAGGACTTATGTGCTGCAATAGCAAGGGGTCCGGCACTTGAAAATATGGATGTTAATTCTCGAAAACAATTACTTGGTTTTGCTTTTAGCCACTGTGATGAAGAATCTATAAGCGAGTTGCTTTCTGCATGGAAAAATCTAGATATGCAAGGCCAGTGTGAGTGAGACTTTAATGACGTTGACTGGGTCAAACTCTCCAAGTTTCTCAATTCAAGGTTCTTCAAATATGTTAGTATCAGACGGCATAGTTCACCTAAAAGGTGGTTTTAAAGCAGTTGAGGATCGAAATGTACATATCAGTAACATAAAAGATATTCTTTCTTCTGTTTCTAAAAACTCTTACCTCTTTTAGTAGAAAATGGAAAACTTTTGTCATTTGCTGCTTTGCAACTTCCATGGTTACTTGAACTGAGTAAAAAGTTCTAGAACACAATATGTGAGTGTGAGAACACAGGCTGTGGTTACCGTTATTTCTTGGTTAGCAAGAAACGGTTTTGCTCCTAAAGATGATTTGATTGCCTCTCTATTACTGAAGAGAAAGACATTATTTGCTGTTCCTTTCTGTTAAATCTTGTGGATGCTTTTAGTGGTGTAGAAGTAATAGAAGAGCATCTGAGAAGACGAAAAGATTACCAAGAAATTAGTAGCATCATGAATGTGGGAATGATATATTGCTTGTTACACTACTACGGGGTCGAGTGTGAAGGTCCTGCTCAGAGAAAATTTAAAGAAAAACAGACACCAGGTACTGGTGATTCGCTTTTCCATTAATTATTAAATGTTCCACATTCTATACATGTCCCTGATATCTTTATTTTTTTTTTCTATCATATGCTTGCAAATCTATGAACACATTGATGAGAGCAGCTTGGAAGTCTTAGCAAAGATGGTAAAAAACCTCCATAGCATTTATGCTGACTCAGTGCCAGATGGCCTCGTGTCATCAAAGGATGTGTATAAACATTATGTCCTCGGTTTGTTGAAGAATTTGGAGACAAAGTCTAGGACAGATTTTTCTGATAAGAGGCCTGAAAACCATCAGGGGTTTGTATGTCAACTTGAGCAGAGCTTTGAATTTTGCAGAAAGTATATCAAACTTTTGGCCCTGTCTGATGCTTTGGACATTATAAAGCAGTATATGACTGTAATTATACCTCTATATCATTCATTTGGCACTCCTCCAGATGATTCAACTTGGTAGGACTGCCTTCTGATCCTCTTAAACTTTTGGATGCGACTAACTAATGAAATGAAGGAAATTATGGCTCTTTCTGATGCTGAAGAAATTCTTGTATTTAGTCCAGATTGCTTAAGTAGACATCTTAATGCTTTCATGAGGCTTGTGATTGAGGATAATGTTTTGCCAAGTCAGGGCTGGAGCACGGTTAATGTTGATTATGTAGTGTTGAGAATCATGGGGTTATGGATTAACTGGTGATCCTGCTTTTGAAATTTTCATGTTCGGGAGAGCTATGCTTTTTTCAGGCTGTGGATTCAGAGCTGTTGCAGAAGTTTATTCTGATGCAATAAATGCTCCAAATGGTGATGCTGAACTTCAAGATCTTCCCCCATTTCTACTTAAATGTTTTGGAGCCCATTCTGCAAGAATTGGCTGTTGGTGAATCTCAGAAACGCCAGCACTTCTATCATATTTTGTCTTCTGTGAGTAAATTGGAAGGTGATCTGGATGATTTGAAGCAAGTCAGACATGTAATTTGGAAGAGACTTGTAAAGTTCTCTGATGATCTACAGATATCGGGATCTGTTAGAGTTTACATGCTAGAGATTATGCAATTTCTCATCCGAGTTACAATCCAATATTGTACCATGGGAAGGGTGGGATGAGTCACTCAATACAATCGAGTTTCTTATTCTCATATCCTCGTCTGGAGTCATGTCTAATATCATCTCCAATTCTACTTTTTAGGAGGATCATCATGCCATATTTTGTTTTGGAGCTCGTTAAGGCGGATCAGCAACTTTTGGCAGGAATTATTGTGACAAAATATATGCACACAAATGCATCTCTAAGTCTTGTTAATATTGCAGAGTCCAGCCTTAATAGGTTTTTGAAGAAGCAATTTGAGGTACTGCAAGCTGATAAGATTACCCTTTTACAGGCAACTTCACATGAAACTTTAAAGAACTATGTTTCCAGCTTAGTGTCCAAATTGGAAACTCTGCTCCAATCTGCAAATTCCTTAGTTTCTAATAATGTGAAATGAAAAAGATAATCAGAATAGTTCTTTTTTGGGTTAAATGAATATAGAAATATTAGTGTTGTGAGTAGTGCTAGTAGTGGTTGTACAAAATGTCTCCATATGTAATCCATTTTTGTTAATTTGCATTTTATAGGAACTATGAGAATTAAGAATATATTACCTGAAGAAAACTTGCATTATAATAAAAATGTTTTCTCTTGTTTAAATGAGTCGACAATATGATGTTGTGTTACTTTATTTAATTATTTTAATACAAATCTTTCTTCTTTCTTTTTTGTTCCTTTCTCTTCTCACATATTAGCAAATTTAGCATTATTTTTACGTCTTTGGGTACTTGGCAAAGACTCTTCTTGTGTTTCACCTAGTCCCGGAGGCATAGCCTTTGGATGCACGTTCGTGAAGTGAGGCAGTTATTATTATAATTTTATGTCAGTGTGTGTTGCCAGTTTCTTTGACAAAAAAAAGTCAGCAAACGACAGTGATATCAAAAATATACATTTTAAATTATTGAGTTTGAACAAAAATATACAGTATCAATTACTTTTAATTTTTTTTAATAAATTCAAAGCAAAATTAATGAAATTGAATGAAAATTACAGTACTACTAACATAAAACACGTTGAAAAAATTAATATTGAAGTTGTTTGTTGTGGTTTTTGTTTTGTGATCGTGCTATGGCGTCAAGTAGTCATAGTGCTAGTATATTAGCTGATCAATATGACCAAATTAATATTGAAGATGAGGAGGAAGGAGTATTGATTGAAGGGGATACGGAAGGTGAGGAAATTATTTTTGATGATAGATGGTGTCTTGTTGGGAAGTTTTTGACTGGAAGATCTGTAGATTTTGATGCCATGAGACATTTAATGGCCTCCTTGTGGCAGCCGGGGAAGGGAGTGTATGTCAAAGAATTAGAGACTAATCTATACCTCTTTCAATTTTATCACGAACTTGATATTCAAAGTGTTATAGATGGTAGTCCATGGACGTTTAATAAGGCTCCATTGATCTTTCATAGGCTGAAGAGTGGGGAGAACCCGAGAATGGTTCATCTACACAAAATAGACATGTGGATTCAAATACATGATCTTAGAACCGGGTTTATGATGGAGAAAGTTGTGCGTAGTGCAGGAGGGTATGTGGGTGCCTATGTGAAATCAGATCCGAAGAACTTCAACGGGATTTGGCGTGATTACTTGCGGGTTCGAGCTACTATTGATATTGAGAAACCATTGAAGCGTCGTATGAAGCTATGCAAAGAAAATGGAGAATGGATCTGGGCGAATTTCAAATACGAACATTTGCCTACATTTTGTTTCATTTGTGGGATCATTGGTCACTCTGAGCGCTTCTGTCCTAAATGTTTTGACCACGATTTTGATCAACTTGGGAAGCCATATGGCTTAGGAATGAAGGCACAAATGCGAAGGAAGAATTATCTGATCGGAGCACAATGGTTGAAGACTGGAAATGAAGATTCTTCATCGGCAACTGGAGGCTCTGTTCGTCGGTCAGAAGCTGCAAATTCGGCTGAAACTTTGGCTGATACTGCTACGAAAATCATGGAAATTGATTCCATGAAATCAGGCCATACGGATTACACTGCACCAGCTGGAGAAAATGGCTGTGATAATAATGGAAAGGAGAGAGTTTTGGAAAAGTCTGGGGAGAATATTGATAGCAATAAAGTGGAAGAATTAGTCAACCTTAGTGAGAAGGATATGACTATTATGTTGGAAAATAAAAAAAGAAGAATGGATATGGTAAGTCTGAGGGATCACGTGGCTATGGGCAACATGGACAAATCATTGTTGGGAAAAGAAAGTATTGTTGGGTCTGAGCCAAAAAACATGTTACAGGTGGGTCTTGGTTCCCAAGCCCACCAAGCATTATGAGTCTATTATTTTGGAATTGCCATGGGCTTGGGAACCCATGGGCCTATCAATTCATTAAGGACCTTGTGGGTCAAAAGAAACCCAACTTTGTTTTTTTTATGTGAAACTCTTTCAAAAAAGGATACTGTGGAGAAGCTTAGAGTATCACTTGGTTTCGATGGGGCGTTTTCTGCGGATGTTCAAGGTAGAAGTGGAGGAGTGGCTATGTTATGGAGACATGAGGAGGAAGTCCAACTACTTGGTTATGGTCCAAACTACATTGATGTATTAATAGAAGCTAGGGAGAGTGGGAGATGGAGATTAACTGGTTTATACGGGGAGCCAAATAAAGCTTACCGTAAGAAGACTTGGGATCTTATCAGCGGTCTAAAAGCTAAGTATGATTTACCTTGGTGCATTGTGGGTGATCTTAATAATGTTACATCGCAACAAGATAAACATGGTGGAAATCCATATCCGAACTGGTTAATTGAAGGCTTTTGTGGGATGCTAGATGAGTGTGGACTCCATGATCTAGACTTGAGTGGTTACCCGTACACATGGGAACGTGGGCGTGGCACGGATGAGTGGATTGAAGTGCGTATAGACCGAGCTCTGGTTTGTCAAAGGTGGTTGAGTTTGTTTCCTACGGTCAAGCTATACAACTTGGAAGTTTCAACCTCGGACCATTGTCCTTTACACTTGGTACCCGCTAACTTGAGTCATACGACTTCTACTAACAAAGTTTTTCGTTTTGAAAATTGTTGGCTGAAAGAGCCATTATGTTATAAGGTGGTTGAGGATACTTGGAGTCAATATGAAAGAAGTTCGATTATGGAAAAGATTAAGGGTTGTGGAGAGGTTCTTGTTGAATGGGGAAAGGACTACTCGGGTAATTTTAAAGCAAGAATCAAGGAATGTAAAGATGAAATTCGTCGTTGGAAGAATGGGAGAGACTCGGTGGCAATTAGTAGTTATAAAGCAGCCCAACTTAAGCTTAATAACGTGTTACTGCAGAGGGAGATTTTTTGGAAACAAAGGAGCAAGCAGCTGTGGCTTAGGGAAGGTGATCAAAACTCGAAGTTCTTCCATGCCAAAGCTACTGCTAGGCGGCGTAACAATGTTATCCAAAAATTAAGAGATGATGTGGGGAATTGGGTTGGTTGGGAGGATGAACTTCCTACTGTTGTATCTGCCTATTTCTCTAAGCTTTTTGAAGCTGAAGCCGTGGACTTTGGGGCTGTAATTGCTTGTATACAGCCCCGTATAACAGCAGTTCAGAATGATCAGTTGGTTAGTGATGTTACAAGCGAGGAGATTAAAAAAGCCTTGTTTCAAATGCACCCAGAAAAATCTCCTGGACCGGACGGAATGACCCCGGGATTTTATCAGAAATTTTGGCACATTGTTGGTGAAGATATTATTACTATGGTACGAAACTTTTTCTCTACTGGAGTTATTCCTAGTGATTTAAATAAGACAAATATTGTTTTAATCCCTAAGAAAAAACTCCCTGAACATATGAGTGATCTTAGACCAATTTCCTTGTGTAATGTCTTATATAAGATTATCTCTAAAGTTCTTGCTAATAGATTGAAAGAAGCTCTACCTGATGTTATTTCTAATACACAAAGTGCTTTCTTGCCGGGTCGTTTGATTTCGGATAATATTATGGTTTCCTTTGAGATCATGCATTATTTGAAAAGGAAAAGAATGGGAAAAGAAGGCTTTATGGCTCTTAAACTTGACATGAGTAAGGCCTATGATAGAGTTGGGTGGACTTTTTTAGAAGCCATGCTAATCCGAATGGGTTTTGATTTTCATTTTGTTGCTCTAATTATGTCTTGTGTCACTACTGTGTCCTACAATGTCACACATGGGGGGAGAGTAATGGGCCCTATAATCCCAGGCAGAGGAATTCGACAGGGTGATCCACTTTCACCTTATCTTTTTCTGGTGTGTGCTGAGGGGTTATCTTCACTTTTGAAACATTATGAACACAATCGTTGGTTAACTGGTTGTCAAGTTGCAAGGGGTGCGCCTCGTGTTTCTCACATGCTTTTCGCTGATGATAGCTATGTCTATTGCAAGGCTAATAATGAGGAGGCTGCAAGAGTGTTGCAACTTTTCAATGTGTATCAAAGAGCCTCGGGTCAACAGGTTAATCAAGCCAAGTCCTCTATTTTTTTCAGTAAAAATGTTAATGAAGGTACTCGGGCAGGATTGTGTACTACTCTGGGTATAAATGAAGCCATGGAAAATAGTATGTATTTGGGATTACCTTGTACAATGGGTCGAAACAAGAATGCAATACTTGGTTTCCTTAAAGATAAAATGCAGAAGAAAATATTCTCTTGGGAGAGTAGATTTTTATCTAAAGCAGGCAAATAAGTTCTTTTAAAGTCTGTCGCCCAAGCGTTGCCTTGTTATGCTATGAGTGTCTTCTTACTCACTAAGGAAATCTGCTCTAATCTTGAAGGAATGATGTCCAAATTCTGGTGGAAATCTCAGTCTAATTCTTCTAGTAAGGGCGTGAGTTGGATGAGTTGGAAGAAACTTTGTCGCCACAAGTATGAGGGTGGTATTGGCTTTCGGGACCTTCGTAATTATAATCTTTCGTTTCTTGGAAAACAGGGATGGAGATTATTGACCAATGAGAATTCTTTGGTAAGCATGATTTACAAAGCTCGATACTATCCTACATGTACATACCTCACGGCTGAGATGGGTCCAAATCCCAGTTTTATTTGGCGAAGCATTTTAGAAGCCAATGACCTGGTTTGTGCTGGTGCAAGAAGATCGATTGGAGGAGGGACATCTGTTAGTATACTGCGTGATCCGTGGCTTCCCCACAACCAAAATCCCTTCATCGCTTCCAGCCACCCTGCTCTGGTAGATAAAATGGTCTCTAATTTGTTTTTCGGTTGGGCAGAAAAACTGGGATATAGAGGCGTTGAATGATTTATTTGAAGAAAGGGATAAAGAGCTAATTATGGCAATTCAACTCAGCGACTCTGTGGAAGAAGATCTCTGGTTTTGGAACCAGTCTTCATCTGGTTTGTATACAATTAAGAGTGCTTACTCTTATTTGCAGCAGGAAACTACCACGGCTGACTTGGTGCAGAACACAGATGGCTTTAAAAAGCTGTGGCAATTGGATATTCCTCAAAAGGTTCAACATTTCTTATGGCGTGCAACATCGGGGTGTCTTCCAACTAAAGTTCAGCTGAACACAAAACATGTGAATATTGAAATGATGTGTCCATTTTGTAATTTTTCTGCTGAAACAATATTTCACATTCTTCTTGGCTGTAGCTTTAGTCAATCGTGCTGGTCCTTATCTATAGTGAGCGCTGCTGGTGCAAACTATACTGAATTCAGCTGCTGGTTTTTCGATTTAATAGCCTCTAAACCTCCGGATGTGGTGCGAGAAGCAGCTATGGTTAGCTGGAAGATTTGGGCGGTCCGTAATGATCTTGTGTGGAATGATAAAACTTGTTCAGCGTATGAAGTGGTACGATCGGCTAGAGTCGTCCTTGACCAATGGTTAAGTGCTCAAACACAAAAACATGGGGCATTATTAATTGATGATATTAATAATGTTAATGAGCACTGGCGGAAACCAATGTTAAATACGGTTAAGGTTAATGTTGATGGTGCCATTTTTCAAGCGGAAAACAAGTTCGAATTTGGTTGTATAACGAGGGATCACAATGGACAACTTATTGAAGCTATTTCTGGGAGCCGAATTGGCTTGGTTCAACCTGAAGTTGCTGAAATGATTCGGGTGAAAGAGGCTTTAAGTTGGATCAAACGAAAGAAGTGGTTAAATGTAGTGATAGAGACCGGTGCTTTAATGGTGGTTCAGGCGATTAAAAGTTCGATCAATATGCCATCACAATTTGGTCTAATTGCTAGAGACTGTCGAGAGCTTCTTTCTACTTTAAATAATATTTCTTTAATGTTTGTTAAACGGTCTGCTAACAAGGTTGCTCATTGCATTGCAAGAGCGTCTAGTTTAAAGTCAGATTGTATTTTCAGTGAGGCTAATGCTCCTTTAGAGTTAAGGTCTATTGTAGCTACTGAAAGTTATTGAATAAACACTATCTTTTATTCAAAAAAAAAAAAAAAAAAAAAACCTTAAAACTTAAGGCACAATTATTACTATTGATTGTGTGAGATTACAATTATGAACCAATAAACGACAGTGAAATTTAAGTCAATAAACGACATAGAAAATACAAAAACGACATCAAAACAAATATCTTAAAATAAATTGACAGCTGTGGGATTTGAACCCACGCCCTTTCGGACCAGAGCCTAAATCTGGCGCCTTAGACCACTCGGCCAAACTGTCTGTTTTTCATTCTCTGTTAGTTACATATTTAATATATAAATAAAATAACTACAAATTAGAGACAAAAGTCAACAATTATATTTTCAATTTACTTGAAGATTATTATCAAGTAATTTTGACTTTTTTAAATTTACTCACTAAATCCAGAGGTGGTCGGCGGCGAGCCCTGATCGGAGTAAAATAAGGTAGCGGCGGCAAATGGGTTTAGAGAGAAACCTTGGGAAATTGGCTACAACAATCGAAAAATCCTCTCTTTTCTGTTAATTGTTTGAATCGAGACTCAACACATTATGGACAGCACTGCTCGCAGAAGATTGGATTGTATTTCTCATCACCTTTTACAGCCGTATCAACCCACTCATTTTCTTCAACCAGTGAGTTTATTGTAACTCCTTTTTGTTTTGTTTCTTACATTTTGGTTGGTGATTTCCTGTGTTTGATTATTATTGTTATGTTTTGTGAGAAAGGGGTTAGTCAGTAATGGGCAATTGGAAAGTGAAGTGTTTGAGCCTGTGATCATTGGTGGTATGGTTTTGGACATTCATGCCACTCCTTCAACTCCTGCAAGTCCAAGGACCACTACTCCTGGAATGGTATACAATTACTCTTTTAATTTCTACTTCAGTCGCTCGTTTGATAATGTATTGTATGTATTTTCATTCCAGGCCTTTTTAATGGCTATGAAAAATGCATTATTTTCATGTTGTTGTAATGCCCATTTGAATAATGGCTGCCATTTCATTGTGGCTTAAACTTTGTTTTAATGGAATGGATTTGCAATTTCTATTAGAGGCATTTTTCAGATAGAATAAATAGGGCTGAAAAAAATCATGCCCCTTGAATTATTATTGATGTTATAGTGAATTATGAGACTTGTGTTAAATATTCTCCATCATATTTTGCCCCTCAAATTTTTCGAGTGTCAAATCTTATCCCTTTTGTTATAGCAAATAAAAGTTCCGGGGGCAAAATATGGTAGTGATTATACTTCCGGAGATGAAATTGTTAAACATTCAAAGCTGAGGGGGAATATTTAACATCGCTAATAATTTGGGGGGTACAAACTTATTAAGGACAAAGTTTAGAGGGGAAAAATACCTATATATTCTTTCAGATAATAGGTTCTTGTTACAATATATGAGAATTATATAATTCTTTCCTTTGGGATCTTTTTACTCTCAGATAAACTATGTATTGGGTGGTGTAGCAAGAAATGTTGCAGAGTGCATGTCAAAGCTTGCAACAAAACCTTTTATGATTAGTGTCTTGGGTCTTGACATGGCAGGTACTTTGCTACCATTGTTTATTATTGTAATTTATAGGCTTAGTGCAGGCCATATTTATGTTGTTTCTCAAAGAAGAGTGAAATGCTTAAATTCTTATTTTTCATCATGACCAATTCAGTTGTAGAGATTTTATACACATAAGTTTATTCATGCCATTTTATCTGCTGATTAAAATTCAGCTGTATAAATATACTAGTATTTGTGACACTGAATGTATATTTTCTTGGCCAAGGAAATATGTTGCTGGATCACTGGAAATCTGCTGAGCTATCAACCAAAGGTAACCCCAAATATGCTTAGTCCATTGAGACTTTTGATTTGGTCTCATTTTAATTACATGTTGCCTATATTAGTTTCTCTCTCTCATCAAAATTTGGTGTTTTATCTCTAGAAGGTTTTGGCCAATGTAAGTTCCAACTATTTATTTAGTTTCTCTCTCTCTTCAAAATTTGGTGTTTTATGTCTAAAAGGTTTGGGCCAATGTAAGTTTCAACTATTTATTTGGAATAATGGTTTTTGAGTAGGAATTCTGAGGCAGGATGTTATCAAGACTGCTGTTGTAAGCAACATATTTGATGTTACCGGAGAGGTGGTGGCTGGTGTTGCAAGCGTGGAAGCTATTGTAAGTACTTAAACACGAAGGATTAAATTTTGGCAGCATAAAATTAGCACTCCCAAAACTTGATCTTTGTATTATTTAATGTAGTTATTTCCATTGAGTTAAGCTGATTTTATGGTGCATGGTGTAGGAGAAGTATCTTACACCAGATTGGATCCAGAAATTCAAGCACAATATTCATTCTGCTCCTGTTATGATGGTTGATGCGAATCTGAATCTTTCAGCTCTAGAATTTTCTTGCCAAAGTACTTTGCATAAACTCTTGTTCTTTATCCAATTTCCCTTTGTTCTCTTCTGTTAATATATTGTTAATATGGGTTCCTTTCACTTTCTCAGTAGCTGCATCATCGAATACTCCAGTGTGGTTTGAGCCTGTATCAGTTGCAAAATCTCGAAGAATTGTGTCGGTTGCCAAGTATGTGAGTGTTGTACCACTTTCCCATTATATCAAGATCATCATATGCTCTATTTTATGGATTTTCTTTTATAACAATTGACATGTCTTATGGTGGATTTCTTCAGGTAACTTTTGTTTCGCCAAATGAATATGAACTTATTTCCATGGCTAATGCTTTAACTGGTGGAAGCGAGTTTTCTTTCTCTTCATTTGAAAATGACAACATAGAATCTTTGCTCCAAAGGTGGTATCAAATTTGTTGTTGTCACACTTGGCTCGAAGGGAATGTTATTATGCTCTAATGGAGAGCCAAGATTTACGAGCGTTGATCATGAAGGGTACAAACAAGATGTTACTGGAAGAAATTTATATAAGACCGTCGCTTCAGCCTGTCCTCGTAAACTTTTCTCTGACTGTACTAAATCAGAGACTCTTCTATTTGCTATCATCTTCCTGCTCTTCCTGCATCAGTTGTGAGGCTTACCGGGGCTGGTGATTGCTTGGTTGGCGGGACACTTTCTTCCATTTGTGCTGGTTTGGATGTGATACAAAGCTTGGCAGTCGGCATTGCAGCTTCAAAAGCTGCTGTTGAAGCTGAGGCTAACGTCCCCAATGCTCTTGATTTGGCCTCAATTGCAGGTATGACAAGCATTTGTGTCAAACTCGTTTTCGCTTAATGAATGGCTGAATTATGTTCTTATTATATTTCATATTAAGGGTTAATTGCGGCATAACTACCTAAAGTTTTGAGTATGTAAATGGCATAAACTTAATAATTTTTTTAGCGGCATAAGTACTGTTAGTGAAAACTATAAATTTTTTTTTCATTTGAATTTATTAAAAGAATATTTAAAAATAATTTATACTACATGTTTTTATTAGACCTATAAATGATTTAAAATGTGGGCTTTATAATGAAGTCTGTACTCATAAAACTAGATAAAAATTACAGTTTTACAAATATTAGTACTTATGTTGCTAAAAAATCATTGAGATTTTGCTGGTTATAAACTCAAAAATTTTAAATACTTGTGCCACTATTTACCCTCATATTAATAAGGCTGGGTGTGTGTTTATTTCGAAAAGCACCTAGAAACAAGATAACAACCTGTAATCAACACTGGTTTTTCTATAAACTCGTTTATGCTTATGCAACTTATCTTTTTTTTAAAAAAAAAAAATGCAGAGGATGCAAGGTTGGTTTACTCTGCAGCCAAAGTTGTGTGCATGGAACAATGGTCTGAAATCAATTTTTTTCTTCATGAAGCGAACCATATCGAAACATTCAGCTGCGTCGACGAACAAACTATCATTCTCCTGTACTTGAAAGCAAATGCAGTGTAGGTTTTCATAATTATACTCAAGTTAATTCATGAAATATGCATTATATTTGTTACTGTGATTCAGTTTCGAGCAATCTCATTTATCAATGAGTCATATCATAAATATCTCAATTTTAATTTGCTTGAGCTGAATAAGCCTTGGAGAAATTTTTGTCAAATTTTCAGGTTTGTTTGGAAGGAGATAGACTTTTTTTCATATAATAAAGTGCATTAGTAATTAAATGTTAATAAACATATGGATTGCTATATTTATTGGCAGTTGATTTTTTTAGACTTTTCCTTTAATTTAAAATTTATACCTTTTTGTCTAAATTTAATAAATAGATTTAGGGCGTGTTTAGAAAGTTACAGTGTAATTGGATTTATGTGTAATTGAAGGTAATTACACAATTTGACATGTTTGTTTGACCATGCAATTACATTCTAACAGTGTAATTGGAGGTACTTGAGGTGTTCCAATTACACTCACCAATTTTCATGGCCCCTCATGAGAATTGAGTGTAATTACTAAAAACTTTCTATTTTAAACATTAACTACTAAAAAAAATTTATTTTTCGGTGTAATTACTTAATTATTTTTAAATAAGATATTAGGAATTCATATGTAATTACTACCTCATATTCAAACACACTTTGTATTTTAAAATATAATGTAATTATTAGACTCTGTAATTATTGCTCTATTAATTACAGTTGCTAGTAATTATACAATTACTTTCAAACACACTCTAAATATATGTATGTATGTATTTGGAAAATTGACCAAAATCTAGGTTAATTTATTGTGTAAAAAGGGAAAAAAAAGAATTCATAAGACTAAATCTAGTATTAAAAATTTGTCAAAAATATAATAAAATCTAGTATATTGTTATAAAATAATATAAAATAGATAACAAGAAAAGAAGAAGAAGAATATGAAGAGAGAAAGAGAAACTCAATAAGAATTTTTTCAGTTTTTTATTCTAATGGGGCGAATTCCTATTCAAAAATATGACTAAAAGAATGAGAAACAAAATCAATGTAATAAAGGAAAATACAACCAAGCATTAATATTGATAATTAATTTGGTAATTTGGACATCCATAAATAATATTTCATAATACTCCCTATTGGATGTCCACAAAAACTATCTCATTAAAAACCTTACTGGAAATACTTGGCCAAAAGAAAAAGAGTGCAGTATGAATTAACTCCCCCTCATTAAGGCATTCGTGGAGATCTTCTAATCGAATAATTTCAATATGTCGTCTTTTCAAATGTTGATGCTAGTAATAACTTTGTGAATAAGTCTGCAAAATTGACACTTGATTGAATTTGTTGAACACTAATATGCATTTTCTTGAAATGTATAAAGAAGAATTTGGTGAAATGCGTTCTAATTATATTTCCTTCAATGTACCTTCCTTTTAGTTGAGCGATGCAAGCAGTATTATCTTAATAGAGAACTGTTTGTGTTGATACTTCTTTATAGAGTGCAATTCATATGTTTCTTGAATATGCTATGTCAATGATCTCACTCCCAGACATTCTCTACTTGCTTCATAAAATGCAAGTATGTTAACATGATTTAAAGTTGCTTCGTTAAAAACCTTGTCAGGAAAACCCAGTGGGACAAAACCTGATCTAAGGAAAAAAGAGTGCAATATAAATTTCATATTCATAACTATTTGCAAGTTGCCTCGTTAAAAATCTTGCCAGGAAAACTCAGTGGGACAAAATCTGAGCTAAAGAAAAAAGAGTACAACATGAATATGTCTTCCCCTCATGCACATATGATCCGTAATTCTTTTGGTGATAATATATCTCATAAGATTATTGTTATCACTTTTAAAATATCATCGTATATTATCTATGATCGTATTTCTATAACTCTTCCAGAGTATATGTTGACTTCTAAATTATTGAAGGGTTCCTGGAACATCAATATTTATCCAACTAATTGTATCATTCATGTGTGTATACAATTTTGTTCATACTAAAATTTAAAATTTTAAGTAGATATGAACATAACACATTAATGATAATATAAATTTTTATTTGTGACAATGATGGTACTCCAAGACCATATATTTGTTCCATTCTTACTGTATGATCTTAATTTTCTTATCAAATGATCAAATATCTATAATTCTTGATGCATATGAAGTACTTCAGGACTTCTTTACTAATGAACAAACTATATACATTTAATATTTCTCAATATACAGAAAGAAATAAAAGTTTGTTCTTCAATTAATCAAAAACTCTTCAAGAGTCTATCACAACGTATAATTTACAAATTTATATTGCATAGACAACCATACGTGTTTTTCAAATAATAATTTACTTACATGTCTTTATTTCATACAAAGATCTTTTTCATATAGTGCGTGCGACTTTAAATTTATATCACTTAAGACGTGTATTAAATTCTTCTAGAATTTTTAGATAAGGTTTATTTCAAATTCTCACTATATTAGGAGCTCTAATTAAATAACTTTTTGTTACAATATTTATGTGACACTTATAAATCCTTATAAAATATATTTCAGGCTATAATCAAATCATGATTATATTTTCTCAATATTTAAGCTTTATTTCAATCAATCTCATGTCTATGCAAACTTTGTACAACAATTCATTATGTACAAATACATATATGCAAATTTTTTATTAGAAATATTTATTTGCATACTCTATAGGTCTTACTTCACTTTATGCGAGTAAACTTGCCTGAACTGTGTCATAATATTTTGGCCAAAAACAAAATGTATGTCGATAATTCTCGACAAATCTAATGTCATGATCATTGCTATATCATGTTAGTTTATTGCATATGCAAACATTCCTCCCATCTTGACATAAATTATAGAGATCTCTTTAAATTACATATTTTTCAAATATGTTTATCATTTATAGGTATCTATATAGAACCACTTCATGGATTCAATTATAATCAAATATGTTATGTCTAACTTCTCTAGGGAGTCTCTTCTAGAGTACCGTTTCCATCACGGTTATTATTTTTAAATTATCAATACTTTATATTATTAAGGTATCTCTAGGAGCACATCTACATTTAACAACTTCAGGACAAATCAAATGAACATTTATTAATAATTTCAACATTGTTCATTTACGCTTCAGGCGTTTTCAACTCATTCTAACTCAACTTTAAATAATATTGATTTGCAGTTGGTATATATCATTTTGAACTATATCGTTCTTATATACTTTGTGGAAGGATCATTTTTCAAAAATTATCATTGATCCCAACTGCTCCTCTCCCCCTGATCGAGAATTTTTAAAAATTGTGATATCTAATAATATTAATACATCTGTATGGATTTCAATATATAACAATGAATCAATATTTGTTTAAACCCATATATACTAAATGACATTGAACTTCGGGTTTAAGTTCAATAGTTATGAACTTAAAAGAACAAGATACCTTAAAAGAACCATGAATCTTGGATTACATTATCAGAAGTTCTTAGCTATCCTAGAAAGATACAGCAATGCTGACTGGAATACTTTATCAGATGATTCCAAAGCAACCAGTGGCTATATTTTTAGTATAGCTAGAGGAGCTATTTCTTGGAAATAAAAAAAAAAAAACAAACCATTTTGGCAGAGTCCACCATGCAGTTTGAAATGATAGCACTAGCAACTACTAGTGAAGAAGCAAGTCGGTTGAGGAGTCTGCTAGCTTAGATCCCTTTATGGAAAAAACTGATACCAGCTGTGTTAGTCCACTACGATAGTACTGCGGCTATTGCAAAAGTTCAGAGTCGTTATTATAACGGTAAGAGACAACAAATACGTAGTAAACATAGTACTGTTAGAGAGTTCCTCTCTATTGGAGCAGTAAGAGTGGATCATGTACGCATTGATGAAAACTTAGTCGATCATTTGACGAAAGGATTAGCTAAAGTGAAAGTTCTTAAAACCTCAAAAGGCATGGGACTATTGCCCTTAGAATAGATGAGTCACTCATAATGGTAACCCGACCTTTAAGACTGGAGATCCCAAGAAATAAGTTCAATGGGTAATAACAAGTTATGATGTGATAAAGAATGAGATCATGCTATGTAAAGCATGAATTCTTGAAGTAATATAAGGTTGAGATAATAGAAACTCTTAATGAGATCTATAGTCTATGTAGAGTGGAGTACCGAACTACAGGAGTACGCTTGATAGACTCACCAACGTGAATGTAGAAGTGGGGTTGCTTCCTATGAAATTTGCGCAAATTTCTAGAGCGTTCACTACATTGGGATAGACGTGCATGGCCATTAAAGCTTGGGCTTTTGGACTACACCCGAGAAAAGTTGTGTGTGGTACATCGTTAGAGATAGAGTTCAAGACTACGAGTCACTCTAGTATATTCTAAGTTGTATTCATAATGCAAAGGTTCAAATCGAAAGATACATTTGCTCAATCTTATTACTTAGGATACTGCTCGAGAAAACATTTTTAAAAAAATTTAAAGTGGGGGATTGTTAGAATTTTATGAAATCTTATAAGAAAAAAATAAAATATGAAGTGTGTGAGTAAATGGAGTCTCGCATAGGATAAAAATACTTCATTAGAAGTGTATATAATTTTCAAGTTTGGAACTTGGGTTGGGGCCCCAAGGGGTACCCAGTTTTGTGCGCATGGGTGAGGACTCACACACCGGACTACCACACGCGCGCGCTCGCCGCCGCCACTCTCTGTCCATGTCGCACCGAGCTGGCGGGTAGGTGGGTGTCACTTTGTTTTTCTAGAGAAAATGTATTTATTAAATTATTATTATTATTTATTTAATTAATTAAAACAGTTTTTTTAAAACGTGTTTAATTAATTGGTAAACAAAGGCTTCCTAATTTTTAGCATCGTTCCCACGATCTCACATTCTAATGTTCCCTTCAGTAACGTCTTTCTTCCCGCTACTACCTTCGGTGTATTGCCTATATAATGCATCCATACCAACGGGAGAAATACATCTCTCTTTCTCACTGAAAAACATATACGATATATACATACGATTATATTACATATATATTCCAAGCAGTAATCGATTTTTGGGTTTGGTATTTCGACAGTTCTCTATCATACAATAAAGTTCTGATACAATTTGTTCGACTGTGCTATTTTATCCTGAGGACGACAAGGTTGATAGTTTGTTTGCACATATCTAAGCAGTGCCTCGAATGTCTTAAAGAGAACGACTTAATTCGCAACTTAATCTGAATTCTAATTCAATAAATTCGTTCCTTTTATTTTCTGCGATAACTATTTTTACAACAATACATTTCATTTCAAACTCAGATCAAAATGTTATCTTAAGCCATTTCCTTTAGTTTAATGCAGTATCTAATTAGTCCAAGAAAGGGGCTGTTTAGCCTTGCTAGCTAGTCAAAAGTTGAAATAGATGGGTCGGTGGTGTTTCCAATTTCTGTATACCATAATCTAATATCCAATTCCAATTTCCAAGTCAAGTCATTTTTGTAACTTTGTTATCCCCAAAATACTTTTTAAATTAGACCCACAAACCAACAAAACAAGATCCTAGCAAAGTATGAAATATTATGAATGGAATCTTCTCCCTAGCTATTGGTTATACAATCATAGGTTTTTGACCCCTTTTTTAGGCTCATCAATTTTTTCAAATTGGACAACAAAGTCACGAGGCTTCTGTCTAATTGTGTGGAAAATCATGTTAAGCTTACATATATGCACTATAACATATATGTACGGTCATGATCATGATCATGATCATGAATATCTCTTTTAACTTGTGGTTGGAGCTGGAACTTGGTGCCCATTTCTAAAAGATTTTTTTTTTTCTTTTACATATATTTATAATCATGTATATATAAAATACATTGTGTTTTATTTAGATAGTAGTTATAAAAATTTATAATTACAAGTACTCTCATACCACGAGTAATTTATTTTTATGTATATGTATTGATTCATTTATTTATATAAATATATATGTACCATTGTTTTATGTATTATTTGGTTTTGAGATAAAATAATGTGATTCTACTATATATTAATTGCTTCAACGAGGAGATACTTGACCTAAATAGCAATAATAGACCAGTTTTAAAATTAATAATAATAAAAAAGTGTAATTAGGTGATTCTACTATTGATTGATTATGGTGATGTCAATGACTCAATTTACAGGACAGGAAATATCTTGTAGTAGTGGATCTTAATAATTAATTACAAGAGTAACTTTTTTTTTTTCCTTTTTTGAGAAAAAAGGTCTCATGGAACACCAAAGCAAACAACTCTAATAATGGGAGAGAGACACAAAATTGTATTCATTAGTGTTAGAATTTCACCAACACCACACAACACAGAAACCACACAAGAATAACATAAACATGAATTTTAACAAACAGAAAACAAACAACACAATGCGTATAGAGCTTCAAACTTTCCCTCAATTAATTGTGAAGAGCCTATTTCTCTTTCTGAACTTCCTTGGACATGGTTCAGTTCATTTATTACTAATCTTAGTAGTAGCACAATTACAATCACACTTGGCTATGGGTAGAAGCGGATTAGACTTGTGCTTAGGACCCACTTAGTTCAAAGACTCAAAATTCTTTTAACCCTTTTATAAATTATTATTTTTTTTCAATTAAATAAGGGTTCAAAAATATTTTTTCCCTATGACCCACTCAATTTAAGGGTCGGCCTTGATTACAATCAATGGCAATACTAATGTTGGACCTCGTTCTTCCATCTTGTTGGGTTTTCAGCTCACCTTAACACCCACATTAGTATGATATTGCCCGTTTTAAGCCTTAACCCTCACGATTTTATTTTTAGGCACATTCCCAAAAGGTTGCAAACTAATAGACTAAGTGGAACACTTATGTTCAATGCAACTCTTGTAGGTTTTATGGTACTAAATCAGGTACGAGCAGAATAAAAGTTTCTATCATCGTACCACATCTTCATAATCACCATATGTATATATATTATACTCCTAAAAGTAAATAGATGAAAAGATAATTTACCTCTTGAAGCTTATCAAGTATCCTTGATTCTTTTTGTATGTTGTATTATTGGTTGATCTCAAAATACTCACATGGTAGTCTTCTAAATCTTCTACCATACACAGGGACTAGTGTGGGCTATTAGAATAAAGTATATACAAAATTTTTATTCAATTCTCAACACATGAGCAAGAGTTATTCTATAGTTATGTAGTTATGATGGAGAGAAAAGATTAATCAAATTAATCCTTTTTAAGCTTACCAAAAATAATACATATGATTTATTCGTTATATTTAAATAAAAACGTTTTATTTAATTAATTATTTAAATTAAATTTTTTTATTAAATTATATTTAATTATTTGAATAAATAATATAACTGAATCCTGTTACATATTTATTTCCTATAATCGATTGAGAAGATCTCTCAACTACCTTGAGAGAATATATCAACCGATAAAAATATCTATAACAACTTTTTAAATTCAAATTTTAAATAAATATTATCTTCTAAATTAATTAATTAATTAACTCAAAAATAAAAATAAATTATTTATTACAAAATAAATAGTTACTATATATTGACAAATCAAAATAGATTTTTTGAGCTTCTATATATAATTTTTATTCCTACCCTTGATAATATTTTAAGGTGGCGATCTGGAATCATGGACCAATAATTATAAGTTCTAATACACTAGATTATTTATTGAATCTAATCAATCAAATAATCATGTTTATTAATTGTATAATTACTTTACTATAAATATGGAATTGAACTCTTAGTATAGAATTATATTTACTAAGTTTTATTATAGTGACCATTGATATAATAAAGTCAAATGACTAGCCCTCCTTGTATCGATTCATAATTAGTTTTGGTTAAATTATTGTTTTACCTTTCTAATTACTTCTTTATTTTTTAGTACCGTTAATTCACCAGTGAAAGTATAATTTATATCCAATCTAAATTTGTGCACAACTTTTCAGTTCCAGAATTAACACTTTAATGGAACCAACATTCGATCCGTTAGAAAAGTCATAATTCCGTAATTGTAGATCATGTTCCCAGCCATCCATATTATTAGATTCCTAAAATAAAAATTGTAAGAATCATATTCTCTGAAATTTTAACGAGTGAATCAAAGAAACTAATAACATAAACAAGAGTTCACGATTACTCAAGATTTATGTCGATCTACTATTGATCATCTTTATCATATATATATGAATTATATCTTTATAGTAAACAACATGTGTAATAAAAACAACTTAATTACATATCGATTATTGTCATATATAATCTCTATTATGTACAACCTTGACCTAGATGTCATTTTATACATCAGCAATTTGAATTGAAATTGTTTGTACCACATAACGGGCATCAGTGAATCACACTAACAACCATTGATTAAAAAATTTTATAACTTTAATATATTATTGACTGCTTTATTCATGGTTAATTCTCTTTACAATACAAGTCACAACAATATGTATATATATATATGAATAAAAAAATTTATGATATTTATATATAAATTATTTAATATTAAATATTAATAATTTTTTTTTGAAGACATTAATAATTTAACATTCAAGCATATATTAAAATGTTCAACTTATATTTATAAATATAATTATTTTTTCAGGAGTATCGAATTGAAGTAATTAATATGAATCAACTAAATACACATACTTAATTATTATACATTATTATTCTATTCTATATTATATACAAATTCTTCTTAAATTTATTATCAATTTTTTTAACATTCGACACAACAAGAAAATTGTGGTTGGATAGATCACTTTTATTTGTACTGATTTGTTACGTTATCTTATAATTATTATTATCTGCTAATATAATGTTGCCTATTAATTAACTTTGTTCATGAATGAACCTTATGTATGGTGGTATTGTTTTTTTCTTCTTCTACTTTTATTTTAAGGCTGATATTGTTATGGTTCTCTCCCTCCAAAAAAAAAAAAAAAAAAAAAAACTAATCACGAGATTGAGTAAAGAGTAATTTTTACTCTCTCATTATTAATTTTGCTTAATTAATTAGGCCTCTATAATTTTTTCTCAAGTGGTCCCAACAGGCGTACGAAATAGTCATTAGAAAAAAGAGGAAAAAAAAACTAGGGAGGCATGATTGATCTATTATATAAGGAAGGAAAGGAAGTAGATGTTATATATGGGGGAGTAGTTCATAACTCTAGCTTAGATAGAGTAAAAAAACATATCTAGAAAAAAAATCAAAGGAATTAAATGAGGAATTATGGCCGTTTGATAAGCGCGATGGCGAGTTTGATGGTGGTGATCTCGACAATGATGATGTGTTATGGGGCGGAAGTTGCAAGCGCGCAGCTTAGCAACGCGCAGTGCCATGAGGAGAGAAGGATTGGGCTGAACGCGTGCAAGGCGGTGCTGGTTGGGAGGCCTCCCTCGGCGGCTTGTTGCCAACGAGTAAGGGTGACTCATGTTCAATGTGTTTGCCAAGTTATAACGCCCAAGCTGGCTGCTTATATCGATCTCAAACGTGCTATTCCTCTTATTCAAGGCTGCGGTCGCCGTGTTCCTCGCCACTTCAAGTGTGGGAGTAAGTCAATTAATCAATTATAAATACTCTTAATTAGTAGTACATATGATCACTCAACAAAACTAGGTTCCACACATTAATTGAGCATCATTCCAATTATATCCATGGATTTTGTAAATTATTATAAGGTTAATAATTAGTTATTAGTTAGTTTTCTTTTTTATTTTAATAAAATTAGAGAATATATAATAGTGTCCCATAATCAATTGAAAGACAGTACACTTAATTATAATAATGAGACGTGCTACCGTTAATTTTGCTATTACAACTTCTTAGTCAATTTCCGTACTTAAAAATACATGCTAATTTTTTTTTTTTAATTTTTTTAATAACAATATTCGTTATAGTTAAAACATCATTCTTGTAAATTTTTAAAAATTTTAAATAATTTATAATGCCAAAAATAAGTTTGAAATCTTTTGAATATTCTTGATAGACTGGAATATTAGTAACTCTGTTTTCAATATTGTGAATTATTTAGAATTTTTCAAAAATTTATAAAGACGATATTATAACTATAACGAACACTGTTATGAAAAACTTTTAAAGAAAATATTTCGACATGTGATTTCTAATATAAAAATTGACTAAAAAATTATAATGAGAAATTGTAATTAGTACTCCTCAAATTATATATATAAATATAATACAATTCATTAATGGTGATGAATAATAAATTGATGAACTTTTGTATATATATTATTTAGATTTTGCTGGGAATTGAAGTATTTATTCTCATTTTGGTATGTATGCAGGCATCACTACTCCATGAGATGAGAGGCTATATACATGTGTAGGACGTTATTGAAGAGAGGCGTTTAGACGTTTTTATCTATATATGTGTAATAAGTGAGTGGCATGCATATGATGTCTGATGCTTAATATAGGAATAAGGAAGGAATCATTGTTAAAATTAATAGTACACATGCATCAAGTTATTAATTCAGATCCATTTAATGGTGTCAAAATAAGCTCACCTTCCATTTTAATTTTGATGTTATGTCATCATGACTACTTGTTCCTTAATTAAGTTGCTGAGCTCACTACACACAGCCACTGCATATATACAATTGCATGAAATGAATAATATCATGATTTATTAATATTATTCAATATTCACAAGCCAACAAACAGCCAAATCAATACAACTCCAACTAAACAAGAATGATTTCACTAATATATGATATGGACAAATTAACAGCCAAAAAAATTAAGGGCAAATAAAGGAGACAGAATTACTCATTTCATCACCTTAATTTACAAAATTTTAAAAATAATAATAAAAAAAAAAACAAATCAAAAACTTGCGTCTGCCGGGAGTCGAACCCGGGTCTATTGCTTGGAAGGCAATTATCCTAACCGTTGGACTACAAACGCTGTTGCTGAAAGTTCTAACTTTAATAAAACATATAAATTAAAGTTCAAACTAATAACATATTAAATGTTTTTTTTTGAACAATATATGAATGAACTGCTTCTGTTAATCACTACTTGACAACTAACACCAAAACAAAATTCGCTAATCTTCTTAACATCCCCAACTCAAGCTTATAAAGATAAAAATAATTGGCTTATTTGTATTTTAGGTCCTTAAATTGTGGCAAGCTAGTTCTTAAATTTTATTTTTGGGACAAATTAGTCCCCAAACTATATAAATTTTGGCAAATTGGTCCTCAAACATTATGTTTTGACAAATTGGTTCTCAAACTTTTATTTTCTTGAAAACATAAAGTCTTCACTCTTTAATGATGGTATTTTATTTATTTATTTAGTTTTGTATTAATTTTAAATATATTTATATTAATATACGTTATTAAATTAAATACATACATATTTTTTTATATATATATGTACTTTTTTTAAAATATGTCAAAGAAGAAAAAAATAAACCAAGACATATTTTTTTAACATATGCTAAAATAAGAAGAAAAATATATATTTTTATTTATATGTATTTTTTTTAATAAAATCAAGATATATTTTGAATATTACAAAACTATATATACATGTGAACCAATAATTTTTTTATGAACAACACTTACACAAAATATTTCTACTGCCGAATAATTCTTTTGCACTTCATGCAAATATTCATTCTCATCAAATAGTTAGATGTGTATACAAAAAAAAATCAACTATATATAAGTCAATAAAAGTTTTTAGATGCTTTAATCATTTCTTAATTATATAAAAGAACTTAATATGATATCTATTTATATGTGTAGTAAAATATTATTTTGTAGCTAAAATAATATTTTTTTTTATAAACTTACATTATATTAACTTATATTCAGCGACAAACTCATGAAATTTTACCAAATGTAAATTTTAAATAATTAATAAAGATATAGATACAATTAAAAAATATTAAAATTATAATACTATATATTCATAAATCAGTAATAAAATATACTATAAATGTTAAAATATAAAAACGTGAGGGGGCTAAAATTTCTTCTAGACATTATAAGGGTTCCATTGTTTATGTTTTTTTTTATTAATAATATATATGAATAAAGCATATTTTAAGTATTTTGGTAAAAGATTAAATATTATATGAATACTTAAAAATAAATAAATAAATAAAATATATTAATATAATTTTATCAAAGTATTAAAATTAAAAAAAATGAAATTATTTAAATTTAACACAAAAAAATAAATTAAAATAAGTAAAATAAATAAAAATAATAAAAAATATTCATATCTAAAAGTAGTGACTTAATGTTGCTAATAAAATAAAAATCTAGAGATAAATATACTAAAAAATAAAGTGCAGTGATAAACTTGCCAAAATATATATAGTTTGGGGACTAATTTGTCAAAAAATAAAATTTAAGAACCAACTTTACCTCACATATTTATATTATATTATTATTAAAGTTTCTTTATTTTCTCCATATCATATTAAAATTATTTATTTTAATATATTGTATTCATTTGAAAAAAATAAATAAATATAATAATATTACACACATACATTCTAAATGAATTTGAAAAAGTAATATAACATTTTTAGCTGAATGAATTGTAATTCTTTATATGTATAGCTAAATCTTTGAGCTATAACAGCTCATTCAATGGAGCAACATTTTTTACCTCTTTTAGCTAAATTTTTTTTAACTATCAACTACTTTACCTCTTCTATTGTGAGTGTTCTTGTACTTGATCAACTTTACTTACTAATATGAAATTCATGTTTATGAATGAAATGTTAGAATTAATATTGTGGACTAATATAATCATAAGCTTAATACCATAAACACAATCATTAACTATGTGCCCAATATTTGTTCATAACCATAATGGGATGGTTGATAAATTAATTATGTATTAGAGGCACATGAGAGCACCATTTATATTATAATTGGCCCATTAAATTATAGTATACCATAAAAGGACCACTTAAGCCCTATTAGTGAGTAACCCCTTAGGGTTATAAGGGTATGAGATGTATGTATATATATGTCATTGATGGTAGAGTGGTTTTAAGGTGTATGGTAATAAGAAAATAGGGGATTGCTCCACATTGTGGCTCTAAGGGTTTGGGTTCAATCTTGAAAACTTGTTGGTGATTCTTGTTGGAGGCATTCAAGCAAAATGACTCATGTGGATGGATTGGGAGGTATGTGTATTTATGAATTTGATGCTCTAAATAAATATTGATCTTGGTTGATGATTATGAGTAATAAAGATTAGCATTTAATGTATTTTTGTTAGCTCATAATATGTTGAAAGTTTAACAATTGGTATCAAGAGCCAAATTATTGATTTTAGAGCTCAAATTTTTATAAACCCTTTTTTATTCAAATCTGAAATTTGTGATAATTATTTTCGGATTAATGTGTTAATGTTGTATAAATATGAGTTCTGTGATTTTAAATGTGTTCATATATGTTTTGGGAATTTTTTTTTTATATTTTCCATGGAGGAACATGGAAGTTTAACAATGGAGGAACCCATTTCAGATTTACCATTTTTGGTATATCATTTTGTGTTTTTTGAATTAAATGGGTGTTGGAAAATAATAGAGGGTTGAAAATGGAACAAAACCCCTCAAACGGCGTCGGATTTGGTGGCCGGAGGTGGTATATCCGTCCGGGTCACGAACTGGGTCGCGCCGATCCGGCTTGCAGACCCGCGGACCCGAATGTGGGTTTTTTTGGTGACAGGGACGACAGAAACGACATGTCGTTTGCCACTGTCGGGCAAAAACGACATGTCGTACGCCCTTCGGTTCAGCCCCCACGAGCAAAAAACGACATGTCGTTTTATTGGGGCTCTGGTTGTCGTTCGCGTTGAACGACATGTCGTTTCCAAAAAACGACGTGTCGTACTAACGGGAGACTCAGCCCTTTGCAGCGAAAAACGACAGGTCGTTTATGACCCAGCTGCATGTCGTTTTCAGCAAACGACATGTCGTTTTTCATAAACGACACGTCGTACGTCAGATTCCAAAAAAAAAAAAAGGCAGGAGCGTGGGGGCGCGTGCATGGTCTTTTTTGGACCATTTTTCACCAATTTATTTTTTTTCCATTTTTAGCATTCTATCATTCTCACATCTTTATTTTATGCATAATATTAATTCATGAATTTATTCATAATCTTAGTTATTAATATTATCTTGTGATGGCATAAATTAATGTTTATTTAAACAATTAATGCTTATTTTCTTACCTATCGTAAGATTAAGTATGGAAAATTATTTGGTAATGAGGAACATTTAAATATTAATTTATTTAAATATTGTATCTTCCTCCCATATAAGATTAAGATCCTTATAAATAATTAATTATCCTATCGATAATAATTGTTTGCTAAGGATGCTTAATATGGTGAAGAAAATTTTATTAAATATTATGAATCACAATTTATCTATCCTTTCGATAGTAAATTAATGTATTTGATTATAATATTTAATAGATTGTTCTTACCTGTGTATGAGTTCTACTTTATTAATTTTGTCTAAGAACTCTAGCATACATGATGATCATTTGTTATTTTGCGATCATTTATTTATGAGAGAAAGAGCACAAATGACATGATTTTGTTGTAACATGCATTTAATGGTTATTGCTCTTGTTTCTCATTCAGCTTTGAGCGTTCCAAGAAACTCTGCCATGTTGACGCTAAATGGAACCAACCATAAGCAGTGGGTTGAATCCCTCATGCTAAATTTGACTCTTATGAGAGTGGACTTGGCCTTGAGAATGGATGCACCTCCTAAACCTGCTGATGATGCCACTGAAAAGGATAAGAAATCCTATGAGGATTGGGAGCATTCCAATCGTTGTTGTTTGATGCTTATGAGGTATCACATGGATGAGTCCATTCGTGATAGTATTCCTCAGATTGAAAATGCAAAGGATTTTCTTGCTGCCATTAAGGAAAAGTACAAAAAGTTCTCAAAGAATGAGAAAAATGAGTGCTTGACTTTGTTCCATCGCACTAATTATGCTGATACGGGTGATATTAGAGCCCACATTGACAAGCTCATGGGTTGTTACCAAAAGCTCAAGGGCATGGGATTGGATCTTGGTGAGGATTACATGGTGTGGTTTGTGATGGAAACCATTCCTTCTCAATTTGATTCGATCAGATCAAGCTACAATGCTCAAAAGGAGCAGTGGACCGTCGAGGAGATGACTGCTATTCTTGCCAAAGAAGAAGAGGACATGAAAAAGGGGAGAGCAAGAAGTATCTCCATGGTGACCAATCCAAACAATTCTCATAAGAGAAAATTCACTCCCAACAACTCTAGTGACCAAAGGTTTCATAAGAAGAGAGCCACCAATCCTAAGGGAAATGGACAAGCAAGCTCTTCTTCAACTGGTCATAAGAATGAGTTTTTCAAAGGGAAGTGCAACTTTTGTCAATGCTTCGGGCATAAGAAAGCTGATTGCCGAAAGCTCAAAGCTCACTTAGAGAAGAAAGGTAATTGTCTTGTGATGGTTTGTTTGGAATCCAATATTATTGATGTGCCCTCAAACACTTGGTGGTTAGATACTGGTGCTACAATTCATGTTACGAATTCTTTGCAGGCAGTGACAAGTCGAAGAAGGCCGAGTAGGTTGGAGGAGTATGTGTACATGGGAGACGATACTAAGTCAGAGTTGAATTTTTTGGAATTTGTTAATCTGGTTGAATGTTTGGGCATTTTTTGGAGTTGCATGATGTTGCTTATTTACCCTCTATTAGGAGGAATTTGATCTCTGTATCTATTTTGGATAGACTAGGTTATAGTCTTCATTTTGGAACTGGAAAACTGACTTTGTATCGTGACTCTATGTTGATTGGAAATGGAACTTTGTGTGGAAACTTATATAAGCTTGATTTGCTTGATGTTGTTCCTGTTACTTCTCCCTCTTGTCCTTCTTCTTCTTCTCTTAATGCTGTTGTTGGTTCTAAACGTGCAAGATCAGATTTGAAATCTTCCATGCTTTGGCACAAACGTTTAGGCCATATTTCTAGAGATAGAATGGAGAGATTGGTGAAAGATGGTGTGCTTCAGGATCTTGATTTTTCGACTTTCTTTGCTGTGTTGATTGTATAAAAGGAAAGTTGGATTTGCCAAGGTTAGAAAGAGTAAGTCAGACAGGTCTGCAAATGTGTTAGAGCTTATTCATACTGATATTTGTGGGCCTTTTGTTCCACCTGCTATGGGTGGATATAAATACTTTATCACCTTCATTGATGATTTTTCCCGATATGGTCATGTTGAGCTCATTCGTGAAAAATCTGAATCTTTAGATGCTTTCAAGATTTTCAAGACGAATGTTGAGCTTCAAAAGGGAAAGAAGATTAAAGCTGTCAATTCGGATAGAGGTGGAGAGTATTATGGGCGTTATGATGAGACTGGAAGGAACCCTGGGCCTTTTGCCAAATACTTGCTGGAATATGGTATTGATGCAAGATATACAATGCCAGGGACACCCCAACAAAATGGAATTGCTGAAAGAAGGAATCGCACACTTCTTGACATGGTACGTTGTATGTTGATTCATTCTAGCTTGCCAGAATTTTTATGGGGTGAGGCATTAAGGACTGCTGCTTATATCTTGAATCAAGTGCCTAGCAAGTCCGTCCCAAAGACACCATACGAATTGTGGTCAGGCAAGAAACCGAGCTTGCGTCATTTTCATGTTTGGGGATGTAAAGCTGAAGTAAGGCCCTATAACCCACAATCTAAGAAGCTTGATCCGAAGACTATCAGTGGCTATTTTGTAGGCTGCACTATTGGTTCGAGAGGTTCTAGATTCTATTGTCCTTCTCACACCACCAGGGTGATTGAATCAGATAGAGCTGTCTTTTTTGAAGAAGAATTTAGTTCAAGTCAAGGGTCAAGAGAAATTGTGTTCAGGGAAGAACGTATTTATGTCCCTGTACCTGTTGCTTCCGCTTCCGCTCCTACTATTGATCCCGTGATTGAACAAATTCCAATAGAAGCTCATGATGAACCTCAGAATCATATGCAAGATGAAAATCCTGATATTGAGGGTGGTGAAGTTGTATTGAGAAGATCTGAGAGAGCTCGCAAACCTGCTATTCATGATGACTACCTTGTCTATTTGCAAGAACATGATTATGTTGTGGGAGACGCTTCTGAACCAGTTGCTTATCAAGAAGCCATGAGAAGTCCTCAATCTAAGTTATGGTTGAATGCAATGACAGATGAGTCAAGTTCCATGTCGCGAAACAAAGTATGGAACTTAGTTGTTCTACCGAAAGGTTGCAGACCCATTGGGTGCAAATGGGTTTACAAGATCAAATATGATTCATGTGGACAACCAGTGAAGTATAAGGCTAGACTTGTTGCTAAAGGATATAGCCAGAGAGAAGGTATTGATTACAAAGAAACATTCTCACCTGTCTCTACCAAAGATTCTTTGCGAATCATCATGGCTATGGTTGCTCATTTTGATTTGGAACTTGAACAAATGGATGTGAAAACTGCCTTTCTAAATGGAGATTTATATGAAGATATCTACATGACTCAACCTGTTGGTTTTGAGGAGCCTGGCAAGGAGCATATGGTTTGCAAGCTCAATAAGTCTATTTATGGACTTAAACAAGCATCAAGACAGTGGTATCTCAAGTTTGATGCAGTTGTCACTGCAAATGGTTTCATGGAGAATAAAGTTGATCAATGTATATATATGAAGGTCAGTGGGAGCAGCTTCATCTTCATGGTACTGTATGTTGATGATATTTTGCTTGCTTCTAATGATAAAAATCTATTGTCTGAGACAAAGCAATTATTATCTGACCATTTTGATATGAAAGATCTTGGTGAGGCTTCATATGTACTTGGGATACAGATCCTTCGAGATAGAACTAAAGGTATTCTTCGGTTGTCTCAGAGAACTTACATTGATCGGATTTTGAAAAGATTCAATATGCATACTTGTTCACCTGGAAAGGCGCCAATAGTGAAAGGTGATAAATTCTCAAAGGGCCAATGTCCACAAAATGACAAAGAGAGAGATGAAATGAAAGTGGTTCCTTATGCGTCAGTTGTGGGTAGCCTGATGTACGCTCAAGTATGCACACGTCCTGACATTGCTTTTGTTGTTGGCGTGTTGGGTAGATACTTGAGTGATCCTGGACTTAGCCATTGGAAAGCGGCTAAGAAGGTCATGCGGTATCTTCAGGGTACCAAGAATCATGTGTTGACCTATCGGCGAGCTGACACTCTTGATATAGTTGGGTTTAGTGACGCCGATTATGCAGGATGCGTGGATGATAAGAAATCTACATCAGGCTACATTTTTATGATGGCTGGAGGAGCTGTTTCGTGGAAAAGTGTCAAACAGACACTCACAGCATCCTCAACAATGGAGGCAGAGTATATGGCGTGTTATGAGGCTACTTGTCAGGCAATATGGCTGCGGAACTTCATTTCAGCATTGGGTGTTATGGACTCTATCTCAAGACCGCTGAAATTGTATTGTGATTATTCCGCAGCAGTAGCTTTCTCTAGAAACATTGACATAAAGTACTATTTTGTTAAAGAGAAAGTTACAGAGTCTCTTATTTCCATTGAATACACGCCTAGCACTGACATGTTAGCAGACCCACTAACGAAAGGCTTACCCATATGTGTATTTTTGGAGCATGTTGCTCGGATGGGATTGTTAGGAGCCTAGCTGTTGAGCTCAGTGGGAGTTTTTCTATTATGTATTGAACATGCTAGTATCTTGTATGGAATGCTTATGATTTGCGTTTTTGAACATGCATAATGATATTGTAGTCACTTCTAGTTATTGTTGACATATACATGCATATATGTGTTGTTTATTGAAGTGACAGGTACAAATGGAGATGAATGCGCATAGTCTCAATTTTGTTGTACCTCATGCATGTTTGGTTTGATTGTTAATGATTGTTATTGAATTAAAATGTCTTCAAGGTCAATTCATACATAATATATATATCCCGTCGATATGATACTATGTATGTTTTTTAATTGGTTACCTTATGTGTGGTAGACAATGTTATGGTGATTAATTATATTGTCCAAGTGGGAGAATGTTAGAATTAATATTGTGGACTAATATAATCATAAGCTTAATACCATAAACACAATCATTAACTATGTGCCCAATATTTGTTCATAACCATAATGGGATGGTTGATAAATTAATTATGTATTAGAGGCACATGAGAGCACCCTTTATATTATAATTGGCCCATTAAATTATAGTATACCATAAAAGGACCACTTAAGCCCTATTAGTGAGTAACCCCTTAGGGTTATAAGGGTATGAGATGTATGTATATATATGTCATTGATGGTAGAGTGGTTTTAAGGTGTATGGTAATAAGAAAATAGGGGATTGCTCCACATTGTGGCTCTAAGGGTTTGGGTTCAATCTTGAAAACTTGTTGGTGATTCTTGTTGGAGGCATTCAAGCAAAATGACTCATGTGGATGGATTGGGAGGTATGTGTATTTATGAATTTGATGCTCTAAATAAATATTGATCTTGGTTGATGATTATGAGTAATAAAGATTAGCATTTAATGTATTTTTGTTAGCTCATAATATGTTGAAAGTTTAACAGAAAACTATAATTAATCTTATGAATGAAAAATTTCAAAAAATTTAAGATATTTGGTATGATGAATGTTCTTATATTTGATTAAATATCAATTGAAGATAAATAATTGGACAGAAATCTGAGAGTTAGTCTATCATTGTATTTGAGAGTAGTGTTGCCGTTAACTTCTTATTACAACTTCTTAATCAACTTTCGTGTCTGAAAATATATGCTCAAATATTTTTTTCATGATAGCGTTTGTTATGCTTACAATATTATATGTATATTTTTTAAAAAAAGTTAAATAGTTTACAGTGTCAAAAATACATTTAAAATTTTTTAAATACTTGTAGTAAATTGAAATATCAAAAACTCTGTTTTCGACATTGTAAACTATTTAGAATTTTTCAAAAATCTACAAAAATAATACTTTAACTATAACGAATACTGATTGAAAAAAATATTCCGACATGTAATTTCAAGTGTAAAAATTAACTAAAAAATTATAATTATCACTCCTCAATTATCACTCCGATTGTATTTGTGATGAAACCAACAAGCCGACATGCATTATGTTTTTGATATTTACTCGAAGAAAAAACAAAAACGACAAAATAACGACTCAATGCATATGCACCAAAAAGTCACCACAAAAAGAACAATAATACATATACTTTAAAAGCCAGTCAGAAATCTCAGCTTATATTATTATTATATATAACCTTACATATATTTTTATGATCACAACCCCCTTGTGGTGTGTACTAGGAGAGCTAATATTATAATTATTAATTAACAATGAAAATGATGATGAGGGGAATAATGGGTTTGATGGTGGTGATGATGATGATGATGATGATGATGATGAGTTATGGGGTGGAAGTTGCTAGTGCACAACTTAGCAACGCGCAGTGCCATGAGGAGAGAAGGATTGGGCTGAACGCGTGCAAGCCGGTGCTGATTGGGATGCCTCCCTCGGCGGCGTGTTGCCAACGAGTAAGGGTGACTCATGTTCAGTGTGTTTGCCAAGCTATAACGCCCAAACTGGCTGCCTATATCGATCTCAAACGCGCCATTCCCCTTATCCAAGGCTGCGGTCGCAGGGTCCCTCGCCACTTCAAGTGTGGAAGTAAGTCCCATATTTAATTATTTATCTTAAAACACACAGCTTTACATTTTCTTTTATTTTCAAATACACAAAATTATAAATTCTCATTTTTTGTTTTGTTTATGCAGGCATCATATGAGGAGAAAGAAAATAGCAGAGGGAAAACAGAGCTGATTTTCTATTATGAATTCTCTGCATAATTTTACAAAAGAGGGCTGAGCTTATATAGCCCCAAATAATCAAGAATTGTTAGTTGCATAACTAACTTACAACCGAATTGGCTCCAGCATTTAACAAACTGATTTAACATAATAAAACAACCCTAACAACTCTAACTAACTTAAGCAAGTGGTTCCTAAAAGCCCCCCTCAAGATGGAGTGTATATGTTTATTAAACCCATCTTGGATACAATGTTGGAGAAAGGGGTAGGCAATAGAGCTTTGGTAAATATGTCAGCGAGGTTGTTGTGAGAGGAAACATGGAGTAGTTTGATGGAGCCTTGTTGCACCTGTTTCTCTCTTGAAACCTGATGCATTAAACATCCCACCAGCTGGTTCTATACCCGATTCTGCTACAACAGTCCCTATACCAGATGCTACAACAATTCCATCTCCCAAACTTGTTGCATCAGACATTACAGCAGCTGGTTCTTCACCAGATTCTGCTCCAACAACCGATACTTCAGTTGGTTCATTACCAACACAAATTCACATTGACCAACCTTGTCTCACAACTTCAAGGACAGGAAGAGTCATAACAAAACCAAAACATTTGACAGATTACATCTGTCATGCTTCCTCCACCGCTCACCCGATTGAGCAATACCTTTCCTATATTAAACTTCATCCTACCTTTCGAGCAGCTGTTCTTGCAGCATACTCAGAAATTGAACCTCAATCTTATGCTGAGGCTTCTCAATTTAAACATTGGCTCTTGGCCATGGACAAAGAAACTGACGCCCTTGAACGCAACAACACTTGGGTTGTCACAAAATTACCCCCTGGCCACAAAGCCATTGGTTGTAAATGGGTATACAAAGTCAAATATAATGAGAGTGGAGGGGTTGAACGGTTCAAAGCCCGTCTAGTAGCCAAAGGCTACACTCAAAGACATGGCATTGACTACTCTGAAACTTATGCCCCGGTGGCTAAGTTTAACACTCTTAAAATTTTTTTAGCTCTCGCAGCCATGAATAATTGGAACGTACACCAATTAGACATCAACAACGCTTTTCTTCATGGGGAGCTCCATGAAGAAGTTTACATGAAAATTCCTCCGGGTTACAAAGCTCCTCCCAACACAGTTTGCAAACTAAACAAAAGCATTTATGGCCTCAAGCAAGCCTCTCGACAATGGTTTAGCAAACTAAGCCAAACTCTCATTTCCGATGGTTTCTCTCAATCACTTTCGGATAATTCGTTATTTACAAAAAGAACCACCACCTTTTTTCTTGCCATCTTGATATACGTAGATGACATAATCATTGCTAGCAACAATGACAATGCCATCTCCCACTTTAAAACTTATCTCCATGACAAGTTCAAGCTCAAAGACCTTGGCACTATTCGTTTTTTCCTTGGTCTAGAAGTTGGTAGAACAAAACAAGGCATTTCGGTCTCTCAAAGACCTTTTACCATTCAATTACTCAAAGATACTGGGTATATGGGTACTAAACCCGCTTCCACTCCCATGGAGACGAACCTCAAACTTAGCAAAGATAAAGGGAATCTCCTTCCCGATCCCACACCATTTCGAAGCCTCATTGGCAAATTAATATACCTCACCATCACAAGACCTGACATCACTTATGCGGTCAATCACCTTAGTCAATTCTTGACTTGCCCTCGCATTCCACACCTCCAAGCTGCTCACCGCATCTTGCAATACTTAAAAACAACACCTGGACAAGGGCTATTTTTTCCCTCAAACACAACACCATCGGTTTCTGCCTATGCCGAAACTAGTTTATCCCCTTCAAATGTTCAAATCTCTTTCTTTTCTGACGCTGATTGGGGGACTTGTCAAGACACAAGAAGGTCTATTTCTGGTTATTGCCTCTTTCTTGGCAACTCCCTTGTGTCATGGAAATCGAAAAAACAACAAATCGTCTCTCGTTCTTCGGCCGAAGCCGAATATCGAGCCATGGCTAACGCAACCTCCGAACTCACATGGGTCCTCGCTCTCCTCAAAGACTTTGGCATCAATCATTCCACCCCGGCTTTGCTCTATTGCGACAACACCGCTGCCATTCACATTAGTGAAAACCCGGTCTATCATGAACGCACTAAGCACGTGGAAATTGACTGCCACTTCATTCGAGAGAAGGTCCAACAAGGCTCCATCAAACTACTCCATGTTTCCTCTCACAACAACCTCGCTGACATATTTACCAAAGCTCTATTGCCTACCCCTTTCTCCAACATTGTATCCAAGATGGGTTTAATAAACATATACACTCCATCTTGAGGGGGGCTTTTAGGAACCACTTGCTTAAGTTAGTTAGAGTTGTTAGGGTTGTTTTATTATGTTAAATCAGTTTGTTAAATGCTGGAGCCAATTCGGTTGTAAGTTAGTTATGCAACTAACAATTCTTGATTATTTGGGGCTATATAAGCTCAGCCCTCTTTTGTAAAATTATGCAGAGAATTCATAATAGAAAATCAGCTCTGTTTTCCCTCTGCTATTTTCTTTCTCCTCATATGACAATGTTTAGTAGAATTTGGATGTGAAATATTATGTTCTTTATTGAAAAAACTTGAAATACACATCGAAGGATGTCCAAGGCGATTGTGCCATTGGTTTACATTGATTTTATTGAAAGAAAAAGGGAAAATGGCAGCGGCTGTAGCAGAAGGATTGTCTTGTTGAATCAAGTACAATTTCCCACTTCTTTTAGCTGTCCCAATCACCACATTCAGAGTAAGATCCTGGATTTCACAAGAATTGCGATGAAACACAATATCATTAGAGTTATGAAGCATGAAATCAGTAATGGAAAAAAGATTTAGGTGAAACTGTGGGATATACAACACATTATGTAGGGTGATGTTGTTATTAATCTTGACAGTTCCAACCTTTTGAACAGGGACATCTTGTCCATTTGGTAATGTAACAACCTTAGGGAAAGTAACATTAGTAAATGAGGAAAAACATTTAATGTTGAAGCACATGTGGTGAGTTGCACCACTATCGATTATCCAAGAAAAGGAATGAGAATTTATACCTGCATGATTCGAAATTGCAGGGTTGCTGGCTGGGTTTTCAGCATTGCTGGTATGTCCTAGCTGCTGGCTTAGAAGTGATATGAGATGCTGGCAGTGAGAAGTAATATCAGCATGTGTAAGCTGGTGATCATTCTCAGGTTTCGGGTTGTGTGTGGAAGCAGTATTTGCCTTCCCTTTTCCCTTGTCTTGCTTCTTCTTATCACCATAGCCGGGGGGGAATCCATGCAAAAAGTAACATTTATCAACCAAATGGCCTGGTTTGCCACAGTTAGAGCATGATGGCCTAGGCTTCTTTGCTCTTGGGGGATTGGTTGAAGACGAGGCAGCAGCAAAAGGAACAATTTCAGAGGATCCAAGGGATCGTTGACGCTCTTCTTGAATGATCATTGCAAAGACTCGGGATAGGTTTGGAATAGGTTCATTTAATAGAATTTGAGCCCTAACCGAGGCATAGGACTCATTCAAACCAGTCAAGAATTGAAGGACTTGGTTTTGGTTGTAGTAATCCAAGAAAATTTTCATTGCACCACAAGAACAAGTGGTTATGGGTTGAAATTCTTTCAACTCATCCCATAGGGATTTCATTTTGGTGAAATAAGCAGAAACCGAAGAATCACCCTGCTGAAGCCGAGTGAGTTGGGTTTGCAACTGAAAAATTCTAGGGCCATTGCGGACTGTGGACACGAGGACAAGGCCAGGGTGGTCACCGGTGCTCAAATAGTAGGGGCTGGAATGATCTTCAGCAATCGAGCGAGGGTGAGAAGCTTGAACTGCGTTGTCGTCAACAATGGTGGTTTGGTCCTGGGGAGAAGGATCTGTCGATTGAGATTGAGTCCGAATCTGTGGGTTGCGAACAGGAATGGCGGAAGAATTGGGAGCTTGAACGGGATCGGAATTGATCTCGATTGTGTGATTGTCGACCGTGGAAGGAGGAGCTCCATCCTGGGAACGGGTCGAAGGTCTGGCCATGGAAGCTGGAGGCCTGATTACGTCTGATACCATATGAGGAGAAAGAAAATAGCAGAGGGAAAACAGAGCTGATTTTCTATTATGAATTCTCTGCATAATTTTACAAAAGAGGGCTGAGCTTATATAGCCCCAAATAATCAAGAATTGTTAGTTGCATAACTAACTTACAACCGAATTGGCTCCAGCATTTAACAAACTGATTTAACATAATAAAACAACCCTAACAACTCTAACTAACTTAAGCAAGTGGTTCCTAAAATGGGGTTCCATCTCAAAACCAATTGGCTCCAGCATTTAACAAACTGATTTAACATAATAAAACAACCCTAACAACTCTAACTAACTTAAGCAAGTGGTTCCTAAAACATCACTACTCCGTGAAAGGCATAATTAAGATGTGGTTATTGAAAGGGACGCATAAATTTATTATCTATTTGTGAGAATAAGTGTGTGTGGGCTAGCCTTTCCCCTAGTATTTGATGTTGCCTGCAATTTTACTTCAATATATATCAAGAGATTATTGCTAATGTGTGGAATGATAATAGAATATATAAAAAAAAATGCGCTCTCTTTCTATTGTCAATTAATTTTGAGATAAAATCTCATTCACCTTATTTAAAACTCTAATATAATTAAAAAAAAAAATCAATTGTAATTCGAAGATAGTGAGAAAAGAAACCACCCCAATTAATTTTGAAATTAACCCTGTCCACTTTATTCAAAATTCTAACAAACACAATGACCAATAATCAAGTGTAATAAAATAATAGTAATTTTTTCCCCTGAATTTTGACATGTATTAAATCGTGCCTTCTGAACTTTTTTTGCCGTTAAAAATTCCCTCCGAATTATTGAGATTGTTAAATTTAAGGACTTTTGTCTAATTTTAGTAAAAAATTCTAACATGGATAAAAGTGTTAGACAATTTATATGTATAAACTGAAATATATGTATGTGTATATAAAATGCGGAATTAAACAAATATATACACTATATAACTTAAGGATCGAAATACCTCCAGCCATTGAATCTTGAGCTTCAAACCCACATAAGCTTTGATCTGCAAAGGAAATTGACTACCATGGGTAATCGGGCTTCCTCGCTCTCTCAACTCTCTTTAGATGGAATTTGCTGTTATGAACAGAATGAGTGAGGAGCTCGGGGACCGAGACCCTATATTTATAGGTGAGATACTCCATCAGTATCTGTGCCACATTAATTGTCAGAATATTTTGACAATTAATTCAGGAAATCAAATCAGGTAATGAATATAGAAATCTGACCATATATAGAATATTACGTAATTGATTTTGTCCAGATTCAATGAATATAAAATATTCATTTATCAGAAAATCAATTATTTATTTATTTCCTTAAATAGAAATTTATTTCTTTAAATAGAAATATATTTCCTTAAATAAAAATATTCTTATATTCTCCCACTTGGTTAGCATTTAAACTAAAACATTCAAACCCAAACGTTCCTCATTATATAATAAACATACGAATCATAGCGACATGTCCTCATTATAAATCGAGTATTATCTTCCATGTATTACGATATATTTATTATATAACAATGTACTTTATGTGGCAATGTACTTAAGCGAATAAACCCTAACACTTATGTTTATTCAGGTCCTCTTACGATAATTTTCTCAGATGAAATTAAGGTGCACATAAATATGAGAAAATATCGAAATTAGAGTTTCATTAAATAATTTTTGGTTGTACAAATAAAAAAACTGCATATGGGTTAACTGAATCCCATATTTACTTTATGATCCTTGAATTTGTATTGCGGCATGCCTTTAGTCAAGGATCTATGCGATCACCCAATTCAGTTTGCGTGATTAATGACCACTTATCACGCCTTTTTATGGCTAAATACTTAATGTCGATATGCTAGCTTCGACCAGTACTCTTAGAGTTATTAGCCATAAATATTGTAGCTGAATTTATCGCAAAATTTTCTTAATGGCCTAATGAAACTGTAATTCTGAACTCTAGGCCTACTATGAAACTCTATAATACATCATACGAGATGTATCCTCAAAACAATAAATGAATCTGACTTCTATAGTGGAAATAACAATCAAGATTCTCTACAATATAACTTACTGGTAATCTTAAGGACGTAATAAAATATTGATTTACGTAAATCAATACAACCAGTGAAGTATGTTAGAATCTAATTGGTTAACTATACTTCCAGATGGTCAATTCATCTTAACAAAATATGTATGAATATAATTTTTAGTATCTTAAAGACACCTCATCACTTTGTATGAAGAATAAAGTGGTCTTAACTTTAGTTATTCTGATACTACTTAACGATCCTGAAACAAATGTAATGCAAAGTCTTATTCAGACTCTTAGGCATACATTAGGCTTCAAAAATAGAAGCAAATGAATGTTCTTAATTTATTCTTACTCCAAATCATTTTTTCAGATGCTGGTTCGAGTTGAATTTATCACACTTAAAGATAAAAGTTATATTAGATGAATAATACATAATTTTATTTAATCAGAGATGCTGTGGCTACTCTCTAATTAATTAAAATTATATATATTATTTATATTCCTTATCTCAAAATAATAATTTGAGATGTGAATTATTTCAACTTATATAGAAAACTTTTATCATCATTTGCAAGTAACATATTGTCTACGTATAAAACAAATATTACTCCCACTAACCTTCTGGTATATAATTATTTCCATAATTCTCTTTTCAAACCTAAAGGAAAAGATGATATAATACCAATTTGTGAGATGTTTGTTTTAATCTATAGGTAGACACTTTAAGCTTGCATATGTTCACCACTATTAGAGGAAAATCTTTATGGCAGTCTATATACCTTCTCCTCTAGTTCACTATTTGGAATTGATTAATGAATTAAAACAAGCAACAAATGCCAAGGTCTATAATAGAATCTTTTATAAAAACAATTGAGAATGTAAATCTCCTTTGTTATTGATTCTTAGTTCAAAATGAACTTCTTAGCAATGAATATTCTTTTATATCTTTATGTTTCTCAATGTTGCCTAATAAATATTATTGGTGAAAAAAACCTATGCTTAATTAATGTTCTCCACCCAATTAGGCAACTTTACTAAAGATAAACTTTATTGCTATTTAAGATATTCATTTCTTCATTCATGGCATATTGTACTACAACTTCAATTCTTTATCATTCTATAATTTAATTTGTGTCTCAAATTAATATTGTAGTTGAACTCTTATTGTACAAAATGTGATCACTAGAAAACATTGATCTTACTGTTCTAATAAGTCATCTTAAGGATGGACCAACAAACTCTTAAAAGAGCAAATGGTTCAATAACATGTTATTTTAGAAATTGTAAGCAATTACTAAATAACATAACTTATTAGAATTTTACCAATGACTTGTATATTATTAATGATTAGTTATGAATTCTCAATAACCATTAATCTTAAGGGTTGTTGTGAATCATAATTAATCTAACACTTGAGGTGGAAGTTTGAGAAAATATGAATGATCTTTCTCGGAAACTAGGTTCCTAGATTGATCACTCCCACTGATCAAGTCAATTCTTAATTTCACAATTCTAGTGTTGTGAGATGGATAATAAAATATGTAACCCTTAAACCTTATAGCTTTTCAAATGAAATATGCTCATTTATTGTTTAGGGCCCAGATCTTTTCTTTGACAATTGTACTCTAACTATATATGGGTATTTATAAAATGTGTACATGTCATCAAGTCGGTTTTCAACCTTATCACAACTCAAAATATGTTTGAGAAACAACTTTGGTTAGAACACGATTCGATATGTACACCCCATTGTTGAGTATCAATAGACAAAGATTTAGGAAAGATTGGAGTTTGCTATGTAGGCTCCACCCCATGTCCAAAAAATGCTTAGTTTCTTAAATCTGTTACACACTATAATTTGGGTGTACCAAGCATATGTATCGGGCAATGAACCCATGCTTTTAAAGAAACTTTACAAATACACTGGGAGTTTATCCATACTCACGAATTTTGATGTAGTATTCTCCATTTTATATTTGATCTCACTATCTTAATATGCAAAATGCACCATTTCTCTACTTAAGATTTAAATGTCTTTGAAACATATAAATCCATACTTTTGTAGAAAAATTATTTATGTGAGTAATCGTTAAAAAAGAGATGCAAAATTTGAGTCCATGTCTTCAAAATTAATTGACTTGTATGATTTCTAATATGATAGAATTCTAGTATGCACCGATTTTGACTTGTTGGAATACATATTCTTAATGAAATTCACACAAGTTCTAAATAAAGTTAGTAAAATCAAGTGTAATGAAGATCCCCACCATTTACTAACATTTATTCTATTTATGGAGATATGTTCCATAATTTTTGGTGCTATAATGTAGAAGAATTCTTATTAATAACACATTTCTTATTGTCAGATTGAACTTGCATATCTTTATGAGTGACATCATTTGTAGTAAAGACCTCTAAATGTGTCTAAATCAAGTTTCAATAGAATCTTGGAACATAAAGATCTTTGCCAATTTTAAAACAAAGTCACTACTATATTGCTTGTTCCTTAAACTTCTAAATGTGAGAAGTTATCTTGTCTGTGGATAAGATTTGCTCACAGTTACTGACTTTCTTAGGTTTATTTGTAAACCTTGCAAGAAATTATGAATGTGGAATAACAATCTAAAATAATCCACTATGTGTTAATAATCACATTAACTATATTAGAATGAATTCATACACAATAAATTAAAATTTATTGGTGATAATAAAGTGTGATTTATTTTTCTTAATTATACAGTAAAAACTGTATATGCTAGATGAAATTATCGAATAAATTTTGAAAATTTCTACGTTATGGAAGAAATTTTCTACTAGTATGGAAGAAATTTATGAATAGTGATGTAATAAAATTACATATATAGTTTTGAGGTTTAAATGAATCATGTTTTTACCAATGAATAAACATGCTTAAATATGAAATCTTATTAAACAAAAATTGCCTGTGGGCTAAATTTTTAATTTAATAAGATTAGATTTAGATGTAGATTATGATAGATTTACACAATTTATGAAAAACTTAAAGTTTAATATTTCTATCTTAATGAAAGGTATGAAACACTTAATCATTTATAAATGTTTCAAAATTTTATACTTTATGATAAAATTATTAAATTAAATCTACATAATTTCCTGTGGGATAAATTAAGAGAATTTAATTTAACATATTAATCATGTGAATATAATAAAATCCCTGTAGGGTAAGATTATTATGTTCACATAATTCATGTCCATTATGTGATCTTAATCCACTTAATATATATAATTTTATATAATTAAGGATGTTGTGGCTACTCCCTAATTATTTAAAATTATGTGGTTCACTAGACACCAAAGTATAAACTGAAGATTAAAATTTTACTAAATCCAAAATTGCCTGTGGGCTAAATTTTAAATTTAATAAAATTAGATGAACTTTATGATAGATTTAATTAAACAATTTGTTTTGGAAAATGAAGGTTTATTATCTATCTTTAATTAAATTTGTGATAACACTATTAAATTAAATCCCCATAACTCCCTGTGGGGTAAATTAAGAGAATTTAATTTAACATATTATCCTAATTAATTATACAAATATAATAAAATCCTGTGAGGTAAAATTATTATACCTATATAATTAATTACAAGTTATGTCCATTAAGGTGAATTTTAATTAATATATAATTTTATACAAATAAGGATGCTGTGGCTACTCCCTAATTATATAAAATTATATTTTCACTTTGACATTAGGTATTGGGCTCTACCTAAAAGTAATTTCGTTATTAACATAGTAGACAATCACTGAGATTAATGCTCCTAGTGTGGTCGTCCGAAGATCATTAAAAACCGTTCTAGATATGAGCATTTGTCCCAAATTCATGTTTTCTTATGTCAAACCACAAAATTACTTACATTTTATTCATATTTTATTCATTTTAGGAAGTTTTATGAATATTTTATGAAATTTTATGAAACTTAATGTGCTATATAAAATATTCAACCTATCTTAATGTTTGAATATTTCTAAATATATCTAGCACTATAAAAGAAATTTATGTATAGCATTTAAATCATACAAATCTAAATTAATTGCATTAAACATAAATTTGCCAAATAAATACAAATTAATACAATTATTGTATGATAATAAATTAAATGCTTAATTCCATAATATATTATTAATTATGCATTTATGACCATATAATATCTTAAATATTTATACTAATAATTAATTTGTATAAATAAGGTAATTATACAAATTAGTACAATTAATTATATGGAATGAATTAAATGCAAAATTAAAGACTATACTTAATGGCAGATTTTTCAAATTTTATTAATTTAAACAATAAATTACATAAATTTGGTAATAAATAATTAAATGCACAATTATACAAATTGCACAATTATTACATGCCTAAATAAATCATGTAATTAATTACCATATTGAAACAAATTTCCATTTTCAGTTTATACTAAATAACATATTAATTCTAAATATATGTATTAAATTAAAAATGGAAATTAATGAATGTAATTTATTGACTAAATTAACAATAGGAGAATAATTTATATTTCCAAATAAATAAAAAATATATAAAAAAAAAATCGAAATTTTTTTTTCCCTTTTTTTTTTTTTTTTTTTTTTGGAAAAATACACTGCCATAAACGACATGATAAAATTTCCTTAAACTTCCAAAAATCATGAAATCAATTCCAAATGAATCTAAATGCAAAAATTAAGACATTCATATAGATTTTATGCATCGAAAATACATAAAACAAAGACTTTAAAAATCACCAAAATTTTCTGAAAAATAATTTTGAGATTTCTTTGTTTTTTCAAAGTGAATTTTCATGTTTAGAACAATCTATATTAATATATGAATGTATTAATACATATACAATATATATATAAATATGAAATGTATATATGTATATATTTGTATATAGCATTTAGATATATAAATAATATATATATATAACATATATACGTAATGAAATGAAGAAAATATATATATATATATGTATATGAATATATATATATATATATGAACTGAATGAATAAACAAGTATATATGTATGAAAATATATATGTATATATATATAATTGGGATTGAATGAATATGAATATATAAATATATACACAAACGAAAATAAATATATATATCAACACTGAATTAAATATATATATAAATACTGTATATACGAGTATATATATATATATGAAACTCAAACTAAAATCAAGGCAGAGATAAAAACCGCTCTGATACCAACTGTTAGACAATTTATATGTATAAACTGAAATATATGTATGTGTATATAAAATGCGGAATTAAACAAATATATACACTATATAACTTAAGGATCGAAATACCTCCAGCCATTGATTCTTGAGCTTCAAACCCACATAAGCTTTGATCTGCAAAGGAAATTGACTACCATGGGTAATCGGGCTTCCTCGCTCTCTCAACTCTCTTTAGATGGAATTTGCTGTTATGAACAGAATGAGTGAGGAGCTCGGGGACCGAGACCCTATATTTATAGGTGAGATACTCCATCAGTATCTGTGCCACATTAATTGTCAGAATATTTTGACAATTAATTCAGGAAATCAAATCAGGTAATGAATATAGAAATCTGACCATATATAGAATATTACGTAATTGATTTTGTCCAGATTCAATGAATATAAAATATTCATTTATCAGAAAATCAATTATTTATTTATTTCCTTAAATAGAAATTTATTTCTTTAAATAGAAATATATTTCCTTAAATAAAAATATTCTTATAAAAAGTTCAAGAGACATGATTTAGTACATATCAAAGTTTGAGGGGCATGATTGGGTAGATATTAAAGTCTGGGGAACATGGTTTAGTACATAAACAATTACTGAAACAGTAAAATTGAATGAAATTAGATAAAAGTCCTTAAATTTAACAATCTCAATAGTTCGAGAGGAATTTTTAACTGCCAAAAAAATTTAAGAGGCACGATTTACTGCATGTCAAAATAAAAATTACTAATTCTCTCAAAAACAAAACTATTTAATGTCGGCTAGAGTGAAGACAAATTCCCTCAAAAACAAAACTATTTTATACGTAAATATAAAGATTTTTACTACCTTTCAGACAAAACAAAAAAAAATAGTATATATATTTATTTGCTTTTAATTTCACTAATAGCACTAAAATTATTACATAGTTGATAGTTCTGCAGCATCCCATTCCCAGTAGTGGTCATTTTTTTTTATTGTTTATTGTTTTTAATTTATTTAAGATCTTTATGCAGTTTTGCGAAGAATTTACTGGTATATTGATTTATTGATATTGTTTTTAAAATTAAATTATTCCCTAGTTTTTTCTCGTCTTTGGTCATATTATATATAATATTTGTTGAGTGGTTTCTCAGTTGTGTTGTCGTTTATAAAATGCTTTTGTATATTTATTTTATTTCTGTCTTATTATAAACTCATTATAAACTCAGAGACCCTTAAAATTAAAATAGGCGTATTTAAAGAAAGGAAAGTGGAATACTAGATATGAATATATATAATATATGTTATTTTTAAAAAAAAAAATGAAAGGAAGTGGAATACTAGATATGATTATATAATATATGTTATTTTTTTAAAAAAAATGAAAACTAAAATAGGAAATAAACACAAAAAAGTTGGGATTAAAGCTTGGGGGTATTGAACCCGACGTGAATCGAACACGCAACCTTCTGATCTGGAGTCAGACGCGCTACCATTGCGCCACGGATCCCTTGTGTTGTTACCTATCTAATTAACTTAATAACTGTTAATTAAAATATTAATTATAATTAATAGAAATAGATGATAATACTCTCAGGTTTTAATAGTTTAATTTAATTGATTATTACAAATGAATGATATTTAAAGTAAATAATTTCAAAATACTTATGACGAATATTCTTGAAGAATTTAACTAACGCTAGTGGTAATTGGTTTTGTTTGTAGATGTACTACTGCTGTTATATATGTATCATGTCCAATATAGTGAGTTTTGTCTGCTTTGTTAGTTTTACGATCATTATAATAGTTAGCAATTTTTTGGGGCCCAACCTGCAACAAATTATGCAGACTTTTTCAAAAGTCTTGGAACCCATACTTAAATACTAGTAAAGGAATTAATCTAGAATATTAAAAACAAAACTTTAAAGTGTATAAATCAACAAAAAGACTTTAAAGTGTATAATTGGATTGTCCAAATGCCAACAAAATTTAGTTAATTTAATTCCTAACCTGTTAGTTTTAGAGAAAATAAAATGTGTAAAAATGTATTCTCATTGACTAATGAAGCTTTAATTACAAGCTTAATGTACATCTCAGTAACTAACTGGTTACTAAACCAGTACACTCCATCACTAACAACTAAAACCCAACTACCTCTTGTAACAAGTAACAGATTTGTAACTAACTCAATTCTAACACTAACTATGCTCAGCACCATTATGCAGATTTGTAAGGTACACACTTCGATTATTGATCCAGGTGCTAGCAATACCAAACCAGTTCTTCTAGAGGTTATTGGGTATTTGTTTATATAGGAAATCAGTCTCTAAGTCATTATTCAAAACACTTTCTTATTTCTGTTATGTTTCCGAAACACTTTTCCTTTTTTGCAGCACCAAATCAATTATTTATAACTTAAGGCAACAAACAGCAAAGTCATGAATACAACTCCAAAATTATGTCTGCTTTTCAAACTTACAAGAATGATTTCATTGAATACAAAAAACTAAGGCCAAATAAAGGAGATATATCTAACAAGAGAATTACTCATTTCTTTATTCTTTTATAAAATTTAAAAGAATAATTGCGTCTGCCGGGAGTCGAACCCGGGTCTATTGCTTGGAAGGCAATTATCCTAACCGTTGGACTACAAACGCTGGTTTTGTTAACAAATTTTAAAAAAAATATAAATATTTTAATATAATTAACATATTTATTAACTGTTCTTGTTAATCACTTCTTCACAGCTAACACCAAAACAAAATTCACTGGTCTTCTCCTCAACATCCTCCCAACTCGAGCTTAAGAAGACAAAGATATATACCATTCAGGATTAACCCAGTTGAATTATCCATTGAGATAAACAATTATATGTACTTATATAGCTAAATACTGAGTAATAAGATCATTAATTGTTCATTATGCTAAAGATGGCATATTACTATTAGCATGTATATATATGCCATTTTTATTAATAGTATTTTTCTTATAATATTTATTTAGAGCTTCAATTTTAATTATATATTTTGATCCATGAGTAATTTGTAATGATTATATATACTTAAATTTTATGAAAAGGGTATTATGGTTAAAAATTTAACTTATATATTACCTTAAATAAGAGCCCAGTAAAATATTTTAATGGGAAATTTGATTTTCTATACTTAAAAGTTTTCAAATTTTTTTTTTTGAACCAATACATTTTATACTATGAAAAATATGCCTACTTTACCTAAATCCCAAAATTACCCCTCTCAAAATCCCACACCCATCAGCCCTCTCTCTCTTTCGCCTCTCTTTCTTTCTTTCTCTCTTTCTCTCGGTGCCGCACCCACAGACCCACGCCGATCGACCACCACCCACGGTGAACCACCGCACCCACGGTAGACCGCACCCACCCACCGACGGTAGACCGCACCCACCCACCCTAGATCGCACCCACCCACTCTTGACCGCCCCCACCCACTTCTTGCGATTTTCTCTGAAACTTTTTTTTTTTTTTTCCTGCGATTTGAGAGAGGGAAGAACACAAAGGTCCGATGGTCGGACCTTGGGGGTCCGATGGTCGGACCCATCGGACCCCCAAGGTCCGACCATCGGACCTTTGAAATTTTTTTTTTTTTTTTTTTTTTTTTTTTTGCGATTTTGGAGAGAGAGGAAGAAAGGGTCCGATGGTCGGACCTTGGGGGTCCGATGGTCGGACCCCCAAGGTCCGACCATCTGGACCTTTGAAATTTTTTTTTTTTTTTTTTTCCTGCGATTTGAGAGAGAGGGGAAGAGAGAGGTCCGATGGTCGGACCTTGGGGTCCGATGGGTCCGATTGGTCGGACCCCATCGGACCCCATGGTCCGACCATCGGACCTGGGGTGTGGGATTATTGGGACCGGCTAGATAGAGAGAGAAAGAGAGATAGTTTTAGTTTGGGGGTATTTTTGGGGTTTTGAAAAAAAAGGTATAGTTTTTTTAGGGTTTTAATTATTGGTTTAGAAATCAAATTTTTTGATTTTCTAAGCATAGAAAATCAAATTTCCCTATTCTAATTACAGATGAAATACTACACAAGTTGATAAAAAGATGAAATAAGTGCAACTGGTTTGGTAGGTTAATTCTTAGCCTAAGACTTCCTCAAGTTTGATGGAACTCACAATACAACTTAAAAAATATATTGGAGAATATTATCCCACATGAAATAAATGTAAAAATATTAAGTCTGATGAAAAGTGCTACACATTTCTACACTTTTCTTCTCTAGAAAATTCTAGTATTAACTACACAAAACTAAGAAAATTAGAGAAAACTAGAATTACCTAGAAACTATATTTGTAAGCTAAGAAACTTAGAAAATTCTAGAATATCTTAGTTGTAATTCAAAATAAGAAAAATCTAGAAAGTTGTAGTATCATCCTTAGCTCCCTATAAATACCAAGCTTGGGTTGAGGAGCTAGTGTAACAAAATAACCAACACCAAAAAAAAAACCAAAGTTCCAAACTATCAATAAAAGTTTACTACTTTCTCAAACAACCCTCTCTTCTAAGCCAAACTACTTTTATATACTAAATCTACAACTACTCATCAACATCACTACTTCACTACATTACCACAACAAACCATTAACCACATATCTACCTATTCCAAATCTAAACCAATACAAATTTATTATCAAACCATCAGTGGTATCAGAGCTCCGTTCGATCATATATCACTGGGCGTAATCTTTTCCACTCATCAACATGAGTTCGGAGTACAATCGCTCTTCACTACCTCTTCCAATTTTCCATGGAGAAAACTATGATTTTTGGTCCATCAAAATGAGGACCTATTTTCGATCACAAAATCTATGGAAAATTGTTGAAGAAGGAATCACTATTCCGGAAGATATTACATCTCTTTCGGAAGATCAAAAGAAGGCGGACAATCTCTTTCGGAAAATTGTTGAAGAAGGAATCACTATTCCGGAAGATATTACATCTCCTCGAGGATAATCAACAAAAAGATTCTCATGCATTATACTGCTTGCAACAAGCTATGGCGGACAATCTTTTTCCACGAATAATGAGCGTAGCAACGGCAAAAGAAGCATGGGACACGTTGCAAGAGGAGTTCCAAGGAACAGTCAAGGTACGCACAGTTAGACTACAAAAGCTTAGAAGAGATTTTGAGAATCTTAAAATGAAAGATAATGAGACTGCAAAAGATTACTATTCTAGAATTAAAGAAATAGTAAATCAAATGGGAGCCTATGGAGAAATAATTTCTGACAAGAATATAGTACAAAAGATACTAATTTCTTGTACAGAAAAATATGATTCAATAGTTTCTGTGATAGAGGAAACTAAAGATTTAGAAACTCTATCACCAACTGAACTAATGGGCTCTCTTGAAGCATATGAAAGTAGACGAGAAAGGCATAAGGAAAATGAAGCTGAAAATGCCTTTCAGTCTAAAATCAATCCGCGATCTCAAAAACCAAAAGTTGATGGGAAAAAGACACAAGAAAAACAAAAAGAAAATAACGACAAGTATCCTCCATGTGGCATTTGTAAAAGAAAAAGTCACTTGGAGAAAGACTGCTGGTTTAAAGGAAAACCACAGTGCCGAAATTGTAAAAAATTTGGCCACACTGAAAAAACTTGTCGTTTAAAGAAATCCCATCAAGCTAATTTTTTCGAAGAGAAAAATGATGAAAATAATCTCTTCTATGTCTGCCAAGCTGCAACAGAAGAAGGAAAAGACACTTGGTATCTTGATAGTGGTTGCAGTAACCACATGACGAAAAACGAAAGCATCTTTTGTAGTCTTGATAGATCCAAGACTAAAGTCAAAATCGGTAATGGTGACTTCATGGAAGCAGTCGGCAAAGGCACCATTGCCATTGACACTAAAAAGGGCAAGAGATACATCAATGATGTACTCTTGGTACCCAACATTGATCAAAACCTACTTAGCGTAGGTCAAATGATTGAAAAAGGGTACTCTTTGCATTTTGAAGGAGATTCTTGCACAATCTATGATAAGCAAGATAAATCCTTTCAAATTGCAAAGGTGAAAATGAAAGAAAACAGATGCTTTCCCATACAATGGAGATATGCAAACAATGTGGCAATGCAAGCGCAAACAGATGAATCATGGCTATGGCATAGAAAGTTCGGTCACTTTAACTTCCATGGGCTAAAGATCCTCAAGCAGAAGAATATGATGCGAGACCTCCCAACAATCAAGGAGATCAACACAGTCTGCGAAGGATGCATGCTCGGGAAACAACATCGACAACCTTTTCCATCTGGCAAAACTTGGAGAGCCAAAAAGCCACTGGAGTTAGTCCATACTGACGTCTGCGGGGCAATGCGCACTCCATCAAATGACCAAAACAGGTACTTCATTCTCTTCATTGATGACTTTACTAGAATGACATGGGTTTATTTTATGCAACAAAAATCGCAAGTCTTCGATATTTTCAAAAAATTCAAATCCCGTGTCGAAAAACAAAGCGGTCACTACATCAAGACAATTAGAAGTGATAGAGGCAAAGAATACACTTCTAATGAATTTAACAAGTTCTATGAAGATGAAGGGATGGAGCACCAACTCACTGTTGGATACGCACCAGAACAAAATGGCGTATCTGAAAGGAAAAACAGGACTGTTATGGAGGCAGCAAGAGCCATGCTGCTAGAGAAAGGTCTCCCAAAACGATTTTGGGCAGAGGCAGTAAGCACTGCAGTCTACTTGCTCAACCGATGTCCAACCAAAGCCGTGCAGAATAAGACGTCGATCGAAGCTTGGAGCGGACGTAAGCCTTCAGCAAAGCATCTCAAAGTCTTCGGCTGCATATGCTACAGTCACATTCCAAAAGAGAAAAGAGGCAAGCTTGATGAGAAGGCAGAGAAAGGAATCTTCTTAGGCTATAGTACTCAATCAAAAGGTTATCGAGTCTATAGCTTAGAAACAAATAAGCTAATAATCAGTCGAGACGTAAAATTTGACGAAGATGTTGCATACAACTGGGAGAAACAAGAAGTTGAAAGAAAGACAGTCAATATTCCTCTACCGCCAAGACAAGAAACTGATCAAAATGAAGTTCTTACTCAGCCAAGAACACAAGAACCTGCACAAGTCATAGAATCTCCGCCAGACTCACCAGTAAGGCGAACAAGACCACTATCAGAAATCTACGAGACATGCAACTTAGTACTTATGGAGCCAGAAAGCTTTGAAGCAGCTCATAAACAAGAAGTATGGAGAAAAGCTATGAATGAAGAGATAAAGATGATTATGAAGAATGAGACTTGGGAGCTTGTAGATCGTCCACAAGACAAAGATACTATAGGAGTCAAGTGGGTTTACAAGACAAAGCTCAACGCAGATGGCTCTATCCAAAAGCACAAAGCAAGATTAGTTGCGAAAGGATACTCACAACAATATGGAGTCGACTACAACGAAACATTTGCTCCAGTTGCACGCCTTGACACTATTAGGGCTTTAATAGCTCTAGCCGCACAGAAGAAATGGAAGATTTTTCAACTCGATGTGAAGTCAGCATTCCTAAATGGTTATCTTGAAGAAGAAATTTATGTGGAGCAACCTCAAGGGTTCGTGGTACAAGGACATGAAGATAAAGTCCTCAAATTGAAAAAGGCTTTATATGGCCTAAAGCAAGCTCCGCGAGCCTGGTATAGCAGAATTGACAGCTACTTTACCGAGCAAGGATTCAGGAGGAGCAAGAGTGAGCCAACTCTTTACATCAAAACTCAAGGTACGAATGATACACTATTTGTCTCTTTATACGTTGATGATCTCATCTACACATGCAATAATGAGAAGATGATAAAGAAGTTTAAAGAATACATGATGAAAAATTTTGAGATGACCGACCTGGGATTAATGCACTACTTTCTCGGGATCGAAATAACTCAAAAAGAAGATGGGATCTTCATCTCACAAAAGAAGTATACAGAGACACTATTGAAGAAATTCAAAATGGAGGGATGCAAGACTGTATCAACTCCATTAGACAACAACAAAGCTCTCAAGAAAGAAGATGGCTCATCGAAAGCTGATGAATCAAAATTTCGAAGTCTAATTGGTAGCCTACTATATCTAACTGCTACAAGACCAGACATAATGTACGCAGTTAGTCTCCTATCAAGATTCATGCATGATCCAAGTCAAGTTCACTATGGAGCAGCCAAGCGAATCCTCAGATACTTGCAAGGAACAAAATTCTATGGAATATGGTACAAAGTTACAAGTTACTCAAAACTTGTTGGCTACACAGATAGTGACTGGGCAGGATCCATGGACGACATGAAGAGCACGTCAGGATATGCCTTCACACTTGGATCAGGAATATTTTCATGGGCATCAAAGAAGCAAGCAACTGTTGCACAATCATCAGCTGAAGCAGAGTACATTGCAGCAGCGATGACTACAAGCCAAGCTATATGGCTCAAAAGAATACTTGAAGACATGGGAGAATTACAAGAAGAAGCTACAAAGATATATTGCGATAGCAAATCAGCTATAGCAATAGCGAAAAATCCAGTATTTCATAGTAGAACTAAACATATAAGCATCAAATACCATTTCATCAGGGAAGCAGAAGCAAACAAAGAAATCGAGCTCAAGCACTGCAAGACTGAAGAGCAGGTAGCAGACATATTCACAAAGGCACTACCAAAAGGCAAGTTCGAGCTACTACGAAACATGATTGGAGTTACAGAAATGTGTACCAAGGAGGAGTGATGAAAAGTGCTACACATTTCTACACTTTTCTTCTCTAGAAAATTCTAGTATTAACTACACAAAACTAAGAAAATTAGAGAAAACTAGAATTACCTAGAAACTATATTTGTAAGCTAAGAAACTTAGAAAATTCTAGAATATCTTAGTTGTAATTCAAAATAAGAAAAATCTAGAAAGTTGTAGTATCATCCTTAGCTCCCTATAAATACCAAGCTTGGGTTGAGGAGCTAGTGTAACAAAATAACCAACACTAAAAAAAAACCAAAGTTCCAAACTATCAATAAAAGTTTACTACTTTCTCAAACAACCCTCTCTTCTAAGCCAAACTACTTTTATATACTAAATCTACAACTACTCATCAACATCACTACTTCACTACATTACCACAACAAACCATTAACTACATATCTACCTATTCCAAATCTAAACCAATACAAATTTATTATCAAACCATCAAAGTCATATATAAAACATGGGTTACTCCACTCATTGCCAATTGGTTTTGAGATGGAGCTCATAATTCTCAACAAATGTAAACACCCTCTATTTCGTAACCTTACCATACAATAAATTAACAATCTATTTCGTAACCTTCTATAAAAATCAGGCTGTTTAAGCTGCTACAAAAAACAGGCATTGTTATAAAAAACAGACGGTCTATTTCACAAACTTCTATAAATATCAAACTACTCACACTACCTTTCGGCAACCTTCACAGTTTATCAAGCTTGTTCTTAAATCATAAGTTCCCCTATTTATAACCTTTTTTTGTTTACAAACTCAATTATACTTTCTAATATATATCCTATTTATCTACTAAATACTCACAAAAAACCAACCTAACAATCTTAGTTATGATATGACATGTGTTCAAAACTAGTTATCTTATAGACACTATTTGCTTTTTCTTTGTAATTTTTCACAATAATAAAGATGCAGTATTTACTTCTTACTACCGTAGACAAATAAAATTTGTTTAACTACCTAAATTTGTGTCTATTTTTAATATATAATATATATATATGTAATGTATATTTAAATTCATATATTATATTCACATATATATATAGGGATATGATTTTGTTCCGTGATGTACTTTCACGGAATGTATTCCGTGGTACATTAGATGGGTCTCAAAGTACATTAAATGAGTGTCAGGGTACGTTTCTACTTTTTACCCCTAATTACCTCTAGATCAATCTCAGCCGTTCAGATCAAATAACCCCCTCATCTGACGGCTGCCGTACATTACGGATTGTAATCCGTGAAAGTACAATAACGGGACAAAATCATATCCCTATATATATATTTATAAATGTTTATCTGATGTATATCTATAACTATATAAAAAGGAGAATGTGGCTTTGGGCTTCCCAAAAGTAAATTACAAAATTCTCCTTTTTTTTTTCTATCTATAACCTTTATAAAAAAAAAAGTTTTTGGATTCCACTAAGTAAATTACTTAATTAACTTTTATTAAATATTAAATTGTTCTTTTATAACTCAAAAAAAATCTAAGTCAAACAACCTTACATATAGTAATCTTTTTTTTTAAAAAAATTATTTTTGAAATCTTTTTATATCCCACATTTAATTAATGAATAATAATTTATCTTTCTACAAAATAACTTAAAAGTATATTATTTTATACAAATTTTTTTTAAAAATTATTTCAATTGATGGAAATAATTTACTTATTATTTTATTAAATAAAAAATAATAAAAAAACACAATTTAAGTTATATATATATATATATGTGATAATTACCTTTCACTCCGTCACTTTAAAATAATAGATTTACAAACCCATTTATTGATGTGTGAGGGCCATAACCTTTATTAAAAAAATATCACACTTAAAAAAAATATATGTATTTTCTAATTTCATAATTGTAAAGTAAAATAGTAAAAAATCTCTACAAAATTAATTTAGTATAAGTGATTATAATTTTTGTTTAATGTGGACAGTGAGCACAAATATCTTTAGGGGAATTTTATTTGCACTTTAAAAATTTATAAATGCACTATATTTTAATAATTATTATTTTAAATAAAATTTATATCTGTATTTATATTAGTTTTTTTTTTTATCAAAATTCCTTCAATTCAAATTGTTAAAAAATAAATCTATCAAAAAAAAAAATTAAATATTATAATAAAAAATTATGCGAAATTCTATTAGAAAAAAATAAAAAAAAATTATATAAATTTGAAAAATAATTATGACTTTTTTTAAAAAAAAATAAATACAACAATTAACACAAAATAATGTGAGAAAAATAAATCAAAAAAATATTAAGAGTGATTTTGAAAAATTATTTTCAGGTTATTTTTTATATACTTATTATACATTATAAGAAATGTCACTTTTACCAATACAATTCGTTTACTTTTACCAGCGCATTTCGCAAACTATACTGGCAAAAAGGTCAAAGTTTTACCAGCGCATATTTGTAGTGACTAAAATCTAACTTTTTTCAGTGCATTTACGTACTGAGAAAAGTCATTTTTGCCAGCGCTTTTCATTTTGTGCTGGTAAAAATTCTAATACCAACGTTGATTTGCCAATCTCTTTTGCCAATACATCCGAAGTAAATTTTATTTTACCAGCATAATACTAAACTTTTGTTAGCACAAAAATGTGCTGGCAAAAATAACATTTCTTGTAGTTAATTTGTGGAATGTAAATAAAATTTTTTATATTTTTATAATAAATGAGTCCCTTCAAAATAAAAAGTCATGTTGAATACACGTGCGGAGCACGTGTGCCTCCGACTAGTATATTAAAAAGACTTCATGAGCGATACTGCTTTGCTGCAAACTGATCAGAGATACGAAAAAGATTTTTACGACCTTTGAGACAAAAAATTAGTTAAGAGAAAGAGAATATATTATTTGCCTTTAATTAATTTCACTAGCTATTAGCAGTGGCACTTATAAATTTATAATAATATGTATAAATTGTACTACAAAGTTATTATTCGCTGCAGCTCTAATATTGGTTATTATTGATATATTACCGTTGTACTTGCATTCCTTTCTAGTGGTAAGTGGTCATTTTTGGTGCTTTGTCGTTTTTTAATTCCATCAAAAAATTTATGCAATTTTATAGTGAAGAGTTTGTATAAGGTCTTTTTTTTTCTTTTTTTTATATGACACCAATCTTATTATAATAAAAAAATCGTATTAAATATAAATTACATAATATTTGTTTTTAAAGGAGAAAATAAAGGACAAAAAAGGTGGGATTAGGGGGATTTGAACCCGACGTGAATCGAACACGCAACCTTCTGATCTGGAGTCAGACGCGCTACCATTGCGCCACGGATCCCTTGTGATGTTTTCTATCTAATAACGTAAATAACAATGTAAATATTAACATCTAATTTCTATGGTTCCGTTCGGTGACTTTCAGATTCCAAAATATCACATCTAAAATGATTATTTTGAAGAGAAGGATGAGATCCTTTCAATCCTACAGTATGATCGGAAAAAAAAAATGAATTTATATAAGTTTGAAAAAACAGTACTTTGAGACCTTTTTATTCATTATAAAGAAGAAAAAAAAGATACACCAAGGATAAACAGTACTATTTCCATAATATCATATAGGGTCTTCAAATCCGATATTGGATTGGACTATCATTATGAGTTTCTTTTGTTATAAACTCACTTTTGCTCTTACATCTTTAAAATCCTTAAAGACAATCTTTTAAGGGAATGGAGAATATCTGAAAAAACAAAAAAAAAAAAAGGAAAAAGAGTGGGATTAACTTTGGGGTATTGAACCCGACGTGAATCGAACACGCAACCTTCTGATCTGGAGTCAGACGCGCTACCATTGCGCCACGGATCCCTTGCTCAATTTCCTATCTAATTAGGTTAATATCAAAAATGTAATATTAAACATCTGATTATAACGAATATTCTTGAAGAATTTAATTAACGCTAGTGTTTACTTAGTTTGTTGGTAAATATCCTCTGCTGTGTTATTATGGTTCAATATAGTATCACTTAATTTTCTTCAACCTTTTCCCTATCTGTAAGTGCTTTAGTTAAACTGTTAAAACTTTTAAGCTGTATATTCTTAATTTAGAGAAATTATTTCAAACTATTGGTTTTTGAGAATAATTAGCTTAATTCCATCACAAGCTGAAATAACTTTTTTAATCCTAATTTCGTTAGAAGACATAACAAATAACGTTTGATTGTCTTTTATTGTCCCAAAAAACAAAAAAAAAAAGCCTTTGTTCTACACCTAAACCTTTTTTTGTTTAGTAAAGTTGTCGTTTGCTTGTCGTTCGAAAATTAAGAGCCGATGAATTTAATGGACTAATAAATTTTATATAAGATTAATTTAAACAAAATATAGAACATCGTAGCGTTTGTAGTCCAACGGTTAGGATAATTGCCTTCCAAGCAATAGACCCGGGTTCGACTCCCGGCAGACGCATTTTGATACTTTTTTTTAATGTGCACTTTTCTTTTTCCTACTGTTGTAATCTGTAGTGTACTTATTGATGATGTCATTTTAACTTTTAAGTCTTTTTGGGCAAATTTGCATTATAATGAAAAAGATAATTAGTCGTTTTCTTTTTGTTACATGAAAAGAAAATAAAATTTTAAACTGTGTGATCAAAATGATATGAAGTTGATAATTGGTGCTAGAATATGCAAATTAATTAAACACTTCATATATGAAACAAACAATATGTTTAGGTGTAAAATAAATAAATTTATACAGCTAATTTAATATTGTTTTAACAAACAACAAAAGTGTATCTTGTTCAATCATTCATATTACTGTTTTAGTTATGTTACCTACCTACCTACGACGTCGTTTAACAACGTAAAAGCTTTCAGATATTGTCGTGTCGTGGGAGACCGTTGAAAAGTTAAACACATCTTCGAAAAATACCATTAATTGGAATTAGTTAAAGTCATCCTCACCTGGCTGCTCTGCTTCTCCTCCTGCTACTATCTTCTTCTATTCTTTCCTCGGAATCTAAATCCATTATTATTAAAAAACACTCTGCTTTGCTTTCCTTTACTTTTTGTTTCATCTCAATAGTCAACGCCCCCCAAAAAAGGGAAGAAAAAAAATGTCAAAAAGTGTCTGATTTCTTCCTCAAATTCTGAACCCAAAACCAAATCCACTTCTGGGTATTGTTCATTTCCCTCAAATTCATCAAAATGCCTCGAAGAAACAACGACCCAGAAGCCACAACAACCGGGTCCACCTTCGTCCTCTTATGTTCGGCTCTGATCTCCTGTCTTCTGGTCTACGGTGTCTTATCCGTGGTCCTCAGACCCAACGACTTATACACCTCGTCAACACTTGAATTGGCTCAAGGGGATGGTGGGAATAGAGATTCGAGGGGTGAGAATGGAGAGTGTTGTAAGGGAGTCGAGAATCTGGAGCTGTGGGGAGCTGCGGTTAAGTGGGGATCCGAGTTTAAGTTCAACACTTCTGATGAGTGTTGTAAGGCTTGTAAAGCTATGTGTACTGGCAATGATGGCCCTTGTTTATGTGACACTTGGGTCTTTTGCGGGAATCAGGAGACTTGTGGCTCCAAATTTGGTGAGGTGAGTTAACTTAACTTCAGTTTTGAATCCTTTGGATACATGGTCAACGGTTAATTTTCTTGAAATGGTTTTGGTCTTTCTTGCTTTCTATTGAAATTTTCTGAGTTTAGCTATTGTGGGGTTACTTTTTATATTGGCGTAAGTTATAAGCTATGCTGTTTTATTTAATTGGTAATAGAAATTTAAAGAAAGATTTAGTCTTTATGTTGTCTGCATCTAATGAGTGATGCACAAACTGTGAAAGCTTTTCCTTTTGTCTAATTAAGGCTATTTAATTTTGACATGAATTTCACTTTGTGAATGCAGTGCTGGTTGAAGAAACAGAAGGACACCTATGCTCCAGATCGGCAAGAATCAGATCATGCAGTTAGTTGGACGTCTGGGATCATATTTGGGAAAGGAGAGGTATATAAATCTGCATTAATATGTATATTGATTGAACATTGTGTAATTGAACTGGCATTTATTGTTCTAATTCTTGTACTTATTTGCAAAATGTTGTAATTCTCTAAGGTGAGTTTGTATAAATTTTATTGCTGAGTTTGGTCATAGTTATTAATGAGAGTTTCATTTGTAACTGTTGTGCTCAAATTGAAAAAGTAATCAAATTAGGCCACCATGGTTTACTTAAACAGCTGCTGAGTAAGTTTCCCGGCCACGAGTAGGCTCGCTGTGAAGTTTATCCCCTCATTTGGAAGACTAGTCAAGCTTGGTTTGGGCTCTAGGATTATTATATGAAACAAAGTGTGTGCTTCAGCTAGCCAAAGAATCTAGTTTAGTTGCAGAACGTAAATAAACTTTCTTATTTGGAAATAGGATTGAATTGCATCAAAGATTGTAACGTTCGGATTGTTGTTGTTAGAATTTGCAGTTATTTGCCCATGTTAAAATTGGAGGGTCATTGTTATGATCTTTATTTGTGTATTTTGTTATCTTCACTCTGTTGTTGTTGAATTTCTAGCAGTTCACCATGTGACATGTCTTTCTTGTTTTCAGGGAATTATTGGGATGAAAACAAAATATGGAACTCTCCACATAAAGGTAACTATTAGTGAACTTGGTAGCTAGAAAAGAAAAAGTTATAGATGAAATTTATGTCCCAAGATGACTTGACTTCAATATTTTTAATTGCAAAAGCTCTAGTCTTATTAAATGGTATTGTGCTTATGAAATCATATGCTTAGGAGGCTAAAGTAAACTATATTATTGCAAATGCTGATATCGAAACACACAAGTCTTGTTTCTATAATTTTATTCTTGGATGTTAGATTTTTTTTGTTAAATCACTTATCATTCATATTTTTGGAGTTTGGAACTCAATGTCTATTTACTTTATCTTATTTAATCAAGTAAAATGTCAAAATACTAAAGTAGTTGATTTCGTGTTAGTTAAGATCCTACAGTTTCGATTCATCTGATAGTTACTCATTTGATGCAGCTTTTCCCAGATTGTGCTCCTCATTCTGTAGCATACATTCTGGAGCTCTTGAAATTGCGGCATTGTGCAGGTTGTGAATTCTATCGCGCAGAGAGCCGAGGCGAATCCTGGGATTTAGAAGGAAACCACATAGACAAGGTTAGACTTAATTAGTCTTCTTACTTTGCCAAAAGTTGATGTATGGATGGATCACCACCATGGATATTTGAACCTGCGTTGTACAATCTTATGCTATCGTCTTATATCCTCTATGATCTATTCACTCGTGGTCTGATCTCATGTTTCGAAAATGTGGTCAATTATGACTGGTGATCTCACATTGCCCTGCCAATAAAAGTCTTTTATTTGATTTGATTTGTTTGCCTCTGAACTTTCTTTCGAATCATGTGAAGTTTTAACAGACCGGGCAATGTGTTTGTGGATATTTTATGTTCATGTTCTACTCACTTTAGTTTTCTCTTTTGTTTTTGCAACTGAACATTTTCCCTTTTTAATTATCATTAGGCTCCATATGGCCCTCCATTTGCACTGATCCAAGGAACATTAGAAGCCGTGGGAACTACATTCAATAAGATCCCAACTGAGGTTTGTCCAACAATTAAAAGGGGTTCGGTAGCCTGGATCGGTTCTGGCCCTGAATTCTTTATAAGCCTTGCAAACCACCAAGAATGGAGGAAGGCATACACTGTTTTTGGTTCTGTTCTTCCCGAGGACATGAAAATTGCCGAGAAAATTGCTCTCCTCCCCACTGTACCGGATGTTTGGAAAAATATCAACGTCTCCATCTTGGAACAACCTGTACCGTTGTCGTTGCAAAGGTTCGAGAGGAGCCATGGAGCTCTTGGCACAAGTGTAAAATCAGATTGAGAAGTCCATAATTTTTTTGACATTTTTCGTATAAGTTCGATCTTTTCCTTTCTCTGAAAAAAGAAAGAAAAGAAAGAGAAAGATAAAGGAAAAGATTTCTGTGGCTTTGAACTAGATTCAAAATATTTACTTCTTTCTTGGAGCAATAACACACAATCTTTTGGTCTACTTGTTTGTCTGATGGGGTAGAGTATTACAGAATCAATCCAATTTTATTGTTTTTATTTATCTCTAACTAATAAAAGAATAACAAATCATTATGAATTGATATACTAAAATTAAATTGAGAAGCTTTATAAACCATAATCTGTGTATAATGTTTCAAGTAATTATGTTTTTTGTTTTTAATTTGGCAAATTATCATTAAATACTACTAATTGTACCTGTAAGCAGATTATTACACTGGTACATGTGCATTCCAAAATAAATACATAATTATTTTGATTATATTAACTATTTTTTTATAGTGTTGTAAATACTGGTTGGATTTTTTGACACGACATGAAATCGGCATGAACCCAGAAGGTACAAGCACGATTAGGCACGAAAAAATACGGGCTTGAGTACGACACGGCACGAGAAGCATAAAAAGCACGATACGTAAGCACGAATAAACTAGCCCAAAAAACACATCACACAACAAGCCCGAAAAGCACAACACAACATATTAAAAACTTTATAATTTAATAATAATAATAATAATAATAAAATATGAATTTATCAATTATAAATAAGTTAAAATAATAATAAAACTTAAATATAGTACTGAATATTATAATTCTATAATTAAAATTTTTAAAACATAAAAAATTAAGGTTATATATTAATTTATTTATAGAGTGTGATATAAAAATTAGAGTATTTATAAATAAATATTTAAATTCTAATGATATTAATAATTTTTTTTATATAATTATCTGTAAAATATTGTTCAAAAGTTATATAAATATAACTAAAATTTTGAAATATATATATATAATTTAGTAATTGTAAAACAATATAAATGAAAAAGTAAAGTACAAATTAAAGCCCAAATATCAAAATGGGGTGACCTGTTTAAAAAATACGGGCCGGTACGAGCAAAGCATGACACGAATCTGAGCACAGCACGAAAATATTAGGCATACCCTTTAAAAATATTAGCACGACACGACACGTCCCATATTTTTTGTGACACAGCACGACATGACTCATTTTTTTTTTCTAAAGCACGGATAAATACTTTGACAGTCAGTAGTCCCGTGATCTGTAAGGGGAAATATCGGGTGAGCTGTGCAATCCCACATCGCTTGGGGAAGGTCAAGTGGGATGATTCTGAGACTTTGTAGGTATGGGACTACACAGTTGAAGATAGCTTAAATGGATTGATTGGTACTACCTATATCAACAAGGTGCATCTTGTTTTTCGGTAGCCCATCACGAAAGAACTCCACAGTTAAGCGTGCTTGACCTGGAGCAATTTTAGGATGGGTGACCTCTTAGGAAGTTTTCCCAGGAAGCGTGTGAGTGAGGACAAAGCACGCTGACAATACTTGTGTTGGTCTGTAGGGTCAGTCATCAGTCCATGAAGTAGCCAGAGTGCGTACTCGTGTATATGAGCCATTCATTTCGTGGGGTGTAAGGACCCAATGGAGGCTTGAAGCAGGGACGTTACAAATGGTATCAGAGCCTTGACCAGGCCAGAAGTGTGGTCGACGAGGGCGTCGGACCCCGTAAAGGGGGTGATTATGACAGTCAGAAGTCCTGTGATCCGTAAGGGGAAACACCGGGTAAGCTGTGCAATCCCACACCGCTTGGGGAAGGTCAAATGGGATGATTTTGAGACTGTGTAGGTATGGGACTACACAATTGAAGAGGGCTTAAATGGATTGATTGATACTACCTATATCAACAAGGTGCATCTTGTTTTTCGGTAGTCCATCACGAAAGAACTCCATGGTTAAGCGTGCTTGACTTGAGGTAATTTTAGGATGGGTGACCTTTTGGGAAAACTTCCCAGGAAGCGTGCGAGTGAGGACAAAGCACGCTGGAAACACTGGTGTTGGTCTGTAGGGTCAAATTGTCATTTCATAAAGCAGCCAGAGTGACGTACTCGTGTATAAGAGTCATTCATTTTGTGGGTGTAAGGGCCCAATGGAGGCTTGAAACGGGGACGTTACAAATACGAGTTGGGCCAGCACAACACACACAAACTTACGTCACCATTTCTTTATACCTTGATTGCTTAAAAACGATAAAAGAAATATTTTGTTTTTTCTTCCACAGTTTCTAATTTCTGGTAGATCTTTCAATAAGATTCGAATTTAGATGAAGTTTTGATCATCCATCAGAGAAAAAAGAAACAAATGAATCTTGTAAGATTTTTAAAAAATTCTTTAATATCTTCTAAAAGCATTGAGGAATATCCAAAAAATATTTAAGAATTCTATTTGATTCTGTTTCTATTTCTTCGGTTTGAAGAAAGAAATGATCCTAAAGAAATAAATATATTTAATTTTAGAAATGCTAAAGGCCCTACTTTTGTGTTTAGCAAAATATGCCATTTAGTTAAATAATAAATTATCCTGGTTAGCATAGTCAATTTTTGATCTTATTAAAACATTGTTATTGGACATTAGTGGTACTCAACACTTTTTATAAGTGTGTCTTATAATTGTTTAATGCTATTTTTTTTTATAACTTTTTTGTAAACAATAACAATGACAATACGACACAAAACAAAATTCTAGACAAATAATGCTCAATTCTCTTTTTTTTTTTTTTTTTTTTTTTTTTTTTTTTTGAAGAAAAGCGTGCATATATTATAACAAAAGCAGTTAGACCTCACAGTTACAGAATATAGAGTTGGGCATCAAGGAAATTGGCACGGAGCCAAACCTCTGATGTGAAAACGCCCACTTAGCCACATTATGGGCCATATAATTACATTGTCTGCTAACAAAATGAAAACTACAGCCAGTAAAATAGGAGGAGAGTTTTTTACAAAATGAGACGTAATTATCAAGCTCCCAGCGGGACTCCATCCCATTAAGAGCGTTGATTACCACCCTCGAATCACTCTTCACAATAAGGAACTCGACACCACGAGCTTTAGCCTCCTCAAGAGCCAAACAGCAAGCTGTCGCTTCCCCACAGAGAACATTAGAAAATTCCAGCTTCGAAGTAGCCACCCAGATCACCTTGCCAGCATGATCCCTTGCAACCACAGCAGCGCACATGCAATCCAATCCCATTCTGATGTCGCAGTTGAGCTTCAACCAATCTTGAGGGGGGGGACTCCAAGAAACCGACGGCCGCAGGATGGGGCAAGGGAGCAAGGAAGCATGGTGATCTGCAAAAGAGAAACTAATAGTGTCAATGCATTTAAAAATATCCACTTGGCAATTATTATGGTGATCTGCATTTAAAAAATGATGACTTAGAAAATTTTCTTCCTATTGTATTACTTTCCCTCCAAAAAAAAAAAAACAGTCAGAAAGTCAGTTATCCCAAACCAAAGTTCTCATTTTTATTTATTAGTTTCGTGTATATAGAAGACTCTCTTCCCTCCCTCCTCAAAATCTCAATCTCCAAAAATGGTACAATTCCATGAACAAATAATTGCAGAGCTTATCGAAGAACCTCCCAATGGCAGCGGCCTCGTTATCCTCTCTTCCGGCCTTTCTCTACCCAAACTCATCTCCTCTCTCCTCCTCCTCCACTCCCCATCTCAGGGTACCCTCCTCCTCCTCTCTCCCTTCTCCCCCGCCCTCAAATCCCAAATCCTCCACCACCACAACCCCCATAACCGAATCTCCGAAATCTCCTCCGAACTCCCCGCTCACCAACGCCTCTCTCTCTACTCTTCCGGTTCCCTCTTCTTCATCACTCCTCGAATTCTCATTGTCGACCTCCTCAACTCCAAAATCCCCACCTCTGCCATCGCCGGGCTGGTTATCCTCACCGCTCATTCTCTCTCCGAGACCTCCACCGAGGCTTTCATCGTCAGAATCTTCCGCTCCCTGAACCGAGATGCCTACGTCAGGGCTTTTTCTGATAAGCCTCACTCGATGGTTTCAGGGTTTTCTAAAGCTGAGAGGATCATGAAGTGTTTGTGTATTAGGAAGTTGCACCTTTGGCCTCGGTTCCATGTTTATGTGTCTCAGGAGTTGGAGAAGGAGGCTCCTGAAGTGGTGGATATTAGGGTTCCGATGGCTAAACACATGGTGGCGATTCAGAAGGCGATTTTGGAGGTCATGGATGGGTGTTTGAAGGAGATGAGGAAGACGAATAAGGTTGATGTTGAGGATCTGACGGTTGAGAATGGATTGTTTAAGTCTTTTGATGAGATTGTGAGGAGGCAACTCGATCCCATTTGGCATACTTTGGGGAAGAAGACCAAGCAGCTCGTTTTTGACTTGAAGACACTCAGAAAACTCTTGGACTATCTTGTTAGGTATATATACATATATGAATTTTCATTATTTAAACTAATGCAGTAGTTTTTTAGATGAAAGTTTGCTTCTTTTCAGTGCCAATTTTGAGTTAATAATGGGATTTTCTGATTGAGCATGACTTTTTAGTGCAAGGGAATTATATATACAGACAGACACATACATATGAAACTTATATCCCATTAGATTTTTGTTAGCTTAGAATAGTTACTTTGCCATGTAAATTTTGATATAATAATGGGTTTTGGTGATTTATTTTGATTTGTTATTGGGGTAGGTATGATGCAGTGACTTATTTGAAGTATTTGGATACACTTCGAGTTTCAGAGAGTTATAGGTCGGTTTGGATGTTTGCAGAGTCAAGCTACAAGATATTTGAGTTGGCAAAGAAAAGAGTATATCGTTTTGTGGCATCGGATGGTTCAAAATTAATCAGTCCCAGTAAGAGTTCAACCAGTAAAAAGAGAAAACTAAAGGGGACTGCTGATGATAATGAAAATAAAAGTACGAGATGAGTGTTTTTATATTGTTGAACATTTCACCCTCATTGCTGTATTGTTGCTTTTCTGAATAGCTATTTCTTTTCACATTCCTGTGTAGAAGTTGGTGGCTCTTCATCAGCGAACCCAAATGTTTCGATTGTTTTAGATGAAGTTTTGGAGGAAGCACCGAAGTGGAAGGTGTTACGTGTGAGTGAGTGAGTTCCTGTTTCTATGTGTTCCGTTGGATTCCTCAATCATTTTGTAGCTATACTGTTCTGATCAATTTGATTAAAAGCTTAGAGCTTTGTAATTAGATATATTTTACTTCTTATTTGTCTGATATCATGGGATAGATTTGTCTAAATCAACATTCTTAATTTATTAAGGAGGTCCTTGAAGAGATAGAAGAAGAAAGACAAAAGCAAGCTTTATCAAGTGAAGAACTTGTTAGAGACAAAGACGATGATAGTGGTATTGTTCTTGTGGCATGCAAAGATGAGCGCTCATGCATTCAGCTTGAACAATGCATCACAAATGGTCCAAGAAAGGTTTGCTTTTTCTTTAATTTTGTACATCAGTTTGGTTCACTTTGTTGCATAAAGTATTGGAAAACAATCTTGTATGATGATTCTGGTCATGCGCTGATATTTTCACAATGTTTGTTAAAAGGCTTGATTAATTCTTTATTATGAAGTGTGTGAAACTTTAAAGTTAGCTAAATGTACAAGACATATTTTTTTCCATCTAAACTCTATTTGTCTTTCAAATCTTTGATCTTGATTCACATTATTTTGGTGTCAAATTGATTAGTTGAGATCACAGCATGTATTACAACTTGGAACTCATTGGCTACTCATAATTTCAAGCATTTTTGTGAAAATGTTACCTTTTTTTAGTGCTAGAAAGGGTGTATTATTAATTGGGTAAAGGGCGTTTTGGAATTTGGAGTCTCTTTTCATCTATTTTTTCTACTTCTCTTTCCAACTGAACACAAATACTCTTACAGGACAAGCTAACTGCTTATCATTTAAAAAGAATAAATTGTAATTTGCTTATTTTTTTTGTGAAGGTCATGCAACAAGAATGGGAGAACTACTTGCTGAACAAAGTACAGCTGCGTGACTTGCAAACACGCTTTAAAAAGAAACCAAAGGAGCCCAAAGGTTTTGGGATTCTTGATGGAGTTGTACCTGTATCACCTGCAAAAAATGTAGAACCTAGCAGCATAAACAAGCAGGAACATGATGCACTAGTAGCAGCAGCATCAGAAATTAAAAAACGACTTAAAAATGAAAATGTTGGAGTTGATCCTCAGCCTGAAGCTAGTGGCCAAGGAGGTGGAAGAGGAAAGCAAAAAGTGAAGAACAAAAAAGAAACCCCAAACAATTGTAAGAGAAGTGGTAATAATGATAATAAGAGTAGTATGAAGGCAACCTTAGATGGATCTAGCTCAGAAAATAATGATAATGAAGTTGATCCAGCAGCTGCAGGTGGTTTTTCAGAAGCCACTTGTCATGTTGCATCCACAGACAAAGTGGTTCTGCGCAGACATGTTCAAGTGCCTGAAGCTACAGCTTCTGGAAGTGCTAATAAACCAATACCTCCAGCATACTTTTATGCCCTAGAAAGTGGTCAACCTATACTTGACATTTTGAAGCCTTCTGTTATCATTGTTTATCATCCAGATATGACCTTTGTTAGGGAAATTGAAGTCCACAAGGCTGAAAATCCCTCTAAGAAGTTGAAAGTTTATTTTCTATTCTATGAAGATTCTACAGAGGTGCAAAAATTCGAGGCTAGCATACGTAGGGAGAATGGAGCGTTTGAATCATTGATTAGACAGAAATCATTGATGATGATCCCAGTCGATCAGGTTTGGTCTTTCTTCCACCCCATCATAGGATTTTCTTTTTGGTATTCATTTTGTGAGATAACATGCCAATACAATCATGTTCACATAGATTTTAGAACCACAATTATCTAAAAGTTTAGCCTTGGTCTTCTTGCTATCTCCTTTCAACTTTCCCTGGTGTCTGCTTTATCTTCCAATTTTTATTTATTTATTTCTCGGTGAAAAGTTTCATTCATATAGCCTTCTTTAATTGTGGATCAATAACTGGATTCTTTATCAGGAAGCAAATTACCTGGGATTGAATTCTTCTGTAGAGGCACAAGGTACATCTTCCCAAAATTCCATAACAAGAAAAGCAGGGGGAAGAAAGGAAGTCGAGAAAGAAATGCAGGTGAAGGATTGCACCCTCTGCAATATGTTTCTCTCGTCACACAAGACTATATGCATAATAATCTGTTTTATTTCAGGTCATAGTTGACATGAGGGAATTCATGAGCAGCCTTCCGAATGTTCTTCATCAGAAAGGCATGCGAATAATTCCAGTGACATTGGAAGTTGGGGATTATATTCTTTCACCATCTATATGTGTGGAGAGAAAGAGTATCCAGGATCTTTTCATGAGCTTCACATCAGGCCGCCTGTACCACCAGGTTGAAATGATGGTTCGGTATTATAAGATTCCCGTCCTCCTTATTGAGTTTTCACAGGATAAAAGCTTTTCATTTCAGGTAAGTAGATGAGAAAATATAGAATGGGGATAGGAGTTGAAAACTCAATTGTTTTGAATTTTAATGCATTTAATCAATTTTGCAGTCTGCAACTGATATTGGAGATGATGTCACACCAACCAACGTTATATCTAAGCTGTCATTGCTAGTTCTACACTTCCCTCGCCTGCGCATAATCTGGTCACGCAGTCTACATGCTACTGCGGAGATATTTGCTGCACTCAAGGCAAATCAGGACGAACCTGATGAGGCGAAAGCAATGAGAGTTGGGGTACCCTCAGAAGAGGGCATTATCGATGATGACGTGAGGTAACTGACATGGATTATGTTTTGTGTATTATTAATGGTGGGAGCTAGGTTTTACAAAACTCGTGATCCTTCTCGATATTCCTTTCTCATTTGCATTGTACATCCACACAACTCTAGGTAGAGATGCATAGCAAAAGCCTTCAACCTAAGACATGATATTTGTTCTTGTTATTCGTTTACATTTAAAGATAAGATAAAGATGCCAAGTTTAATGTTTTACAATTTGGTTATTATATTACAGAGCTGAAAATTTCAACACATCGGCGGTGGAGTTTTTGAGACGGCTACCAGGTGTGAATGATTCAAACTACAGGGCCATTATGGATGGTTGCAAGAGCTTGTCGGAACTTGCACTCCTTCCGGTAGAGAGATTAGCTGAACTAATGGGTGGTCAAAAAGCTGCTCGGACGCTTAGAGAATTCCTTGACGCCAAATATCCAACCTTGTTATGAGATTTCCTTCCATTTTCTTCTTTCCAATTTCCAGTCAGTAGATTTGGTATAACATGCTTTTATTTTTTAATCAACCTAACCCATCCATTGATGTCATTGTTTAAATCTGTTGTATACATTGTTTGTCACGTTATTTAATTTTGTTTCCTCTGAATATTTACTGGTTAATTGCATGTGTAATATTTTTTTTTTTGAAAAAGGACAGTGGAGTTTGCCTTGTCCTAGGATAGGATGGCATTCTTTTTTAGTTCTGTAATTCCCATTAGTTTTTTTGAAATGAAAGCCTCAGCAAATAAATCTGTGGGAGTAGTGCCCTCCACCAAAGGATTCTTTTTTATTTAATTGAGCACTAGTGAGGTTAGAGAAAGTGGGTCGGACTCCGGCACCGAGTTTGAGTCTAGGCCAGGGTCTAGGGTTTGGATTTGCATTTGAATCTAGTCTAGGTCCGGGCCAAAGATCGTGGTTAGGGGTTAGGGTTTGAGTTGTGACTGGGAGCTGTTATTCGAGGTCTAGATTGGGAGCCAAGATTTGAGTTCAGGGTCCAAATATTAATTAAAAAGAATTCAAATAAACTATAATTAAGAAAAGGTTAATTAGGAATTTAGAATTTTAACATGTATAAAATCATGCAATTAAATTTTTTTTTTCTGAACTATTGAGATTGTTGGTTTTAAAGAATTTTGTCCAATTTCATTCAATTTAACTAACTCAGTGATTGTTTATGAACTAAATGTTCCTCGGACTTTGATATCTAACCAATTATGCCCTTAAACTTTTATTCATGGTATTTTTTTTTTACTAAAATTAGACAAAAAATTTTAAATCCAACAATTTCAAGGGAGTATGATTTTGTATATGTGAGCAAAAATCTTAATTAACTTTAAGAAAATATATAAATAAATTTTAAACGTAATTTTTCATTATTCTTAAAATTTTAATACTTATTTATAAAAAAATAAAAAATAAAAGCAATTTTTTACAAAATATATTCTTACACAAATGGTTTTTTTTTCTCATTAAAAAACAACAAACAATTAAAAAGTGGTTACAAACACACGCAAGTAAATTACAATTTTATTTTAATCTCAAAAAAAAAAAATTACAATTTTTTTAATACATAAAATATACCATGTGATTGTGTTCACAGAAAAAAATAAAGACCTTCCGGGGTAAATTACACGTGGAAGTAAGACAGTTTTCCCGCGCTTACAATAAATAATATAATAAAGTTTTCCCGCCCAAAAAAGTTTCCCGCCAAAATGGAGATGTTGTGTAAAGTGGGTTATAGGGTTTACACAGTGAACGAGGATAGGTTAGTTGGGCAAACACACTCAACACAAGGGTTTTTCCATTTCACTCAAAATGTCTGGTAATCCACCCTCCACGCCCGATTCTCCCACCTCCGTCGGTTTCAACACCGATCAACTTCCTCACACCAGTCGCACCTCCGAGAATTTCTCCGACGACGAAGAGGCTGCCGTCGATCCCGAAATCATCCGCGATGACCCCGAAGAGCTCCCTAATGAGGAGGAAGAGGAGGAGGGCGAGGATCTCTTCCACGACAATTTCATGGAGTAAGTCTCTGGATGAATAAATTTACTCCTCTTTATCTTCCGTATTCATGGAGGGAAGCTTGATTTGTTTGTTCTTTGTGTTTCTGCAGGGACTACCGCCGAATGGACGATAACGATAATTATGAGTCTGTCGGTCTGGATGATTCCCTTGAGGATGAGAGGGATCTTGATCAGATCATGGCTGACCGTAAGGCTGCAGAATCAGAGCTTGATGCTCGTGATGTTCGTTTGACCTCTCGCAAGCTTCCTCACCTTCTTCATGATCAAGGTAGTCAAGTCTTCTACTTTGAAAATCCTGTAAATTTCTACTCTTTATTTTCTTGTCGTTCCTTTAATTTATTTGAATTTTGTGCAGACACCGATGATGATAGCTATAGACCTTCCAAGAGGGCTAGGGCTGACTTCAGGCCTCCATCTGATGCTGACGGTTTACAGAGTTCACCAGGAAGATCGCAAAGAGCTCATTCCAGGGAAGATTTGCCAACTACTGATCAAACTGATGATGACCCCTTTGAGGTGTGGTCTTAAGCTCCATTCCAAAGGCATATCAAATTTCCATTTTATCATTTTGGGTTTGTTTCCTCATATTTGCTCACATTTATTATTAATACTTAGGATGATGATGATGAAGATGGCGAGTTTGAGATGTATCGTGTGCAAGGAACTCTCAGAGAGTGGGTAACTAGGGATGAAGTCCGCCGTTTTATAGCCAAAAAGTTCAAGGAGTTTCTGCTCACTTATGTGAATCCAAAAAATGAAAGTACTGATTATGAGTACGTCCGGTTGATTAATGAGATGGTCTCAGGTACTTGTTGATTGTCTATACTTGTTGCGTACTTGTGTTAACCAAAGTTCAATCTTTTTGTTTTCTTTTCTTAACATTGTTTTGGTAAATTGCTTAATTACAATTGCAGCTAATAAGTGCAGTCTGGAGATTGATTACAAGCAATTTATCTATATCCATCCCAATATTGCCATCTGGCTGGCTGATGCCCCTCAATCTGTCCTGGAAGTCATGGAGGATGTTGCAAAAAATGTTGTCTTTAGTTTACATCCTAACTATAAAAATATCCATCAAAAGATTTACGTACGGATCACCAACCTACCAGTGTATGATCAGATTCGTAACATAAGGTGCTGCATAATAATTCATATTTTATCCCACTCAGTTTATCTTAGTTTTCTATTTGTTTTTAACCTTTCATTCTTTTTCCTTTTGAGTTGTGCAGACAGATTCATTTGAATACAATGATCCGTATCGGGGGAGTTGTGACCCGTCGATCTGGGGTCTTTCCCCAATTGCAACAGGTCAAGTATGATTGCAACAAGTGTGGTACTATTTTGGGGCCATTCTTTCAGAATTCATATTCTGAGGTGAAGGTTGGTTCTTGTCCTGAATGCCAATCAAAAGGGCCATTCACCATCAATATTGAGCAGGTGAGTACATTAGGTTTTCCTTTACATATGATTGTTGTGAACATTTCGTATATGGATGTTAAGCCTGTAATGAATAAATTAGAGGGAAAAAACCAACATTTCAATTATCAGCTATGAATATTATACATTAGCAAAACCTGCAGATTGTTTATTGTATTTTGGTTTAATGTATGCCTGCATACCTTGATGCAGACTATATATAGAAATTACCAAAAGCTTACTCTTCAAGAAAGCCCAGGAATCGTACCAGCAGGCCGTCTTCCTAGATACAAAGAAGTTATACTGCTGAACGATTTAATTGATTGTGCTCGCCCTGGAGAAGAGATTGTATAATTCTTGCCATGAACTTGCTTATTTTAATGTTTTTATGGTCCACGTCAGTATTTCTGATACTTCTGTTCTGTTTGGTGTACTTCAGGAAGTTACAGGCATTTATACAAATAATTTTGACTTGTCTTTGAACACAAAGAATGGATTCCCAGTATTTGCTACTGTGGTGGAAGCCAACTACGTCACAAAGAAACAAGACCTCTTTTCTGCCTATAAACTTACCCAGGAAGACAAGAAAGAGATTGAGAAGCTGGCTAAAGACCCCAGAATAGGAGAAAGGGTATGTTTTTGAAAATTTTTAGTCTTACTATTTCCCTTCATATTATTGTTCAATATTATCCATTATGGATTTTGTTTATTAACTAAAGATCATTTAATAAAAATGAAGATTGTTAAGTCGATTGCCCCATCAATCTATGGGCATGAGGACATAAAAACTGCATTAGCCCTGGCTATGTTTGGGGGTCAAGAGAAGAATGTAGAAGGGAAGCACAGACTACGAGGAGATATTAATGTACTTCTCCTAGGTGATCCTGGAACAGCCAAATCACAATTTCTCAAGTAAGAACTGGGGCCGAACAGTTTTTTATTTTATGATGAAGATAAGTAATAACCAAGGATATCTTCTTTTCCTTTTTTTCTTAAGGTATGTGGAAAAGACTGGACAGAGGGCTGTGTATACTACTGGTAAGGGAGCTTCTGCAGTGGGGCTTACAGCAGCAGTACACAAGGACCCAGTCACAAGGGAGTGGACTCTTGAGGGAGGGGCCCTTGTTCTTGCTGACAGAGGATTATGTCTTATTGATGAGTTTGACAAGATGAATGATCAGGACAGGTAAGGAAATTTACTGATTTTGTAATTTGTCTGTCTTGATAATTCGCCCCCATGAGCCAACCAGGAAAGAGGTTTAAACAATTTTTTTTCTTTCTTTCAGAGTGAGTATTCATGAAGCTATGGAGCAGCAGAGCATTAGTATATCCAAGGCTGGGATTGTCACTTCACTCCAAGCACGCTGCTCTGTCATTGCTGCTGCCAATCCTGTTGGAGGAAGGTATGCAAAAGAAAATAATTTAGCAGTTGGGAGATACATTGGAACTGCTTACTAATTTTACTATTCATGATAGGCCATGTATGAACAGTGAATTTACTGATGTTGTTAATATGCTTATTTGCTAGCAGAAAGTTGTATTTTCAGCTCAAACTAACCATTTGAACTATGCTACTTTTACAAGCCAATCTATCGTCGTTTGCATTAGTGCTTTCACACGTTTTTTAAGACTTTTGACATTTTCTTTGTCTATATTCCAGATATGATTCCTCAAAAACATTTTCACAAAATGTTGAATTGACAGATCCCATCATCTCTAGGTTTGATATCCTCTGTGTTGTCAAGGTATTTGTGCAAACTCTCTTCTTAATTCATTCATGCTCAATCAGTTCACATGTTGACATGGAAGGAAATTGATGCAATGCAGGATGTTGTTGATCCAATCGCTGATGAAATGCTGGCTAAGTTTGTAGTTGACAGTCATTTTAAATCACAAGCCAAGGGAGCTCATATCGAAGATAAGACTTTCAGTGAATCACAAGATGATGTCCAAATGTCAGGCGAACCAGCAGACCCAGAGGTTTATAAAATGCTCCACCTGTCCAGCTAATTACTTCCATATTTTCTTTTCGCTTCAAAGCCTTCTCATGTGCTTCTGAATTTAATTGTGATCTTACACTTGACAGATACTTTCTCAAGATATGCTTAAAAAGTACATAACTTATGCCAAGTTGAATGTGTTCCCGAGGTTGCATGATGCTGATATGGAGAAACTTACTCATGTTTATGCTGAATTGCGGAGAGAATCCTCAGTGAGTTTCTATGCCTTTTCTGTTTTGCTTGGAAATTTTAGTTGATGGTTTAGCTAGTACTTTGATTATTTATTTGTATCTGTTTTTCTCACACTTTTTTTTTTAATTCTAGAATGGACAAGGAGTGCCAATAGCAGTGAGGCACATTGAGTCAATGATTCGGATGTCTGAAGCACACGCAAGAATGCACCTGAGACAGCATGTGACTGAAGAAGATGTGGACATGTCAATTCGTGTTCTGCTTGATTCATTTATCTCAACCCAAAAATTCGGTGTGCAGAAGGCTCTACGAAAGGTTTGGAAATTGTCCACACTTACCTTATAGAAATCTGAATCCGCCTATATGATTCCAAATGAGTTTCCAATTTTATTTTATTTTTAGAAGAGAACTGAATGCTGTTTATTAGAATTCTTTACTCTTAGATAAGGCCTCCTCTGCCAAGAATCACCTGTTCTTTATGAGTTTTTTTTATTCTAATGGAAGGACCACATTTTAAGTAAAACTTATCTATTGCAGAGCTTCAGAAAGTATATGACTTTCAAGAAGGATTTCAATGAGTTCCTCCTGTATCTTCTCCGCGAGCTTGTGAAGAATGCGCTGCATTTTGAAGAAATCGTGTCTGGAACTACTTCAGGACTGACCCAAATTGATGTGAAAGTAGAGGATTTGCAAATCAAGGTAAATTTAATCCCAATGTCAAAACAATTGAACCTTTATATCTTAGCCTATAAGTATTAAGTACCATATGACTAAATGTAAACCCTTTTCTTGTTACAGGCACAAGAACATGAGATCTATGATCTAAAACCATTCTTTACTAGCACACACTTTTCTCGAGCTAATTTTGTTTTGGATGAACAACGTGGAGTAATAACACATCGTCTATGAGAAGATGCTTCATTCAATTTGAACCATGGGACAAACATACCCAACTCTTATTTCGTCACTTTTTATTTTTTTGCTCTTAACTTGCTCAATGTTCTTATAAATCATTATTTACTAGAGAAAATTACTATATATTTATTTATTGTTATTGTCATTGGCAATCTATTTGCAAATGTAACACCATGTTTTTTTTTTGTACGACAAAGTATTTCCATAGTACCCATGTTAGATGGGCATCGTTAGCTGCTATGCTTAATTTGTTATTGTAGTATCTGATAATATTGGTTGAAACTTAGGCAGTTGATTTCTTAAAGTGTTAATAACTGCAAGTTTAAATCTAAGAGGAGTTCTAAAAAAACTCTGTATGGCATTTTCTATGATCAATCTAGCTCATGACAGTTCAATCAGATTGTTCTATTAGGATCAAGTTATCATCATCATATTCCTTTATAATATAACTTTTGTCTTTATGTAATTGGAAGAACTAATACAGTAATTTAGGAAAGCTTACTACGAGTTAGATAATGAATAGAAATAGGTTGAGAATTATTCATATCTCCTAATCAATTATCTTTTACTTGATGTATGTATTTTAACAAAATACATTATAATAATACGGGTAAATACTGTTTTGAATTCTATGTTTTGTAAAAATTACCAATTGGACCTTGTGTTTTGTTAAATGGTAAAATAGATCTTGTATTTTTTAAAATAGTACAAATAGGACCTCTGAATTTATTTTTAAAGTTTAATTATAATCCGATCTAAAAGTGCTATGACAAAACTGTTTATATTTTTTGTATCTGTTCTTATAAGGAATTGTCAAGTTAGTTGTATTAAAAAAAAAATTATCAAAAATTAAGCTTAGGCTCCTATTTTTACTATTTTAGAAAATACAGGGTCTATTTTGTCATTAACAAAACAGAAGGTCCAATCTGTAACTTTTGCAAAACACAAACTCTAAAATGGTATTTACCTAATAATACACGTATGGATGAATATTGCTGCACTATAATTGGACTGAGCTATTCATTCAACCCAACATAATGAACAGTTGAAATTTCTCACCGTTTTGCATATAAAAACAGTGATTGGACAAGCCTTTTATTAATTTATTTTATTGGTATTTGGTAGTACAAGTACAAAATCATAATTATATTTTGAACTTTTTCGAGGACTGAATATACTATATTTTATATCTGATCTCTTCTCTTGCACGTGAAGAATAAAATAAAATGTAATGTAGGAAAAAAGGTTTCGTCTTGGATTCCTTTACCTAACTCATTGCCACGCTCACCTGACTCATTTGCCACTCTCAATGGATTAAAATCCAAAACAGCATATATAGCATATTTGTATTTTTACTGAAAGAATTATTAATGGGCACCAAAATATGATGAATTTTTTTAATCTAGAAAAAGGCCATCGTCTTTTTTTCTTTTTTTTTTTTAAAAAAAAAATAGAAAATAAAACTTAATGTTTGAAAAAAAATACCAAAAGAAAAAACACTTCTACTTGAAAAAATGTACTCATCTTGTTTTATCCATCCCGCTGAAAGTACTACAAAATACACCAATAAAAAAATTAAAGCTAAAAATAATATGAAAATTTCATACAGGAAGAAACATCTTCCGAAAATAATTGTTGTTAGTTAATACTTATATGTGAAGTGTCATCAGGTAACAACTTAAAAGCTCTAAACAACACAAAGCTAATATGGTGTTAAATAATACACAAGTGTGTGATTAAGGTACATACATGTACTTCTATTTTAGAATTCATTGATAATAAGATGAATGGTCCATACATTTTATATATGATATGGATATGATTTTGTCCTGTGATGTACTTTTACGGAATGTATTCCGTGGTACATTAAATGGGTCTTAGGGTACAGTAAATGAGTGTCAGGGTACGTTTTTACTTTTTAACCCTAATTACTCCTCGATCAATTTCAGCCGTCAGATTAAATAACTACATCATTTGACACGGCTGCCGTACATCACGGATTACAATCCGTGAAAGTGCAATAACAGGACAAAATCATAATAATATAGGACTCTAACACAAGAACAATAATGAGAATGAAAATAAAAATTGGAATGTGCATAAAAAGATTGATAAAAAAATGGTTAATTAGGATTTTTGCCCCCTGAACTTTGACATATACTAAATCATGCCCCCTAAACTTTTAAAGTCGTTAAAAATACCCTTAAACTATTGAGATTGTTGGATTTAAGGACTTTTTTCTAATTTTAGTAAAAAAGTATAATATGGATGAAAGTTTAGAGAATATAATTTAGTACATGTCAAAGTTCGAGGGGTATAATTTGGTAGATATCAAGGTTTGGGAGCATGATTTAGTACATAAATAATCTTTGAAATAGTAAAATTGAATGAAATTTGACAAAAATTCTTAAATCCAACAATTTCAATAGTTCAAGGAGCATTTTTAACAATCTTTAAAGTTCAGGGGCATGGATTTGGTACATGTCGAAGTTTAGGGGGCAAAAATCCTAATTAGCCTAAAAAAATTATCAAAATTATTTCTTATTTTACATTAAAATGATAATTTTTTTTTTAATTTTAAAATAAAATAGTTATTCTATCAAAACGATGAAAATGACATTCCAATACTTTAAAATGCAATCAACTAAAAAAATAAAATAAAAATTATTTTCTTTTCATTCAATTCCATTTCATTACATTCAATTAAACGCCACCTAAATAATTATCTAGTCGAAAAAAATAACTAGTATACAATTGTATAAAATCTAAAACATAAATATTCATGCAAAATTATGTAAAAATTCGATACATATTTGAATGACAAATCACTAATTCTTAAGTAGGAATGTTCATCCGATCCAATCCGCACTTTTTTGGTCAAACAACATCCAATCCGCACTAAGTGCGGATTTCATATTTTGGATCCAATCCGATCCGCATAAGAGTTTAAATCCATTCCAATCCAATCCGCAATAGTGCGGATTGGATCGGTTATTTTAGATCGGTTATTTTTTTAATAATAAATTAATTAATATTTCATAAAAAATAAATAAATAAAGACTATTGTTTCTTAATCTCCAATAGTAATCTATTTCCATCTCTATATATACAAATTAAACCAATATACATATATATATGTATATTTATCTTTAGATTTACACTAAAATATATATGTATATAATTACTAAAATAAATAAGCTAGTATATATATATTTAAACTTTTATGTGTACGTGTTTATGTGAATAAGAATTATATTTCTTGTGTTTTTTATTACAAAATAAATAAAATGCACCAACTCAATATATTACTAAAAAAGATTAAGAAATTAAAAATTTGTATCTTTTTTTTAATTAATATAGATTACATATTATAATTTTTTAAAAATATATATAATTAAGTGCGGATTGGATTGGATCGGTTACTTTTTGATGTCAAACAACATCCAATCCACACAAGTGCGGATTTTAGATTTTTCAATCCAATCCAATCCGCACAAGTGCATATATCCGTATTTTGCGGATTGAATTGAATTGGATCGTACGGATTAGATTGGATGGAATACTTTGTGAACACCTCTATCCTTAAATGACATTTGATAGGAATGAATAAAAATATAAAAATAGAATTGTGAATGAAAATAAAAATAAAAATTAAATTTAAAATACATAAAAAAAAATTAATGAAATTTTTCACATCTTACATTAAAATAATTATTTATTCTATGTTAAATAAAATAATCATTTCACCAAAATAATAAAAAAATAATTCTAACACAATGACCCTAAACAAAAGAATCTTCATTATCTTTCTTAATTTTATCTTTTGATATTCCAATCTTATCTTTTAATATTGAATTTTTTTTTTTTTTACATAAATCTGTATCTTTCAATTTATTGTGCACTTATCCATGCATTATTCATTAATATTTTCTTTATTAGGTGAGAAAAATAAAAATTAAGAGGGAAAACTAATAAAGATGATTTTAATTTTTAATAGGATAATTATGAATTGGTACTGGCAATCTTTGAAGTTTCCTTATTTGTCAGAAATAAATGGTACAAATTCACACACACATGAAAATTGAGAGTTGAAAACTAATCATAACAACAACAGTTACGAATTACGATACGAAACCAGAGAGCGTGCATCCCAAACGCTCTCTTTCCTCTGTCTGTCTACTCTGACTTTCTTTCTTTCTTTCTTAATCCATTTTTTTATTTGGTCTACTCTACTCTACTATACTTCTCCGATATAAATTACTTCAACCAAGCTCAGATTGGATCGGATTCAATTCTGTGATCGAACTCTTACGGAAGAAGAGGAAGAACTCTCTCTGTGTGTCTACAATGGCGTCGTCTCTCGGTGTTGTTGGCTTCGTCGGTCTCAATGAGTTTAGCTTCGAAATGGCTACCAAGCTTCTTCAAGCTGGATATCAAGTTCAAGCGTTTGAGGTTTTTTTATTGATCGGAAGAGTCAACTGTATAATTTGTATTTAAATTCAATTGATCATGCTTAAGATTGAATGGTGCATCTGTGTGCAGACTAATGAGCCTTTGCTAAATGAGTTTTTGACGCTAGGTGGACTTAGATGTGCCACTCCACTCGACACAGGGAAAGGTATGTATATATTTATATATATTATATACACTTATAGCAATATTAGGATCATGCAACGCTAATAATTGAATTGCTACGAAAATGTTTAAGTTTGAATGTTTTTTTTTGGCTGTGCGTGGTTTCTAGATGCACATGCTTAGTTTGATTCTGTTTACATTTTCCCGTTTTGATCAAAATGACAATTGGTTATGAGTGTATGAGAGTGGAGTGAAGTGGTTGGTTGAGCAAGTCTACAAAGTAAACTGGTGTGGTTAGCCACTTTTGAGAGTCTAGATCAAGTTGTTAGGTTTGTGAGGGTGCTAGTGTGGGTTTATTATTGGAGTTAGCCAGATGATGAGGCTAGCTCGAGTGATTGATTGGTTGAGTGTGTGAGAGGGTTCAAATTGAGGCTAGCTTAGTTGAGGTCAAACTCTTCCTAAGTGCAACTTTTCAAGATAAATCGAAACAATTGGGTAATGTACAATGTTATAACTGTTTAGTAAGGAGTTGTAAATTTTAATCACTAAATAGACGTGTAACTGTTATAGTCATGTAGAGTATGTGATATTTGGATATGTAGTGTTTTGTTTCAATTACAGTTTATGTTGTAGGATTGATTCTCGAACCTTGACTAAACTTGAAAGCATGATAGATGGACTTATCTTCTTTTTTTCTTCCTTGCTTGCAGATGCTGTTGCTTTAGTTGTGTTTATTTCTAATGCGGATCAAATTGACGATGTGATCCTTGCTAACAATGGTGCTTTAGAAGGTCTTATTTTATTCAATTCAATCAATGTTATATGCATTTGTATATAAAAATTTCCATTTGTATTTCTCATTTTCTATGTCAATATGAAAAATGTGAAAAGTTTATGGATACACAGGATTGCAGAAGGATGCGGTGTTTATTCTTCAGTCATCAACCTTATTGCCATCAGACATCAAGAGACTTGAGAAGTGTTTTACAGGCAATTTTCAACTTGATATTATTGGTTATGTAGACAGTAGTGATTGTATTTATAGACATTCCCTTTAGAAAATATGATATTTTTCTCCATACATTTGCTTAGAAAAAGCACTTAGATAATTCTTTAAAGAATAGTAAATTTCTTTCTAACTGACCTGAAATTCAGATTCTTCCACAATCTCACAGATAAAAATGAGGCAGCTTATTTTGTGGATGCATATATTGTGAAGGGAGTGTCTGAAGAACTAAATGGGAAAATAATGGTGACACTACATTCTCATCCTTGCTTAATATTATACCCTAAACTAAAATTTGTCTGGTGGGGGACGTCTAATCTAATCTCTTCTATGCTTAACATCAGTGCTATTATATATTTTTTATTTAGATTACATCTTCAGGAAGGTCCGATGCAACTGCAAGGGCACAGCCTTTTCTGTCAGGTAATTCGGTTGTTCTAAATTAAAATTGTCAGTGTACAATTCTCTCTTTTGTTCTTTTTTTGGACAATTCTTAAACTCAATTTTCTTGATATTGCTGTATGATTGTCTGTTGAGGTTCTGTCTTTTGTTTGCAGCAATGTGTGAAAAACTTTACACTTTTGAGGGTGAAGTTGGTGCTGGAAGGTTTGTATTCTCGTTAGTTTTACAAAGTTCTTATTATCATGAACAAGCCTAACAGTAAAATGTATTCTTTTGGTACCTTCTCAGTCCTTGATCTGTACTTCTGTTATATCACTTGAATGGAAAATGAAAAATTGTATTGTGATTTATTATAACAATCAATTTTTTTAATATGTCAAATTTTATTACAAGATTTGAAGTTGTTTTCAGGAACTCATGGTTTGTGTAATTTGATTTAATTTTAGGCTATACTCTCTTACCTTCTTTTTGTATCTATTTTGACTGTGGTAGTAAAATTAATCTGGTCAATGAACTGCTTGAGGGTATTCATCTTGTTGCTTCTATGGAGGCAATGTCACTTGGTTCGAAAGCTGGAATTCATCCGTTGATAATCTATGATATTATTTCAAATGCCGCTGGGAATTCATGGTATGCAGTTCTGCTTCAACATAGTCCTTTTCCCCTCATTTAATGTTGTCATGCTCCAAAGCTAATGTTGGCCTACTTACGTATGATTTCAGAAAAAAAAGATATTATATCAAAGTAATTGGGAGAATTGTTGAGACTACTACTTTCCCAATATATATGTCCTTGAATTTCTACAGAATTGATTATAATTTGTGTACAGGGTTATTCCTTTTTCTTTCATTCATGAAGTTTTTCCTAAATTACTTATGATCACCTTAGTTTATAAATAGAAGGATGAATTGTTTTAATATCATCATTTAGCTATTTAATTAATGAACTTTAGCCTCAAAGAAATTTCTCTTCATTTAGAATACCTTCACTTTGTCTTATAGTCTCAGCCAAAACGAAAAATGTACCTGGTAAAAGATAAAGCTTCTAAAGTGCAGCAAACTCTCCTCGGATCATGCTCTTTTACTTTATTTTAAAAGATTTGTTTCCATTCAATTTTCTTTCTCTCTCTCTGTATGTGTGTGTCTATATATAATGATTATATACTATCCTTTGACGAGGGAGGTTCTTTTTACTTAATATGCAGGGTTTTCAAGAACCAAGTTCCCCAGTTTCTACAGGGCATTACCAAACAACATTACCTCAATACTTCTATTCAAAAATTGGTAAGAAATTCTCATTAAAGATAATCTTTCTTTTTCTCTGTTACTAAGTGACATTGGTAGTCCTGTTTCTTCTGCATCATTAAATTAAATATATAAAAACACATTATTCTTTGCTATAGAAATTTAATGGCACACTCTACAAGTTTTAGACTTACAGAGTTTTTCAAACTTTCAGCTTTTCATAATACCAATCTTAGAACAAGCCTCACTGGCCTCTGCATTGGTACTGTAACCCTAAAATAAAAAAAAAGATAGAATTTAGATATAAATCACCAAGTTTACATGAAATTCTTCATTTTTAAATGTTGAAGATGTGCAGAAGTTCAGTTATGAAATTAAAGATAATATAAATGTATGAAAAAAAAAAATCAGCGATTATGGAGTTGGAAAATGAAATTACCAAGGGATTTGGTAGTATTATTAGAGGTAAGATTTTGTGCACTTTTCTGTGTGCTATGGTGGCAAAACCATAAATTAAAGGACATAAATTTCAAGAGGATTTCTTAATGGAGTGTAGGATACAAAGAACCCTAGAATTCATCCCCGATCATCACTTCTTGTTGAATTAGTTTCGTAGTTCCGATATGCTTAGCAATTGCCAATTGTTATTGAAGCTAAGTCTCTGTTTCTTGGTGTGCTGATACTGCTGTATCAGTTCTGTACTAACATTTCAATACAGGAAGTTGGATGTTGGTGAGCCAAACATTCATAGTTTTTTTTTTTTTTAAAAAAATTTCTTGTTGGCACCTTTTGATTACATCAAGATTATTGTAACGTCCGTACTCCAGGGTACTGTCTTGGATCAGGCAAAATCCCTTACGTTTCCTGCTCTTCTATTGTCAGTTGCACACCAGCAATTAATCCTTGGTAGGGATATATATATATATATATTTATATTTATATATATATATTTTTAAGCCCTGAATTTGCTTTTATATATTATTGAATGAATCTTTGAAGTGTCATGGTTAATCTCATATGTATACACTTAACCTTTTCAGGATCTTCCCACATTGGAGAGGGTGAAGATGCTTCATTAATAAAGGTCATTTCAAATGATTTGCAAAAATAATTTAATAACGACATTAGTGGATGGATTGAATTCATGCCATATTACAGCCCAAATCATCCTATAGATGTTTTTCATATTTATCATTACAGTTTTCTGTTATTCTATGACATACAGGCCTGCGAAAGAATGATGGGAGTAAATATTTCAGCTGCAATGAATGTTGAATCTTACAACCCTGAGCAGCTAGCGAGCCAAATAACTTCCAGTGCAGATAGTGTTAACCGAATTGGTTTTATTGGTCTTGGGGCAATGGGATTCGGCATGGCGTCTCACCTTTTGAAATCAAACTTTTCAGTTATCGGTTTTGACGTAATTCTCATCCTTCATAACTCAAATTTTCCTGACTTTACCTGATTGAACTAGTGTACTTTTCTTTTTGAGGTAGACTTACCACTTTTAAGGTTATTTTTCATACCTCTTAATCAAATATAAGATAAAACTTATCAGGAATAAACTGCCAATCATTCTAGTTTACACCCATTAGAAACTAATAAGCTGTTGGGACTGATTTTAGAACTAAATGAAACCAAAGTACTCTTAACTCTTAACAGAGAAAAATGTCAACCTCACTGTCATCTTCATTTTTCCAAATTTTTATCAGTTGAAACCTTATAGGACTACTTCAAATTAGTAAAGGGAACCCTTTTTCTTAGCTATACCATATTTGTAATAAATATATATTCTCTTCTTTCATTAGGTAAATTATTTGTTGTCTGCATCTGTTTGCTCCTCTGAGTGTTCTTGAAAAATTATATATTTTTGTAGCTATAATCATAACTTTGTCATCCTTGTTCTGACTTTTAATATTTGCCTGTAAACTATGGTCATGGCTTAATGATATAAAGCATGGTCTGTTTATGTTTACATATACATGCAAAAAGCATGGTCTCTTTTGGGGTGTGGATGCATGTTTCACCTTTCCTTTCTTTCTTAATGATGTACATATTCCTTATATGCCATACATGATGTATTAAAGGTCGAGGTTTGATTCATCATCCCTCTTTGCATCTTTCCTTGGATGCAGGTTTATAAACCAACACAAACTAGATTTTCTGACATTGGTGGTCTAATTGGAAATTCTCCAGCAGAAGTTTCTAAAGGTACGTTGGAGGAGGTTAAAAGTTGTATAAAGGCATGTGAATATGAATGAAAATGAAGAAATGGTCGAAAGCTTAACAGTCTACTCTCTGATGTTTGTTTATTTTCTTTTTCCCACTGGCTATATTTTTGGAGTGTTTCTCTTTCTAGCGTATGCTTTATGTGTTTCTGGTTATGTATATATTAGGACTCCATTAAGAGAAAGTTGAAATATTTATGTTAGATGCAATCTAAAGTCTGCAGTATGGATTCTTGCCTTATCCACACTTAGTTTCATACATTCCCCCAAGATAACAAGATGTCTATTAGAAAATCTCTGAAGTCTCTCTATTGGGAATAAGTATTTTCATTTATCTTTTTGGTTTCTTATGCATTCTCTTTTAGATGTCGATGTGCTTGTAATCATGGTCACAAATGAAAGTCAAGCCGAGAATGCTTTATTTGGTGATTCTGGTGCCATTTCAGGTGCGCAAACACCTCTTGATATTCTTCCTTTTTTTTATATACTTGATATTACTAGAAATTGCCCTATATAATTATATATATGTGTATTCATATATATTTTTCTTATTTGCAGCCCTTCCAGCTGGGGCATCAATCATACTTTCATCCACAGTTTCTCCAGGATTTGTGAGCCAACTAGAACGCCGCTTGCTAAGTATGTCCTATGTCCAATAACAGTCTGTTTTATTTATGTGAAGTGGATTTTTTTTTTCTTCAGATAATTGCAATGACATACATTTAAGATTATTTTTATGCTGTTTGTTATATTGTGTTTCTGGCTTCTGGTCATGTAATTAATAGTCTGTAGTATGTAATAAAGATAAAGTTGGCCATTTGAATACCCAAAGCAAGAATTCTGCTTATATAGAAATATTTGATAACGTATTAAACCTAATTGCTTTTGATTACAAGTTTTTTTGAGGGATCCTCTTTCTCCTTTAATATAACGCTAAACCTGCTTTAGTTACATGGTATACTGTATGCTCTACTTGCTCCAGGCCTTGCACATATTGTAATGGAAACTCTAGCTAAGGGCCAAAGGTCCTGGGTTCGATATACCATCTGTGCTTTCTTAAGGGAAAGCATTGGGGCAGTTCTATAAATGTATATCTTTATATATATATTATATTTTGGTAGAACAGAGGAGATTTTATTTCAAATATGACATTCTTAGGATACGAAATAATATATACCAATATGCTACTATGTGTCATCCAAGTACCCCAATTCACAAGTGGAAATAGAATTGAAAGGCTGGGGCAGTTCTATAGATATATATTTATATATATATATATATATATATTATATTTTGGAAGAACAGAGGAGATTTTATTTCAAATATGGCATTCTTAGGATATGAAATTGATATATACCAATATGCTACTATGCGTCATCCAAGAACCCCAATTCAGAAGTGGAAATAGAATTGAAAGACTGAAATAGTTATGGCTATAATATCATAGCCTGTCTTTTTGAATGGTTTATCTCTAAGAATTTTTGTGCTCATATCTACTTTTATCTGTCATACTTGTGCTTACTTTGTGATAACATGATAATATTTAATCTTCAATACAGATGAAGGCAAGGATTTGAAATTGGTTGATGCACCTGTTTCTGGTGGTGTTAAGAAGGCCTCATTGGGAACTTTGACGGTGAGGAAAAACAAAATTTTCCGAGACCCAAACAAAGCTTAATTTTTTTGTTTACTCTGTTTTGGTGAACTTGTATACTTCTTTCAGATAATTGCATCTGGTGCAGATGAAGCTCTTAAGAGTACTGGTTTAGTCCTGTCAGGTATTGCTTCTACAGTTTAAGGTCCAGATGGATAGTCTTCCAATTATTGAGTCACAGGAATTCTAGAATTGAATTTGTTACTAATATTCGATTGTGAACTATGAACAGCCTTAAGTGAGAAGCTTTATGTCATTAAAGGAGGTTGTGGTGCTGGAAGGTACTTCTCATTCATGTTTGTTTGTCATGTAATAAGCTATTTGACATCCTGCAAGATCATTTGTCCAAAAATATTTGTTGTATTCATCCATATTTTGGTTTTAATTTTTTGATACATAAGCCTTTAACTTTCATTACTTATTTTGTCTGTTCTATAAAAAAATACTTATTTTGTCCATTTTCTCTTCTCTAGCGTCGTAAAGATGGTCAACCAGTTGCTTGCTGGTGTTCATATAGCTTCTGCAGCAGAGGCTATGGCATTTGGAGCTCGATTAGGTCTCAATACAAGGATATTGTTTGATGTCATCACAAATAGAAGGGGAACATCCTGGTACGTGCATTGAGTGTTTGGCTCTTTGCTGACTTAGTATCCAAGCAACTGTTCAGTACTTATTCTTCTGATTACAGGGAAATTCTGTTAGACTTTGCATTGCAAAATTGTTTTCTCATTAGCCTTTATGACTGAATGTTAAGTTGCATCTATGGTGGAGCTCTTGTTAAAAAAATAGATGTTTGGTTATTTTGTTTGTCTTAAGAAGTGAAGCTTAATTATGTAGACTTGTTTGATTTAGTCTTCAAGTAAGTGTGCTACTGAGGTTAGATTAATTTATTTAGTATGCATGTTGCAGGATGTTTGAGAATCGTGTTCCACACATGCTGGACAATGATTATACACCTTATTCTGCGCTTGACATCTTTGTTAAGGATCTGGTAAAATTTATATTCCCCACAATAAATTGCTAGAATTGATTCATGTGATAAGCGATTAGCAGACTGATCTAATCCTGTTATTATTATTTAAAGGGCATTGTTTCTCGCGAGTGTTCATCCCGAAGAGTACCGCTGCATATTTCAACGGTTGCACACCAACTGTTCCTTTTAGGTGCTGTGTAATCTTTTCATTTAGAATTCATATAGTTGTCATTTCTCATTGCATCAACTTGTGTGGCATTTTTCACGAGTACTCTCAAATTTATATAATAATAAATCATCATGTGCAAAACTTTACAAGAATAAAAAGCCATTAAAAATTTAGCCATTAATGTGGTTGCCCTTGTTGTTTCTCAATTAAGCTTTTGGTCAAATAAGGCATCGGGAAAGAACGTTCTCTGTCCTTGTTATGTGTTCAATGTTGTCCATTGCATGCATATTGATTTATCAAATTACCTATAATACTTACATTTGATGCAACAATCTAGCAGGTTCTGCAGGAGGCTGGGGTCGACAGGATGATGCTGGTGTAGTTAAGGTATGGCACATCTACTTTTTACTTTGACGATGGAGATAGAAAATTAAACATATAGGGAAAGATTGATAAAATGTATGATTAGTTACGGTAATGTTTGTTTTTATGCTAGCTTTTGTCAAATAAGATTTGAGCTGGTGCAGAGTATACCTTCAGCCTTCTTCCATCTTCGATTAATTATTATAATTTATAAATTATGTCTGTGACTAAACTTTAGCTGCTTAAGTTCTGGCATTCTATTCAACTTGGTTCATCAAAGTCACACATGCATTTTCGGTGAAAAGAATATTTCTTAATCATAAGGTGTCATGACTTTAAGTGTGTCTTGCTTTTCTTTTAATGGGCAGACTTCCCTCTTAAGATATATTTAAATTTAGTTAGGAAGGTCATGCATGCATTGTGTAAGATCTTTCTCTGTTTTAAAAATTGAGTTGGCGAACCTTGTTTGTCAAATTGATGATGCCTTCTGTGGTAAATAAAACATTAAGTTATCCTGTTCGAAATTTGGAACACCCTCCCCCAAAGAATAAAAAAAGTAAAGTGATTGTGTGACAGAAATAGTTATTTTGCTGACTGTTAGATCTTGTGTTATTTTTATTACTATTCTCTAGAATATTCATATTTAACTGTATGAATTCTGCTTTAATTAGAGAAGCGTCAAATTTGATTTATTTAAGAGCTACTGATCCCTATCACCGTTTCAAAAAATTTCAAATTCTAGAATAAGCTATTAGATTTTTTTTTTTTGTTATTTGAACTACCTGCATCAGCTGGATTGGACTCAGAAAAAAATGGTTTACTAAATTTTTTCATATTTTTTCAGGTCTATGAGACAATAACTGGTGTTAAGGTTGAGGGGAAACTTCCGTTACTTAAGAAAGAAACCGTCCTTGCTTCCCTTCCATCTGAGTGGCCAGTTGATCCCATTAATGACATACAAACACTTAATCAGAATTCTTCAAAAACTTTGGTCGTTCTTGATGATGATCCAACAGGAACCCAAACTGTTCATGACATTGAGGTCTTAACTGAATGGTATCTGGCCTTTCCTGTCCCTTTTTATACGTGTTCAGTTCAATATTTAAACATAATAAGTGACTAATATATGTTATTCTTAGGTGTTGCTGCAGGTCTCTTGTAATAAGTTGTTCTAATTATTATCTAATTTTCCGAGTTTCAGTTCTTTGATATAAGTAAAGCCTCTGTGAAATTCATTGTACAAAGGAAAGAGAACCTTGATTAAAGTTATTTCTCAGCTCAATGTAAAATTTTAATTTATTTTTGCAGGACTGTTAACTCACTTACTGAGCAATTCAAAAAAGCTCCTAAATGCTTTTTCATTTTAACCAATTCCAGGGCATTGAGCCCTGAAAAAGTAAGTGTTGTTATTCAATTTCTAAGCATATGTAGCAGAGAAAAAAGACAGTCTAACCAAACATAACTGTAATTTAATTTCTAATTGTTTAAAAGTGACACTGACAAGTATAGAAATGATCTACAGGCCACTGAATTGATTAAAGATATATGCCAGAACTTGCAAGCTGCAGCTGACTCAGTAAAAAATGCTGATTATACTGTAGTTTTGCGAGGTGATTCAACCTTACGAGGTCATTTTCCAGAGGCAAGTAACTTTTATATGGTTTTTATCACTGCTTTAACTCTTAAGATGTATACTTCAAATTCATAACATCAAGTGAATTTTCCTTGCTCTCTTTTAGGAAGCTGATGCTGCTAGTTCGGTACTAGGTGAGATGGATGCATGGATCATTTGCCCCTTTTTCCTTCAAGGAGGCCGTTACACTATTGGAGATATTCACTATGTAGCTGATTCTGATAAGTAATACTCTGCTCTCTTTTTTTTTTTGGATAATAGTCCATCTCTGACATGTACCAGTGTAAGGCCTTGATGGATAATGACATATGCAGGCTTGTTCCTGCTGGAGACACAGAGTTTGCAAAAGATGCTTCTTTTGGCTACAAATCTTCTAATCTCCGCGAGGTCTAAATTCATAGTCTACTTGGAATCAGTTTTCTTTTTATGCAGAATATACTATACTTTAAAGATTGTGTACTGTAATTGATACCTTTATGAAAAATTTAGTGGGTAGAAGAGAAAACAGGTGGTCGCGTTCCAGCCAGTAGTGTTGCTTCTATTTCTATTCAGCTTCTGAGAAAAGGTGGGCCAGAGGCTGTTTGTGAGCGTCTATGTAGTTTGGAGAAGGTATACTTTTGTTGCGGCAAACATGAACTTGCCACAATACATACGAGTCCAACACTTACATTTCTTGTTCCAAAGTCAATATGGTGTTTGTACGTGTTAAAAAAGCAGTGAAAAAATAAATGACATACAAATTTGGACTTTTGAACTTGGGCTTACCTACTAAAGAGCATGGCTTATTTGTTTAACATAATATATTATATTTTGATATTACGCTTCACTTTTCAGTATTCCCTGTGTAATTGAGATTTGATTGATCATTGATGCTACTTATAGTATTGTGCTTGATTGTTTAAAATATGTGCTAGTAATACTCAAATGGGAATGTGTATTTTAGCTATGTTTTTCTCTCTCTGATTCAATTTAGTAAATGAAACAGGGGTCAACATGCATAGTTAATGCAGCTAGTGATAGAGATGTGGCTGTTTTTGCAGCAGGAATGATAAAGGCTAGTAGCTTTCTACTTTGATGCTCTTCTTTGTCGTTAATTGATTTTTTTTTTCTCTTTTCTTAGCTTCTCGTCACTTTTTTAATATGCAGGCAGAAATGAAGGGAAAGCGATACTTATGCCGGACTGCTGCTAGTTTTGTATCTTCGCGTGTTGGAATTGTCTCAAAAGCTCCAATTTTGCCCAAGGATATAGGAATTAACAAGCAAAGGAATGGTGGTCTCATAGTTGTGGGATCATATGTCCCAAAAACCACGAAACAGGTTGGACTAGCAATCTGTTGATTTCTAATGCCTGCCTTCATGTATGCTATTTTCATTATTTCCTAATTGTGTCAACCTTGAACACAGGTTGAAGAGCTTAAATTACAATGTGACCAGAGTTTAAGAAGTATTGAGGTGATCTACTTACCTACTTACCTAATATTTAGATATATTTTTGTTGATGTTTAATATACAGCTCAGAAATTATTGTTACAGTTTTATCTAAGGCTGTTTGTGATGCAATAATCAAATGATTGAATTTGTCATTGGACTGACCAAAATGAGTTTCTTGTCCTTGAATGAATTATTTAAATTTACAAACTTTCCGACTTTTTGAAGTTTAATTTCTGAGAGAATTTATATTACTCTACCTTTTTGAAGGACCTATTAGTATCATTTTCTTAGAAAGAGATGAAAAAGATATGGAATGTTAACCATATATGAATGGACTGACAGTCATTTCATACATATAATATGCTGCGCATCTGTGGTTGAACTGATAATGGGATATCAGGATTGAATTTGGTTTCATATTCTTTTCACCTTCTGTACATACAAAATCTGAAAATGACTTGTCTTTGTCCATAGGTGTCTGTGGCTAAACTTGCTATGGGATCCACAGAAGAGAGGGCTGAGGAAATTATTAGAGCAGCTGAGATGGCAGATGCTTACCTAAGGTGTCGCAAGGATACCCTTATAATGACCAGTAGAGAGCTTATCACTGGAAAAAGTTAGTCTCTCTGTTATTTTTTATTTTTTTTCTTTTCTCTTTTTCTTTGATATCATGTAGTTCTTTTTATAGTAATGAATCATATGCAAAAGAGCTTCTTCAACTTGTTTAACTGTTAGCCAATAAATATTTTTTTTGAAAAATATGAATGTTTAGGATAAATATTATACTAATGGATCTAATTCATGAGAGCATCATCAACTTTCTTTTTCTTAATCACTTGACTTTTTACTAGAAAATAACATGGACTACTCATTCCTTTCCCCACTCTAATTACTTTAGCTTAAGTTACGTATTCTTTTATTTCTTCTTTCATTATTCATCAAATGCAAAATTATTTTTGTTCGCAGCTTCCTCTGAGAGTTTGGAGATAAACTTCAAAGTGAGTTCTGCACTGGTGGAAATAGTTAGGAAGATTACTATAAAACCACGTTATATTCTTGCCAAGGTAATTCCAAGTTTTCAAATCATCATATATTTCCACATTTTATATGGTGGGTGTGATAAATTACAGTCCTACTTGCTTAAGACCACACTGGTATGACTAAATAATGACTTAAAATGCCCTACAAGGTTAACGAGTTAGAATGTAAGAGTTCTGATTATAATATGGAGAATCAAGTAATCATCATTAAGAGTTAATTTAATGAAAGTATGTATCCACGGAGTGAGGGTGACCTTGCTTAATACACGAAAATATTAGACTTCAGTTTTGCTGTTTTAATTTATGCTGTAGCATCTTCTGAACATTCAGGAGAAAACAGTGTGTTCTTTACTTAATAAATTGATGGATTATAAGATTTTCTACAGAAAATACTTCTTTAGAAGATGCATCAAACCTTATGAAATCTTTAGCTGTTCCTAAGTTTGCTCTTGGCTTTACTTAATGAATCGTGTACAAGACATTCAACGATAATTTCTGTGGTAGGGTGGAATCACGTCATCAGACATTGCTACAAAAGCCCTCGAAGTAAAATGTGCCAAAATTGTGGGACAGGCCATGGCTGGTGTTCCCTTATGGCAGCTAGGTCCTGAAAGTAGACATCCAGGAGTTCCTTATATAGTGTTTCCTGGTAACTCTGAGTTCTCAACTCTTGTCACTTTAATGCTGATATCTCCATTGAGTCTTTTACTGTTAAAATGTCCTTTTGACTGATGTTCTCAAACTGTTTGTTCTCTTAGGAAATGTTGGTGACAGTAACGCCGTAGCAGAGCTAGTGAAATCTTGGGCTCGCCCAGCCAGGCTTTCATCAGCAAAAGAGCTTCTTTTGGTAATAATCACCCAATTTAAAGTTTCATAGAATCATTGCGTCCGCCTATACTGAATTTCTTCTTCTATATAGAGTGCAGAGGAGGGTGGATATGCTATAGGTGCATTCAATGTCTACAATTTGGAAGGAGTGGAGGCAGTTGTTTCTGCAGCAGAGGAAGAACAGAGTCCTGCCATATTACAGGTTTAAGCAGTTCAACTGTTCATTGCTTTTCTTTGAAAAAAATAGTGTAGATATAATTAAATATTGATAAAAAAATGTTACTCAAAATACAGAACGTTGCATTAATTATGAAATATGTATATATATATATATATATATATATATATTAAATTCTTGGATTTCTTATGTATTTTTTGTGCATCAAACATAACACTTGGCAATCTCAAATTTATCTTTAATCCAAAGGCTGATAATAATTTTAAATAAAAACTTAATTGTTCTTTTTCTTTCTGCAGATTCATCCTAGTTCTTTGAAACAGGGAGGGATTCCTTTGGTCGCATGTTGCATAGCAGCTGCTGAACAAGCCAGTGTAAGTAGAACTTTAGATACCAATAATATGATGATAGAAAGGAGACTTTACATGCATATCATTTTCTAAATTTTGCAATTCTGAACAATATATTCAATTCATTTCCAATTTATGTACCTTTTCTTGATCAATTTTTAGAAACATAGGCGTTCTGCTAATATATAAGATAATATGTTGAGATGATTAGGCCATTTTCACTGATTAGATTATTCCAAATGAAGTAATGTACAGCTTCAGCTCTGTGATTTTGCTCAACATGTTTCGCAGGTTCCCATCACGGTCCATTTTGATCACGGGACTTCAAAAGAAGACCTTGTGGATGCACTTGAGTTGGTAAGTTGACTTTCTATCTTAATTTTTCATGATTTAGTATTGAGATTCTGTCAAATTTATTTATTTTCGTTAAGCATTACCTAATTATCTTTCATAATGTGTATCATTTTGCTCCAGGGTTTTGATTCAGTAATGGTAGACGGTTCACATCTTTCGTTCAAAGACAATATCTCTTACACAAAGTTTATATCACTTTTGGCTCACACAAAAGGGATGCTGGTAGAAGCTGAATTAGGAAGATTGTCGGGGACAGAAGATGACCTGACTGTCGAAGATTATGAAGCAAAGCTGACAGATATTAACCAGGTCAATACGTTCTCCTAATTCTAGTATCTGAGAAATCTTATTGCTTAAAACTTCCAAATTCGTGACAAAGCTGCAATAAATCTCAGGCTCAGGAGTTCATTGATGAGACTGGCATAGATTCTTTGGCAGTTTGTATTGGAAACGTCCATGGGAAGTATCCTGCAAGTGGTCCAAGTCTGAAACTTGATTTGCTTAAGGTTAGTGTTAAGATTCTTGATGCTTGGTCCATCATCATTAATAACATCCGTGTCTTAAAGTTGCAACCTTTTCTTACCTGCCTACCCTGATGTTTTATGTTTCATTTGCATGCCCAAGATATTCATAGGCCTATAATTAGAAGATGGTAATACACCATTATTTTGTTCCCATTTTTAAGCTTACTCATTTAAAACTTATTAAACATGAAGGATTTGCATACATTGTGTTCAAAGAAAGGAGTCTTTGTGGTGCTTCATGGAGCTTCTGGTCTGTCTGAGGAACTTATCAAGGTGTGTTCTTTTATAGCAAATACTTAAAAGTTTCAGTTTCATTTCCATTTCAAAAATCAGAGACACCTCATTAGACATTTTCATAATTTCAAGACAGCTTTGATCATTAAACACTTTTATCTTGTGGCTTCTTCTTTTCTTTACAGGAATGCACAGAACGAGGTGTGAGAAAGTTCAATGTAAACACCGAGGTGCGGAAGGCGTACATGGATTCTCTTGGAAGTCCAAAGAAAGATCTCGTCCATGTTATGGCTTCTGCAAAGGAAGCAATGAAATCTGTGATCGCTGAAAAGATGCATTTATTTGGTTCAGCTGGAAAAGCTTGATCACATTAATGTCAATACATAGTTGAAGCAATATATCAATTGGCTTCCCAAAAAATTGGTTTGTTTCATTAACCATTTTTTTTCAGTTCTGTTGTAATTATGATTTGAAACTGAAACTTTCATTAGCTAATCAACAATAAGAAGAGCTTCATTCCAATTTTATGCACTAGAGGTGTTCTTTCACAGTAATTTGTTTGGTGTTCCCCGTTAATTTAATTAGTCGATGCTTATTGGAAACCAATTCAACACGAGTATTATAAAATTGGCCAAGAGAAATTTCAAGGTTGCTATTGCTAACTAAATGACTTTTGAATCTTCTTCTTCTTCAAATCCACCACCTTTTCTTACTCCAATATTATTATTTTGTTTTCTTTGCCCCTTGATTAATCTTTTAAACCAAAATTGGTTTATTTCGTGTGAGTTTTAAGTCATATTAGTTAAATTTCTAATAAAATGATATTGCAAAACTTGGCACAATTAAATACTGAGGATTTGATTTCTATATATATTCATGAGTCATAAGGCAGTTACACAAAATGAGCACCAAAAACGTCTTGAATACAGCTGGCAAAATGAATAACAGAAAAGGAATATTCAGGATACAATGATTAAATCATCATTACACAAAATGATATTGCTGTTGTTATTGCCTGTTACTATGATATCATCAACATAGATCAAGACCATAATGATTACAGTACCATGCTTGTAGAAAAATAGGAAAATATCAAACTTTAAATTTTTTGAAATTCCAACTTAATAGTGTACTTTTCAACTTATCGAACCAGGCTCTTGGAGCTTGCTTCAGCCCATACAAAAAATTGTTTAGTTTGCAAACAAAATGTTGTCCCCTTTCTCTTCTAATCCCTGTGGTTGGAGCATGTAAACATCCTCCTCTAATGTTCCATTCAAGAAAACATTATTAATATTTAATTGTCTAATTTCCCAGCCACGAGTAACAACAACAATTAAAATAATTCTAATAGTTGAAGCCTTTATAACAGGGTCGAATGTCTCACCAAAATTGAAACCTGGTCTTTAGTGAAAGCCTTTTGCAACTAACCTGGCTTTGTATCTTTTATGTGATCCATCTGAGTTAAGATTGTGTCTGTAGACCCACTTGTTGCCAATCAGATTCTGACCTGGCTGCGGTGGAACAAGAACTCAGGTTTTGCTGTTTTTGAGAGCATTGTTCTCTTTTTTCATAGCCCTATTCAAGCCAGGGTGAGCAAGAGCTTCCTCAACATTGTAGGGCTTAGATGAGAGAGGTTGCCATGTAGCTTGTCCCATAAAGACTCTAAGCTTGAATATGCATGCTTTGGCTCGAGTAGTCATAGGATGACCAGTAGCAGCAGGATGTTGAACAGTTTGTGAATTGGAACCTGAGTCAAGTGGAAACATAGCTTCACTAATATCATGAAGATCTTGTGACTGGGGTAATATGTTGACTAAGCCAGGTGAATCATTTCCCCTCTCACTACCTGAAGCTAAATTACCAGATGAAGCAATAAGGGAGTGATCAAAAAGTACTGGATTAGGAGATTGTTGTATCTGAGAGTGTGTTGGTGTGGAAGGTGCTTCTTCAGGCATGCTAAGGATGCTGTGAATGAAGTACATGTGAGAAAATTAAAAGATGGCAAAATAGATCAAGAGGAGCTTTGAATAACTACTGGTTTATCCTGTTGATAATTATTGAGAAATCCTAATTTGAAAGGAAACTCAAGCTCATTGAAGACAATATTTTTGGAGATGTAAATTTTTCCAGTAGGTGTTAAGCATTTGTGGCCTTTGTGAGAGTCACTATATCCTAGGTTAACACATTTGAGTGAGTGGAACTGAAACATATGTAATTTATATGGTCTGATGCAAGGAAAACAAGCAACACTAAAAGTTTTTAAGAAAGCATAGTCTGGTTTCTTATTATGCAGAACCTCAAATGGTGATTTATGGTCAAGAATAGGTGTTGGTAGCCTATTAATTAAGTACACAGATGTTTGGAAAGCCTCCCACCAGTATTTGAGTGGCATGTGTGCTTGTGCTAAAAGTGTGAGTCCCATTTCGACAATGTGTATGTGTTTCCTCTCAGCCCTGCCATTTTGAGCTAAGAAGTGAGGATATGAGTGATGGAAATTGATTCCATTGGCTATGTATGGCTATATCTTGTAGGGCCTGATATTTCTCTCCCCAATATGTCCTTAAGGCCTTTGATTTTTCTCTCAAATTGTGTTTCAACAAACACTTTGAACTACAGAAAGGCTTCACTTGCTTCAGCCTTTGTTTTCAAAGGATAGATCCAAGAGAACCGAGTGCAATCATCAACAAAGTGTATGTAAAATTTAAAGCCATTGTTTGACATAATTGGTGAGGGTCCCCATAGGTCACTATGAATTAGATCAAGAATGTTTTTGGCTTTGCTATTTGAGTGTTTAAAAGGTAGTGCATGTGATTTTCTAAATTGACAAGCATCACAAAAGTGGTTCATTTCCTTGTTGGTAATTTTAACTTGACAAGAACTTATAACCTGACTCAAGACTTTGGGAGATGGATGATTTAGTCTCCTATGCCATACATCTCCTTCTGAAATAGAAAATTGATCAGATTTAGACTGATCTACATTGAACTTGATAGAAACACCAGAAAAAACTTGACTCTTGATTTTATTGGACTCGATTGAACTTGGAACATGAACAACAGACTTGGTTGATGGTGTTTGGAGCTGGTAGAGACCATCCTTAAGCATCCTTTGAAGAAGAACTTTCCTTGTTAGCTTGTCCTTCACAACACAACAATCAGAATGAAATTCAATGCGTACATTATTGTCATGGGTGTGTTTGGATACACTGAGTAAATTTTTGGCTATTTCTAGAACTAACATCATTTCTTTCAATAGTAATGGTTTTCCAGTGTTAGTGAATAAAACTCCATTACGAAGATGAGAGATAGTAAGCTGTGTACCATTACCAACTGTTACTTTTTCCTTACCACCATAGTCTTGTTTTTGAGTCATTGAGGCTGCATCAGAGGTGATATGGTTGCTGGCTCCACTGTCAGGAAACCAGGCCTAGGTGTAGCAACAAAAGCAGATGGGTTGTTGTTCTTGCCTTGAGTGGTGTTGTTTGGATCTGACCCCATATAATGTTCATCAAAGCGATTATAACACAATGCAATTGAGTGACCATATTTTCCACAAACCTGGTAGGTGGGTTTGGAATTATCAAATTTGCCACTAAAGATTCTCTTACCTCAAGCTCTTCCTCCTCTATTAGAGTGTCTACCACCATGGTTGTGAGAGTAGTGATTTGAACCTCTGCCTTGGCTTCCAGGTTGAGGTTTATGAGCAAAGTTGGCTTGAGGCTCAGAAAAGGTGTTTGGAAGCTTGTTGTGGTTGGTTGAGAGAGCCTGGAGTCTCTCTATCTTGTTGTCAAAGCTAAGAAGCATTTCTTGAAGCTCTTGCCAGGTGGTTTTTGGTCTAGTTTGATCAATCTGTAACACAATAGTGAGATAATTAATATCAATATCAGAGAGGACATTAGTTACCAGCTGAGATTCAGGGTAAGGTTCTCCAGCTAAAGCCAACAGAGCCCATCCTTTCTTTTGTTTGAGATAATCTGTCATTATGAAGTACATACATCACACATGCGGTATCACTCAACTGTTAGTGTGTGACTCGAGATACAACTTTTAAGAGGCATTTAATGCCCCAGACACTGAAGAGACTCTCAATCAAGCCACGTTAGATCAAATTCAACAACTAGGACACATGTCACACATTCGAACAACTTCCTAGCCGAATGAAGTGTTGGGTTTTATGCCCTAAATAAAACTCATTTCATATAATCAGATTTACTTATTAATAAAGATCAGAAATAACACCTGTAATATCTATTCAATTCAATATCACCTGTTGACCCTAGATCAAATGATCTTAATCCTGATATGGTTAGGTTCAATCTCAAGAGTGTTACTCGTGTTCTTTGATTTGTTAGTTAAGCCTACTTTTGGGTCAGGGTGATACGTACATTTTGGGAACACGGTAGTGCAATTGAGTGGGAGCGCTAACATAAATATGGAATCTATAGCTTCTATTTGGCAAATAGAAAGTAAAGGATAATTTCCTTCGAGCTTAACCAAACGAAGATAAATGGTGGAGATCTCATTTCACTTAGCTGAAATATCATTTATACAGGGTTAAGTATTTTAAGGATAAAATACATTGAAGGTGTAGCGGTAACAGTAGTGCCTTTTCAGTGTAAATCATCTATATAGAGGATCATTGATCACATTAGGGTTATAACAATGGATAACTAATGACGTGTCTATATCATGGAACATATAGAGCGTTCTATATGACTGAGAGTGCAATTCCAAGTTCTAAGTGTGGATTCAATGAGGAATTAATAAGTTATGGAATTTACTTGGTAAATTCAGTTCAACTTATTGGAAGCTCGGTTATATAGACCCATGGTCCCCATACTAGTTGAGACCATACTGCTTGTAAGACTCAGTTAATTGATTTTAATTAATCAATTAAAATTCTAAAAGTTAGACTGTGTCTACTTTATGAATTTTCACTAAGCAAGGGCGAAATTGTAAAGAAAAGAGATTCTAGGTTTATTTATTAATTAAGAGACTTTATATGTCTAAATTAATAAATATATTAAATGACAATATTATTTAATAATTATTTTTAAGTTATTAAATAATTAGAATTGGCATTTAAAAGGTTAAATTGGAAAATTGGCATTTTTGAGAAAATGAGAATGAAAAATAACAAAATGGTAAAATTGCAAAGTGAGGCCCAATATCACTTGTTTGGCCGCCTACTATGCACAGCAATTACCATTTATAGTTTTCATTATTTTAATGCCATACAATTCTAACCTAAACCTAGAGGGAATTCTATAAATAGAAAGTGTTGGCTTCAGGAAACACACAACTTCTTCACACATTGTTTCCTTCAGAGAAAAGCCACAGGCCACTTTCTCTCTCTTTTCCTCTCTGTATTTTCAAAACCTTGAGTGATGAGTAGTGCCCACACACATCAAGTGGTACCTCAATCATAGTATGTAAGACTATGTAAATTCTGCATCAAAGAAGGAGAAAAGAAGATCCAGGTTCAGATCTTGATTATGCTCTGCTACAGAAAGGAATCAAGGGCTAGAGATCTGAATGGAAGGAGTCATATTATTCTGCTGCACCCACTGTAAGGTTTTCTTAACTTTATATGTGTTTATTTTTATTGTTTTAGAATTCATATTAGGTTGTTAATCCAACATACTTGTTAGTAAATCTAGATCCTGGTAAAATAATTTCCAACATGAAGTCCACGTGCACTAAAGGTCCCACACAGACTTGCGGGCAAATGTTATCCTAATTTTTGCACCGGGATGTGGCACTTGACTGGATGACACGTGTCTTATATTTCTCAATCTAGGCAGATGGTTTTACTCCTAGCAGCCCATAAAATTTGATATATGAAGATCCAAGTCATACAGACATAGTAGGATGTCCGAGCAGAGTCATTGGTGGACATCCGACCAGCTCAATTGTGTGAAAAACTTGCATGTACCAGCCATGGGATGTGAGTTGGCAATTTCAAAAGTGATCATACTATCTCCAAACTTGCATGTCACGAAGCAATCCCTACTTTTGTGGGATTAATTTTTACATTCAGAGAATAAAAGCAATCAGCCTAGATTTTCTGATTTTCTCATTGGAAACATGTTCATTTCCTATTTTATTTCTTATAAATTAAGGGAAACCATTACTATGTAATTAGCTCCTATATATAGTGGTCTCATTTCGCTATTTAGAGGGACAAAATTAATTAGAGAGAACACTCAAGAGTGGAATCATGATCTAAGAGAAAATTACTCAGAGATCTTTGTAAGAGCTTTCAAGAAGGAATACTTCATTCTTTATCTCACAAGTTAATGCAACAAAAAAGGGGAGTAGGCTATTACCATTATTACGGGGCCGAACCTCTATAAATTCTGGTATTTTTTTACTTATTATCTTTTCTTTTAATTATTTATTTAATCTTATCATTTTAATTAAGACTCACTGTCGTTGGCTAAAAGTGAGGTCAACACTCAGAATATGTTATATTTTACCCTATCAGTAGACTTTTTGTACTAACAAGAACCCTAATGGGTCTGGGTCAACCCGATTTATCAACAACTTGCCTATAAATATGGCATGAACCCCATGCAAATGGTTAGAATTTCTAGTGTCCAAAAACTAGAAATACAGTGTAAAACATCATAGCCAAGAGCTTAACAGTGACACATGGACTAAGGCTTGTTAATGTTCCAACCACGTAAGAATTAGTGTCTTAGTTTCTTCTTAATCATACCTTTTTTAGTTTAACCATAATTTTTTTGTGACTAAATGTGACTTTTAATTAGTCACAAAAAAATATTACTTGTGACTAAAATATAGTCTTAGTTACAAGTTGTCACTAATTTAGTTTTAGTCATAACAAGTATTGTGACTAAAATACATTTAGTTACAATAAATTGTAATTTTTGTGACTAAGACCTTTAGCCACACTGACTTTTAATTTAGTCACAACATAGAAATAATAATTTATAATTATAGTCACAATTATTTTATTTTTAGTTACAAGTTTTGTTGTGACTAAAAGTAAGATTTTTTGTTGTGTAACAATCTTTATCAATTGTTTTATTTAGGGCTAATCTAATCTAATTCATATTTATCAATTGTTAGTAATATTAGACTAGGCCATATATTGTTATGAAATTATTCATTAATTTTTTTAAAAGTCTAAAAAAGAATAATTTTTTTTTTCTTTTGCTTTCTTGCAGTGGATGATGTTTGTTAAGACTATAAACATATGAATATATATAGAAAAGAAATAAAGTCAACATGTGTACATAAGTTGGTCTCTCCACCACCATTGAAAAATAACATATATATCTTTATTACGTGGTGTGAACAACACAATTACACCATGGATGAAGTGTGTACGTACTATACTCGATTAATCAAGTGCTGTTTGGCAGTCAAAATAGGGCAATAAACATCATGGTAACCAAATATATATAAAATCCACAACTACCACAACCACATGCATACATATATATATACATATATGAATGAACATGATGATTATCTCATCATCACATCACATATCCATCGATCTCTTTCTTTGATCTTAAACTTTTTTCATTATTACTATACGATGATGATGATCTCTGCCGCCGTCTCTCCCCCTGTCTTCTTCACACGAATAAATATATATAATTGCGCATGCCCACCCCACTCCCCCAAATAAGAGCAGGTACGTTTATATCTAGAGAGTAATTATGGTATATATATACTTGCACAAATATGCACTAAAATTATACCTAGTAATAATATAGATCTTTAATATGCGACTCGTCATTTTAACGTGTTGTTGACTGATAAATATAATGTAATAATATTATTATTTATATACCATTTCATTTCTCAATCTCAGTGTATGCATATATAGATGGGTTCTTCGCTCTTCAATCTAGCTCTATCTTCACGGTTGATTAGAGATCGTATACAACTTATATCAACATATGCATATATATATATATGAGTGTGCATAAATTGATCCAATCTAATGAAAATCGACCAATATAGTTATAATCGATCACTAAACATTGAATATCTAATTGTGATCGGATCGGTTTGGATGCTATATATTTTTAAATATCCAGTTGGATCGTATCAAATGGTGGATGAGGTGTCCAGAAATTCAATACATTCTTATACAATCAAACTAATTAATATTTTCATTTAGTTTGAATTAGTAATTATATTTTATATATATTATTATACGTAAAATTTATTTATATATTTGAAAATTAACATTAAAATTTTACTTTCTTTTTCTTTAATTGGATAGATCCAGTCCAATTTAATACATTGGATCTAAATAATTGGATGGATTATCCGATTCGATCCAAAAAATAATATGTTTAAAATATTGGGTAAACCTAAATTAAATTAATAAATATATATAAATTAAATACATTCAATGATAAAACTGATCCAATCCAACATTCAATGGATGTTGAATTAATTGGATGACTGAAATTAATTAGATCGGATCAAATGGTAAAATTTAACATTCAATATATAATTAGATCAGATCTGGATAGTAGTCCAATAAATACCCTCTTATATATGAGTATTGGATATGATATTAGAAGGAGTCCAATCCGTAGTATATTAAATGGATCTCAGAGTACATTAGATGGGTCTTTACTATTTTTTAATCTTAATTACCCCTAGATCAACCCCAGTCCTCAAATCAAATAACTCTCCCATCTAACGGTTGTACATCATGAAATACATTCCGTGAAAGTACATCACGGGATAAAATTGTGTCCCTATATTTTTATTGGTATATATAATTTAGCATAGATAATTAGGAGTAATTTTAAAAATTGATCACTTTGCATGCATATGTGATCGATGAGCTCTTTCCCTCGGGTTGAAGATGGAATATCATTACAGTAAAAATAAACAAACTACACATAATAACTAGAGACTGCATGCATGCATGGTCCAAAAATTTTGTCACATCAAGAAAAGAAAAAAAACACAGCTCATAATCACAACAATCTTTTTTTTTTTTTTTGCTTTTTATATGAATTCCTTTTCTATATATGCATTTCCATAAATAGGAACTCATAAAATTCACAAACAATTAATTTACAATTGTCACAATCACCCCCCTAAACCTTTTACACAATAACAAACAATAAGATACAAATTAGAGAAACTATATATAAACTTTTGGTTAGGGGGAGTTGTAATTAATTAATAATTAATATAATATTCAAGCAAAAAAACACATTAATTACATCATCAGTGACCAAGTCATCAAACTTGGGTAATTACAGACATAACTTGATGATTATTAATATTGTCCAACTTATTATTATTATTATTAGTTTGGTCATGACTACTAATAAGATCAATATTATTATTATTATTATTTATTATTACCACCATGTCATGATGACGTGTACTAGTCTCCTCAGCTTGATAAGTCCTGTGGACCCCATAAAGCATATAAAACAAAGTAATTAGAATAGTCCAAATCCCAAACCTCTGGAAAGACAACTTCTTGAGAGTGGTCATTAGAAATGCATTGAGGAAAATAGACAAGGCTGGTGGCCAAGGCATGTAAGGGACTGACCAACCAAAAGATGCCACGCAAGGCACCTTCACGTAGCACTGGAATAGGAATACTATGGTGAGGTTGGACCCACCAAAGAGGAGTAGACCCCACCAGTGGTAGTATTTCCAAGAGAAGGAAAATCCAATGGCTGTGATTGAGAGGAGGAAGAGAAAGAAGAGGATTTTATATGAAGAGTTGTTGCCTATGATAACGTAACGCCGGTAGATGAGAGCATTGGCTACTAAGTAGAATACCACTAGTGTGCCGATCGAGATCATTTGCACTACTATTTCCAAGTCTGTGAACAGAGCTATTGATGCTGTGCAAAATCCTATATTATATACATATAAATCATTAATTAAGAATTGCAATATATATATTTATTTGGGTAGTGCTGAAATAGTTAATTATATATGATCAGTTATATCTTAAAAAAATCTATTTGTTTAAAGATTTAAAGAGAGAAGTTGCATGGGAGGGTTTCTATATGTTTTAAGAATTATAAATTGTGGTTTTTTGTCTTGATCTATATATATGCACCCAAAAAACATATTATATATTTTAATTAGGTCAAAAAAATTAATTAATAATTATGAGGCCACTATATGCAGGGTAACACTTTTGTCTCTACTAATATATAACAACATCTCTTATGTTTTAAATACTATAAGAAATTATAAATATTCATTTTTTAGGATAGTTTATATATTGTAGTTATAGTACATATTTTATATTAGATTTTAATATATTTTAAAAAATTATTAATATTGAAAATACAGTTAAAAAAATCAATTACAAGTACATGAAAAATACAAGTATATGCTTGTGTCAAAAATGTTTAAATCTTATTTTCACTATAAATTATATTCTCAATTTTTTAAACACGAGTACATGTATATACAAGAAAATTTGAATTGTATAATTTATCTAAGTATTGAGAAATGGAGACTCCTTATCAATAAAGATAAAAATAGTGTACCTATATAGTGTGATTATTTTATATATATATCCATATGTAAACACTTGATTTATTTAGAGAACAATAAGATAATAGTAATAAGGATTATATGTATAATTAATTACCCAAAAAGAGTGTGGCATTCATGGGGGTGCCTGTTGAAGGGTGCACCTTAGCTAACCATGATGGTACCAAACGAGCCCTTCCAATCACACAAAGGTACCTAGCTTGGCCTAACATGGCCACCAATAGAGAAGCTACAATGCCCAAGCTTGCTCCTGCTCCTACAACATTACCAGCCCAATTCCACCCTATGCTCTCAAAACCCATTGAAAATGATGCTTTTTCTTCTATCTATATACATACATATTTTAATTTCATTATGATGCACATTATATATTTATATATTTATGAGAAGCTTTTTAGGTGGGACATTAATTTCACTTTTATTGTAAGGGTGTTTTCTATTATATTTTTATTTCGGTCAAATACTACAAGAAAGGTCACTTTTATCAGCACACTTTGCTACTTCGCTGATAAAAATAACTTTTATCAGCACATTTTGCAAACTGCGTTGGCAAATAGATCAATAAGTTTTACCAGCGCACATTTGCAGTGACTAAAATCTAATTTTTACCAACGTATTTACGTGCTGAGAAAAATTATTTTTGTCATTGCTTTTTATTTTGTGCTGGCAAAAGTTTTAATACCAACGTTGATTTGTCAACCCCTTTTGCCAACACATTAGAAGTAAATTTCATTTTACCAGCGCCATATCAAACTTTCGCCAACACAAAAATATGCTGACAAAAGTGACATTATTTCTTGTAGTATATATATGATGGTATAGTTATAGTAGATATTTGGTGATCAGTTTTCAATTTTTTAAAAATATTTTAGGTTATCAAAATAAAGTTAATTTAGTAGTACTGACCTCATTATAAGGGACCATTAAACACAAAGAGAAGCTCATTAGGCAATAAACAAGAGAGGTAATGACAACTGAACCAACAATCCCAATTGGAAGACTTTTTGAAGGGTTTTGGATCTCTTCTGCCATGGTTGAAGCTGAATCATAGCCTATATAACCGAAGTAGACTATTGCTGCCCCATCTACAACGCTTCTAATTCCATGGGGAGCTAATCCATTAGGCTTTACCAAGTTCTCCAACCTCCCTTTGGAAAACCCACCAATTATTATGAACCCAAAGAAAACCACGTGAAACACGGTCATCACCAAGTTCAACATCGAACTTTCCTTTGTGCTGCAAATTAATATAACAATATTTATATATACATATATATTATTAGGGTCACTTTCAAGATCCACTACTCATGATGATGATCAACCCATAGCCCAACATAAGACCATGTATTAATTATATTATATATATGTTTCAACTACATAAAAATACGATCTCAAGAAATATATATTTATATATCTATAATAAATATATACATTGGAAAATTGGGGGTACTATCTTTGTTCCCATCTAGATATATTTTAGTTTTATAGTACTTAGATAAATTATAACTTAAATTTTTCTTTTATTATTATGTAATTATAGTAATTATAATAGATCATATTATCTCATTTGGAAAAATTTAGAATAATTTATAACGTATTATAAATTGAGTATAAATTTTTTGTTGCATATATGTACTCAGATTTTTTTTTTTTACAAAAAAAAAAGAAAGAAAATATAAATAGTGATAGAAATAAAAATAGGTTTAATTAAAAATACAGATGAATATTGTACCGGTAGAAACAAAAATAACAATCTTATACTATATGATTGTTTCTTATATATTTAGGATTGCTATTTGGGTGCTATCACCATAAAGATATATATACAATGTATCCAATATAAGAATGCACCTAATAATATGTTATACTTTAATTTAATACTTTTCTAATATATAGCTAGCCCCTACATACATGTATATAAACACAAAAAGACAAATAATTATAACTATAATAGCTATATAGAAGTAGATAATAAGTACGTGCTCCACTACGAATGAAATATGATGAGTGCTATACTATATATATACTAATTAATAATAATCAATTAAGAAAATGATCGAACATATAGATCCTATAATATATATCAAACCAAAAAATAAATTAAGAAATTAATTAACAATTAACCTGTGGCATAGGCAGAGAGTGAGAATGAGAACAATAGCAACAGCCGTGAAATCCAACTTATCATAGCCCTTCATAAATTCTTCTACACCAATTCTCCAACTATCTGGCTTTTCTCCAAATGTAATACACAAATACTCAGTGAAACTTCTTGCCACAGCAGCATTTGACAATACATACTCCATCAATATATTCGCCCCGGCAAAATACCCCATATACTCTCCTATATCACATATTTTAATTTAATAATTATTATAAAAAACTGCCTCTACAGAATAATAAACAGCGAATCAATCTTACCAAAGGTGAGTCTTAGATAACTAAAGGCACCACCAGCAACAGGGATTTGGACAGAGAATTCGGAGTAACACAAGGAAGAAAGAAGAGCCGCTACGCCGGCAATGATGTAAGAAATGAAGACGGCGGGGCCAGAATAGTTCTTGGTGACTTGGCCGGTGGTGACGAAGACTCCAACCCCGAGCATTCCGCCTACACCAAGAGCCATTAGATCATACCATTTGAGCTTTCTTTTCATGTCAGCTCCTGATCTTTGGCGCACTTGGTTTAGCTCTTGGTCTGGAGTCCAAGTAGCTAGCATTCTCTTTCTTAGTCTGTGTGGTGTTTGTAAAAAAGACTTGAAATAGTATGAGAAGAAGAAGATGTTAGTAGTACTACTAGTAGTAGTGGTAGTAGTACTAGTTTCTAAATTGGTAGTAGCCATAGCATGAGAGAATTGTGATAGGTGAAATGGGGTTTGAGGGAGATGGTTTAAATATGCATTTTGGATGGATAGAGAAAAAGAGAAAGAATGAAAGTGATAGAGAAAAAGCACTATATTGCTTGATTCTCTTATGAAAGGATTGATTATGAGAGAACCCAAATGGGGTTTTTTTCCTTTAGCTTTATTCAAAAGTACTTATCATTACAATTATATGTGACATTATTTGAGTATTCTTTTCCCTTTTTTGTTTTTTTTTTCCTTTTCAATTTTTGAGAAATAAAATTATATATATGGGCATAAATTAGTTCATAGTCTGACGCAACAGTTAGCTTTTATTTTTAATTTTTGAGTCCCAAGAACAACCCCTAAAAAAGGGTTCTTCTGTTGTGGAAGCATGCATATAAAAAGAAGCTAGAAAAAGAAAAAGAGTTAGCAAGGCATTTTGAACTACATGGTAACATGTACAATAGCATTGACATTAGTAACTAGTGCTTTAATACTACTATATTATTTTGGTAGTATTTTATAAATAGTTAGTGATTTTTTATAATATTAAATTAATATGTGAAGCTTACACCTTGCAGTGGTAAGTGACAACTAATACTTTTTAGTATTTTTCATATATAAATAAGTAATGTTAATCACTTGAGGCTAGTTCAAGTGGCTATTGGTGGGTATGTTTGTTTTAGAGGTCCTGAGTTCGAGTCCTAAGAAAAACATATTTGTAATATATAAACACTTAAATAAAAAAAAAAGTAATGTTAAATTATACACTAAAACATTACATAGTGATGGTAATTTATTATTCAATTTGTTTCAACAATTACATATCCTTTAGTAGATGAGATTATTTTAAAAATCAATATCACATCAGTGGTACTATTAATATCAATAGTGTAAATAAGTGTGTGTCAAACCGACTCCGCCTATATTTTAAAAAGCCCATAATAATATGGTTGTTTGTGCTGACTCATAAAAAATATGGGTCGTACGTGATCTATCAGCCTATAAAAAAATATAGATCATATCGTGCTAATATTTTAAAAGGTAAGCTCGACATGATTTGTAAGTTCATTTTTTCGTGCTGTGCTCTAATTTGAACTGGTCCATTTTTCATATATGGATTAGTCCATATTTTTTTATACAAGTTTGAATTTGAGCTCTACTTTACTATTATTTTTTTTTTATAATTAATAAGTTAATTACCAAATTATGTATCTTTTTTATACTTTTAATTATTTTTATATAATTGTTTAACAATACTTTAAACATAATCAATTAATCATATAAAAAGATAATTAGAATTATTAGAATTTAGATAATTATTCATAAATACTATTATTATTTTTAAATTATAAAAAAATTTAACATGTGCTTTTAGGTTATTTATGTTTACGTGTAGTGCCTTCAAATTTATTGTGCTTAAGTCAATTTTTTTCATGTGGTGCCATGCCAATTTGCAATATTGTCGTCGTATCCAAGTCTATATTTATTCGTGTCAAATTGTGTTCATTTCTCTCGTACTCGTGTTGTGTGAAAAAATTCAACCCGTATTTATAGCATTGTATGTAATGTTTTGGGGTATATATATTAGTTTGTGTAAAATATATATACCGTACTAGTATAGTGAGTTTTTTTTTTTTTTTATTTGTATTTTTTGATAAAACTAATATAGTGAGTTTTATTACTTGTTTATATATATTAGAAGAATCATGTGGTACTGTGTATATAGTAGATTAATTATATTATTATTGTGGATATAATTAAGAAGAGGAGTTTGACCCAATAATCCTTTTGGAATTTTGTCATAAAAAATTTGAAAAGAAAGAGTGACAAGCATCCTAAACTGTACTACCTTTAATTTGTTAAAAAGCAATAACTAAAGATTCTTTGAGTCTTAAGAATATAACTGGACTTGATGATTCCTCTTCAGAAAGTACTAAACAGAATATATGTATATATATGTTCACACACAATACCTATACATATATATATATATATATATATAAAATATGCACTGCAAGAGCTGATCATATTGTGACGACCTTCCAGAAAACGGCCTCTAGCAGTAATTTGGAGCCAAACACGTACGTATTATTGCATATTAATTAGTTAATTTTTTTGTTTTCTTTTTCCAAAACATGATTATACGATTTTGTATAGATATACTTGATTAATTAAGAAGAATGATACGATACTGTTAATGGAGTCACATATATATTATATTAAAATTCCTACAAAAATTCTGTTCGAGGTGCCAATCGAGTGGTTTTGGGCACTCTTGTCACCAGGTGAGAGAGAGAGAGATTAATTTAGTTGAAAAATATATAAACTTTATAGAAAGATTTAATTGAAAATATTCATAAACTATATACACATATATACATATACTTCTTAATTTAAAGAATATTTATTGTTATATATGTGATCTTAGTGATTAATTAATGTTATACATACATACTTTTTTTTTTTAATTTACTAATTAGAATTACTTAATTTACGACGCAGACGTTCGACACCGGCGCTGGAACCTCCTCGAACCAGGATAGCTCATCGTTTAACCGCAGAACATGCTTTGTCAAGCCATGGACCGCTAAATTCTCAAAGCGAGCCAATTGTCCCCGAAAATTTAGACAATAAAGTTGTAACACATTTTCAAACAACGCTCTTAACTCGTTGAAATAAATATTCCCCTTGTTGATGGTCGTCACCAAAGCTAAACTGCATGAATTGAAAGACCACACATATGAGCCTAATTGAGACCAACCAACAGGGCTAAAGTTTTAGCCTTTAACACTGAAATTCTACCTGAAAAAATATCAGAAAACCAGAAAAAAAATTTACTTAAAAAATTATCAAGCTGATCAAAATCAATCAAACACCAAAAACTAAACAACTAGACCCCCTATAAAAATACTAGAATTAGCCAAAGGGAATACTTTTTGGCATAATCATCTTAGGGTCACTATCCTTACTAAGACCCTAAGACCTAAAAAAAATTTTGATATGTAATCTAGTAACAACAAATAAGCCCTTCAATGCTCCCATAACCTAGGATATCAAAAAGTTTCCTTTAAAAATAAACAAAATAATGAAATAAGCAACGAATAATGTTTTTAATGTACCCACTATGATTAACTTTTGAGGGGTTTGCTCAACGCATCGTGGGCTATATTATCTTCTGACAATATAACAGCACCTAATCCAACTAAGCTTGTGGTGTTCAATACCGCTGCATCAATCCACTATAACTTTAGAGTGTAAACTCTCTTTTTGGGCACCTCTAGAAGTTCTAGCCAAAGCTCCTCTCCTTCCATTAGTTTGGAGACTTTTTTTGGAGCCATCTTTCATTGAAATGATCGAATTAAAATAACTAATTATCCACTCAACCACATTTTGTGATTATCTTTTCTGTTAGCCATGAGTAATTTTATTCTTTTCAGTCCATATTATCTAGGAACACATAATTAATTTTGATTGCCTGAAAATATATAAGTGCCAAGGCAACCTAAATTCATGGAGCCTCTTATTTATTTATTTTTTTTTTAATTCGAGACAAAGAAGCAGAGGAACTGCATAGCCAATTGCCACTATGCTAGAGTTATTATTTTATAATAGGATAAAAAAATATTTATTATATATAAAGAAAATAATTTTTGTTTACAGGTCTTGTAGGGTGGAGGTCCTAAGTTCGGACCTACTTTATCTACCATTAGAACTGACCTATTTTATGTATAATGTAAAAATTAGGACTTATATAAATATATATAATATAAAGTTGCCAAAGTAACTATTTATATAATTATATACTCATACTAGACAATTTTCAAAATATCTAATTACCAGCTTAGTCTCCTATTAATCGCTTGAATTGTTGGTTCTTCTCTAGTATATAATTAGTACTTTACTTTGTCAATTAGTAATAATACTAAAGATATAGATATAGATACGTTAAGCATGTCTTTAGGCTATGAATAATTTGGTTAAATAGACTATTTCCCCCATTTATTAATTTGTATTGTTTAAAATTGATATAGACACCTCTTTGAATTATATGAAATAGCATTCTATCTCTCCCAAAAAGAAAAATGATATAGACACTATACTGGAGTTTTTTTTTTTAAGAGGAATTTTTAGTTAAAATAGTTAAAAAAAAAAGTTTAAAAAGTAAGTATTTTTTTATTAAAATAATATTAAAAAAATTTAACAAAAAATAGGGAATTTCTTATATTTAGAGAGTTCCCTATCCATTCTTTATTATACTGAGTCATTTTTTGTATGATTGTCGCTCATTTTTCAAGTTCCACTCTCTATAAATAGTGTATGTAGAGAGCATAATTAGAGATGCTCACGCCAGTTAATTATATATGTTATATTTTATTCAACCCAATGTAAAGATCAGATTACAAAAATCTAAGTACAACCTGTCCGATTAAGAAAAAAAAATAGTAACTCGCTCAATGAAATTTGTCGGTTTGGTCAGGTTAACCCGTCAAAACAGATCACAAATATATATATTTTTTTTACTTTTTTTTTTTCCATTCAATATTGTTATATTTTAGTTAATTGTAATAATGAGACAAATATATATAGAATGAATTCAAAGTTTAAATCAACTATCATAAAAAATATATTAGTTTGAAATTTATATTTTTTAAATAGTCATATAAATTGTATGATATATAAATATATAAATATATATAGTAAAAACATATAAATATATAAAAAAATTATTTTAATCAGGTTGGTCGAATTAGTTTGGGTTGATTGGGCGGGTTGGTATTATTTTTAGCCACCCAATATAAAGATTGGACAAGTTATATTTTCAGTTTACATTTTTCGTTGAGTTATCTCGATTTAGTTTAGGCTGGTTATTTGGATTGGACAATTTACAAAAATTTATGTACAACTCTTGTATATGCATGACTATGAGACCTTTCATTCTTCTACAGTGTTTGAATAGAACTTTATATTATATTAATTACTACCATTATAAAATTTTAATATAATAGAAATCACATATATTATTTAATACATAGGAATAATTTTATTAATTGTACTATAATATTTAGAAATGATCTGAGGTCAAAGTTGTTGAGAACCAAAGTTGGGGTTGAGGCTAATGTCGAGGTTTGGTCCTTAGGTTTGAGGTTCCAGGGTAAGGGTTGAGGCTGGGTCTGGGTACCAGGTTTGGGCCGGTCGAGTCGAGATCAAGGTTAGGACTGGGGCTGAGGTCAGGTCCGAGGTCAGGGTTTGTGCTCGGGGCATGGGGTCGGGTCTTGGGCTAGGTGGGATTAGAGTCGGGTTTATGCATGGTAAAAGTAGTATAATTTTACATGACCTATTAATAAAAGTCAATACCAAATATAATATTATACTAAAAATAATACTTTACAATACTATATAGTGTACAATAAACCTAACACAATATTATATTATACAACACAATATACTAAACAAACCTCGTAATGTATTCTAAATTATCGAATAACTTATACATTAATTCTTTGTTCAATAACTTGATAACTTTATATAGTACTTATATATAATAGATTTTAGTGACCACTTTCTTAATTAACACATAATATAGGCCTTCATTTTCAACCCTATATATAGTGGTAGACTATGAACTAAATATAGGTCTTAATTAATTAATATGATATAGTTTCTAAATGTAATTAACTTGTGTATTTCAAAATTCTATCAAGAATCAAATCAGATATAGCAATGCTATTTATTGGTAAAACAATATCTTTGCATATGCTCAATCGAATATATCTTTCATTTGCTATAACTTTTTCTTTTCATTTGTCAAAATGTGCATTTCTCCCATCTTATTTAACTTCCCTTTTTAAGGCTACTAATATCTCATAGCTGTAGCCCTAGAATAGGGTATATGCCTTTGGCATATATAGTTTCTATCCGTACTAGATTCATTTATTGAAAAATTAAATAAATATAACTTTTAGCCAATTAATCCCTTTTCATATTTTTAGGTATATATAGGATTTCAAGAACTCTAAATGATAATATTAAGGTTATATTGGGATGGGAATTTGGGTTAGTAAATTCGTGCAGCCCAAACTAATTTGCTTTTTCTCATCTAATAATAATAGGAATCAGTTTGTGGTAGTTGATGACGGTTATTATTTGATTATATATATAAAGTAATAATTGTACTAATAATATTATTACACACCAAGTGGGTGCATAATGAATTGGTGGTGCTGCACTATAAAACCACCACCATATATATGAAGATTATCTTCTTCAATAGCCTTGATTTTTAATTTAGTTTCTAATAAATTTCTCTACTATAAAAGAAGGTCAGAAAAAAAAAAGGCTTCATATTAATTAATCAATTTGGTTTTCTTTTCCATTTTTCAAAGTGAATTTTAATCATCTAGTTAAACCTACAATATTATTCTAGCTAGGCTTTCTTTCTTTCTTGATTTTTTTTTTTTAATTTTTTTTTTTTAGTATCTCACACATGTATGTATCATTATCAATGTATATATTATATATTATAAAGAATGTTTCTTTTTCTTTTTCTCCAGCAAATTAAACTAAGAATGGTTATATATATATATACATAATTGTCATCGATCTTCCTATGCATATATCCAATATTAATTTTTCCAAGTCTCATATAGATATTTATTAATTATACTAGGTGATTGTTACGTGCCAAGCCACGTAGTGTTAGTTTTATTTAATATTTTAGTTTTTTATTTTAATTAATAATTAAAATAGTATAATTATTTTAACGATTTGTTTTATAAAAATAAAATATGTGTCAGTATATTTAGTAAGTAAAACATAGTTGTGTTATAATAAGAAATTTTTACACCAAAAATACAAATTACACACTTTATTACATATAAACCTACACACGGTCAAATCAACTTTTTTACCTTTTCTCAATATTTTATTACACATATACCACATACACATCACATCTATGCACCAGTCACGTCAACTCACCTATCAACCATCATGCATCCCTCAATCACTTCCCTCTCTCTTTTTCTTTTGTTTTCCTTTGATTTTTTTATTTCATTTCAGCTTTTTTTTTTTTTTTTGAAATAACAAATAACCTCCATTGTTGAACTTTAACTCCCCACGATTCCTCAACCATTTTCCCTCTCATTTTTGTTCTTCAAAATTTTTTCAACTCCCTCTAAACCATCCCATAACATTTTTCTCTCTTTCTTTTTGTTTCTCAATCTTTATATAAAATGGATGTGACCCGTTCTTCTTCATCTCCTTCTCCTGTTCAAAAAAAAAAATTCAAAATGGGTTTGAAATCACTAGCTAATAAAGCTAAGGGAAAACGTCCTTTTATTGGGGAGGAAGACTCTGATTTTGCTCCTCCATTAACGAAGCGTGGGAGAGCTCCTCCTAAGAAGAAAACAAAGGTCCGTGTGCAAGAAAAAATGGCTGAAGATGTTTATGGGAAAAACAATAATGTTGGTGTTGCTGTTCGAACCGAGGTTTGTTTTCGGTTTCATTTTCGTTTCCCCCCAGTTTAAACATTTTCTTGTATTTCCATTTCATCGTTTTGGTTTTTTCTGGTTTGTGATATTTTAGGTTTTTCATTTTAAAATTTCGTTTGGTTTTCTTTGGATTTTTAGGACTTTAATTTTCTTTAATCAATTTTATTTTGTTCTTGGGTTTGGCATTTTAGTTTGTTTCTTATTAGTTTCGTTTCATTTTTGTTGTGTTTTATGTTCTGTTTGTGTTTCTAGTTTTTTTTAGATATTTTGAAACATTTGTTTTTGTTTTAGTGTCTCTAATCAGTGGGTTTTAGTTTTTTTTTTTTCTAGTTTTTTAATAGTTTAATATGTTTATGTATGATGTGTTTTGGGAATATTATTAGGTATAGTTGTTTGCTGTTCTTTTTTAAGTAACAATTCGATTTAGATGTTTGTAGTTTATATTCGTAGAGTTGTTTCTGCTTGTCAGTTTGTTTTTAGTTTTTTTATAGTTTTATTATAGTTTGTATACTTGTTTATTTACAATTTATATTTATTGCTGTTAATAAACTATAATAAAACTAAAATGAAACTATTAAGAAACGTTTAAATTTATTTCAGAAACTAACTATTTCTCAAAGTGTTTTCTCCTTTTCTTATTTCCAAAATAAATTCTTGCAAACAATTGAATTAAACTAATATAAAATAATGATGCAACTGTAAATCAACTTGAAAAGCCACAACACTTAATTCAATTTAATATAGTTGTGGTCATTGTGCTTTTTCATCAGTTTTATTTGAATCAGATCAATTGAATTAATAGTTGTATTTTTCTCGTTTTGGTTTCATTTTGGTTGTTTTGCAGTTTTGAAACGAGCGCGTATTTTCATCTTTATGGTTCGCTTCCGTACACCGAAGGCTTAGTGCATGTGGTATTTTTGTAAATATTTGTATGTGGACTGTATAAATGTTTAATGGGCCGGCCCAAAGTATTTTTGTAATTTTTTTTCCTTTTTTGTATTTTTTTGTTTTTTTCCCTTATAATAATGTATGTTATTAATAGTAAAATGTACATTAATCTTCTAATTGAAAAAAGTTCTATTATCTCATTTCATATCTAATAATAGCTACACAACTATATATTTATAGACTTTCACATTCTTTGCAAATTACTAATAAGCACCAATAATATTTTCATATTCTAATATTTTTTCAACCTTCTCCTCTTGCTGGTAAAATTAAAAATAAAACTAAAAATAAGCACAAACATATAAGGTAAATACTAATTACAGCCCATTTCATCTTTTTTTTTTTATTATTTTTTTCAGCCCAAGCCCAAAAATCTCTAAGCAAACACAATTAATTTTTTTTTTATATTATCTTTTCTAGATATTTTATCTATATTTTTTTTTCTTAAAAAATAAATAAAAAAATTATTAATATTCTCCCAAGATAGGTTTGTTAGAGAGATATGTGGTTAAGATGATTTTTTTAATTTAAAAAGAGATTATTAATATTTAAAAGATTGTTTATTTAAAAGATTGTTTAATTTTTTGGGTTTAATTATTGGGTTTATTTTTTAACGGGAGATCAAACCTAATTGTTAAATTTAACAGAATATTCTTTTATTTTTAAGTATATTCTGTTAAACCAAGAATGTTAAACCAAGAAATGCCGTTAGATAGACACTTTTAATATATAAAGATATCCTCTTGCAGATATGAAAAGAATTATATATAAATATAATTAATTGAGAGTACTACGTGGTCCATGAACATATACGCATGCGTATTTGTGTTCGATATCCTAGATTTCGACTTGTACTTTGGGATAAATTTAATATATATATATATATACGTATATTATTTTTCATTTAATATGTTTATTATAAAACTGCTACATCTGTCTTGATGCTAACAATACATATAAATATACATATTTTTGTCAAAAACAAGCCTTGGATTACGGATTATTGCTAAGGATGCACTTTAATTTATTGTACATGCAACTGAAGTGTATATTGAAATATTAATGTTTTGTAAAATAAAAGTGGAATAATTGCAAATATATATAGATATACTATAAATTAAGTAGCATAGTAATATAAAATATTATAATTTAAAGAGAAAGAAAATAAAAAAGAGATAAGAATTTTTTTAGCCTTTTATTCTAATGAGTTCAAAATTTTATTTATAATAAATGAAGTCTTTTATAACTTAAAAGAAAAACTTTAATAATTACTATTAAGTGTTAATAGTGTTATAAAATCATATAAAATAGAAAAAAAAAATAAGAAAACAGAAAAGATTAAAAAAGAAGAGAATGAGAAAGTAAATAATTTTTTTTTATTTCAATGGAGTGAACTCCTATTTATACAAAAATATAATTAAAGTAATAATCAAGTATTTATGGTGGTAATTAATAGGAGTGATCGCGGTGCGGGTGGTGTAGTTTTTGACTATTTTTTGAAACCAACCCGTACATGCAGTTTTTTCAATTTTCCAAACCGCACCGCACCGCAAAAAATGTTGCGGTGCGGTGCGGTTTTTGCGGTTCGGGACTATCACCAATAATTAAACTATCACAAATACAACAAAGTTTGAGCAACACTTCTCAAAAATACCATAAAGCTTGAAAATAAATATAAAAAAATTAAGTTTCAATGATAAAATAATTAGTGGGTTTTGGGTTGGACATTTACATATTGAACCTAAATAAATATAAAAATTGGTATTTTTATAATGTGCGGTGCGGTGCAGTTTGAACCGCATATTAACAATTCAAAATCGCAAACTGCACCGCACCGCGCAGTTTAGGAAAAATTCGAACCGCGACCGCACACCAAACAATTTATGTAATGCCCTAATCTATAGGGACGCCACGTGTGTGATTTTATAAACTAGTTTAATACTAGTTAGTAGAATAATTAATTATTAAAAACCGTGATAATATTAAAAACTTGACTACAATAAAATACTAAAAACGGACATTATAACAGCATAAAAAGTGTGTTCCGGGGATCCCTGTTATAAAAAATTTTGCTAAAGAAATATATATGACAACCATTTAAACACAAAATCAAAATACACAGCAGATACATCCAACCCAAAACAACTCCTGGCAACTCGACACGCATACCAGTGAGGTCAATATGTACATTGCTGGAGAAGACTGCCACCTCATGGTTGATCTAACTTTTCTTTGCCTTTACCTACACCACATAGCACCCGTGAGTCACAAGGACTCAGCAAGAAAAGTAATAATAACAATCATATAGTTTATTATTTGAATAGTCATTCATACACAATAAGAATCAAACCATCACACATTGTTCATAAGATGAAATCTAAATCACTATTGGCATCTGCCACGAATAAACATCAGTATACAGATATTTGGTAATACAAAACCATTATACCAATAATAGAATTCATATTCATTTAATCATATAAATAATATATATGTTACCTCATAAAGCAACCATCTTCATAACATCACGTTGCCTAATAAGGCAAGTCGATGCTTTAATTTGATAATCTTGTATTGCATCGCCTAATCAGGCAAGCCCGTGCCATAGTCTGGCACCCATATGTCGCATAACTACATCACCTAATCAGGTGAGCCTGTGCCAAAAACCTGCACCCATATATCATATAATTGCATCACTTGATCAGGTGAGCTCGTGCCATAATCTGGCACCAATATATCGAATCGTCTTATTAGACGAGCTCGTACCTATGCCCGGTACTTATCATATGTCATTGACGCCCATACTTACGCCCAGTACGTCGCCAGAAAAATCGCATGACCTAATTAGGTGAGCCCGTACCTACACTCGGTACTCATCATATATCACTGACGCCCGTACTTACGCCCAGTATGTTACCAAGAAAATTGCATCACCTAATCAGGTGAGCCCGTACCTACACTCGGTACTCATCATATATCACTGACGCCCGTACTTACGCTCAGTACGTCGCCAAGAAAATCGCATCACCTAATCATGTGAGCCCATATATCACATGCATAATATTATCACATTATCATTACTCAACCAATTAGTCTTTTCATCATATAACAATATTAACTATATCTCAATATTAATCAATTCATAACAATACTAATTGAAATATTAAATTTTCCTTTTATAATAAAATTTAAAATGTAATTTTTTTTTCATCATACATTGAAATATATAACTTTTCTTTTTATTTTAAAATAGAATAATCACTAATCCACTAAAATAGTACAAAGGTCATATCATTAAAATAACATTCTATTATTTTAATATATAACTAAATAAAAGAATAAAATAAAAATTATCTCATTTCTATTTTATTCTATTTTATTATCTCCAATTAAATGTCACTTTAAATAAATAGAGAATTACAAAACGAAATTTGCGGCACAACAGACAAATAATTTATTCTGGAAATATTCACCATGCACACATGAGAATATATAACTAATTTAATAAATCTAATAATAATGTACACCAGCTCATGCATGAGTGATATAATTATTAGAAAAAGCTAGAGCTGCATTCCAATGATATTCTCACTAGAATATAAACATGATAATTAATTATATATAAATACCTTACATGTTTAATAAATATATCTATACTTTTGTAATTAAGCTTAATCAATATTTAAAAAGTTTTATTTACAATTCATTATTGTTAGATTTTACAATTATACATAAATTAATTTAATAAAATTTGTTACCAAAAGTACCTTAATTTAATCACACAAAACTAAAACTTTTTGCTTCATAATTTTTAGTGGCAACCGGCCAAATTAATATATAATTTTTTTGGTGACATGCATATGTATAATTTTAGCATTATTTATCAAGTGACCTAAAAGTTATATAAGTTAAAATTAATTTTCACATTTATATATACATGAAAGTACAAGATAAACCTAAACTATATGTATTATCTCAATAATCTATAACCCTAATGAAAATAAGAATATTTATAGGCCTCTATTACATGAATTACCAAAATAATCTTTAATTAATTATAAAATTACAAAAAGAAATATCTCCCATTTAGAAACAAATATGTATATTCAATACCTTGTATGTTTAGGTCTCCAAACTTTTTTTTCTTTGGGAGAAAAAGAAAAGTCATTTATTAGTGGTAATTTTAGTATCTTTGAATTATTATTTTTTTAATTTACTTTAAATTTTATATACAATTTAGAATACTTTGCTCAATTTGTATTCAAGTTTATTCATTTTAGTTCTACTATTTAATAATGGTGTCGTTTGGTAACATTTTTGTTTTTTAATTTTTTAATCACAAAATGAAAGTAAAATTTTTATTTTTAACCACTTTTGTTTTCCAATTTTTTTTTTTTTTTAAAAAAACAAAAGTGTGTTCTGTAAAGTTTATTTTCATTTTCATTTTTTGATTTCATTACGTCGGGTTTAGGTCCGGGGTCGAATTTGGGTTAAGGTCAGAGGACGGTTTCAGCGCCAGGGCCGTGTGAGGATTTGGGTCCGGGTCTCATCGAAGTCCAAAATATTGATTAAAAAAACTGTTTAAAAAAATATTAAAAGTGATTTTCTTTTGTTTTTAAAATTTTAATTCTCAATTAAAAAATTAAAAAATAAAAATAGTTTTATAGAACATGTTTTTGAAAAATATTTTCACTTTTTCGTCTAGGAAGATCTCACACTCTTTATTGCTTTTTTGAACTAGGCAGCCTTATTTTCTTAACTTTCTTTATTTTGGTTTAATAAAATGTTCTAATAATAATAATAATAATAATAATAATAATATATCTTCTTTCAAAATAATTAATTTTTTTTTAAAAAAAAATAAATATGTCTCAAGTGCCCTAAGGGCAAGTTTAATGGGGTATTTTTGAGTTGCTTGTTATGGAGTTGGGATTGGGATGAGGTGGAGGACATAGGATTAAAAATTTTGTGAGTTATTATTGTAACGTGGTTATTGTCTAGCTACACTGACCAATAATTTTTATTTTTTTTAATAAAAAAATGTATTGAGATTGGTTAGTTTTTTTTATGTGGGTCCTCTAGAGTAATTGATTGTATTAATTCCTTTAATGATGGCCTAACTAGTATATATTAAAATGTATATATAATGGCTTATTTTTTATTTTTTATTATTAATAATTCTTTTTTTTTTGGAGATTCATACTAAGGATCAGACCTTTATTTATTTAGTTTTGAGAAAAAAAAAAAGTCTTATCAAAATCTTAATAGTAAACTCACTGGGAGAAATTTCAACAAGAAAAAGAGTATCATGCCAGGCAAAATCATAAGAGTCTGTCTGCAAAGCAGCAGTATTACAATCAAAGTGGCTAAACCACCAAACATAACAATCATTCAAGGACAATGTTAATTTTGCTAAAATCAGGACCTTATTTACAAAAAAAAAAAATCACTTTTAGTCATAACAAAACTTGTGATTAGCTAAAAGTAAAAATGTTGTGACTAATTATAAATCATCATTTTTATGTTATGACTAAAAGGTCCGTGACTAAAGGTATTAGTCACAAAATTCACAATTTGTTGTGACTAAATGTGATTTTAGTCACAATAAGTAATTTAATGACAATTTGTATCTAAATACTATGTTTTAGTCACAAGTAGTTTTTCGTTGTGACTAAAAATTACATTTAGGGGTGTTCATTATATCACATCCAATATTTTTAGGCCTATCCAGATCCGATCCAATTATATATTGGATGATAGATTTTACCATCCGATTCGATCTAATTAATTTTAGTCATTTAATCGATCCAACATCCAATGGATGTTATAAATTGGATCGGTTTTATCCATTGGATGTATTTGATGTATATATATATTAGTTTAATTTAGATTTATCCAATATTTTAGACCATTTATTAGATCAGATCGGATCCATATCTAATATTTTAGATCCAAAATCTATTGAATTGAATTCGATCTATTAAGTAAAATTTTAATGTGTATTTTCATGTATACATATATTTTTTTTTACGTATATTTATGTTGAGTGGTCAATGTGTAGTTATTTAGCTTAAGATGGAGTATCATTATTTCAATTGTTGGTGTTATGATCTATCTACTGACCCTATGTTTAGTGGTTTTCAGATCCCTAGTGTTTGATTACCCTCTAATATTTGGTCGTTTGCTATTGTTTGTTATTTCGATTTTGAATAATGAATTTAATTGTTCTTATTTTTATTGGAAGATCTTATTTGGGTGATACTCATTGTTAGGTTATGTCTGTAGTATGTTCATTTAGATTGAAAGTTTGGCTCTTTTCACACTCTTTTGATTCTTCAAAGCTAGTGGCTTAGTCCTTTAGTTTGAGCTAATTATGAGAAAAAAGAGAGAACAAAGTGAAAACAGAGCAAGAATTTTACTATGGCTCTTCAACTTGAGTTTACAAATGAGAAATGAGCTTATATAGCTCAGTTCAAACAAGGAAAATCAGTTGGAAAAATAACCAACTGTTAACCGAAAGATTAGCTACAAAATATCAAGATTAACAACCCAAAACTAATCCTAACTAACTAAGTCCACTTGTTCTAAAAGCCCCCTCAAGATAGAGTGTAGATGTTGATCAAACCCATCTTGGAGACAATTTTCTTGTGATGAGTTGGGAGAAGAGCTTTTGTGAAGATGTCAGCGAGGTTGTTTTGGGAAGAGACATGGAGTAGCTTGACGGAACCTTGTTGAACCTTCTCTCGAATGAAGTGACAATCAATTTCCACGTGCTTTGTGCGTTCATGATAAACCGGGTTTTTACTAATGTGAATCGTTGTGGTATTGTCACAATATAGCAAAGCAGGATTTGAATGAGTTATGCCAAAGTCTTTTAGGAGGGCAATTACCCAAGTAAGTTCGGAGGCAGCATTAGCCATAGCTCGATATTCTGCTTCAGCAGAGGATCGAGAAACAGTTTTGTTGTTTCTTTGATTTCCATGACACAAGTGAGCTACCTAGAAAGAGGCAGTAACCAGATATTGAGCGCCTTGTGTCTTGACAGGATCCCTAATCAGCATCCGAGAAAAAAGAAAGTTGGACATTAGAAGCCGACAAGCTGGTCTCGGCATGAGCTGAGATTGTGGGGATTGTGTTGGATGCAAAGAATAAACCTTGTCCAGGAGTTGTCTTTAAGTATTGTAGGATGCGATGTGCTGCATGAAGATGGGAAACCCGAGGAGTAGTTAAAATTGGGTCAAATGATTGACCGCCTAAGAGATGTCGGGTCTTGTTATAGTTAAGTATATTAGTTTGCCAATGAGGCTTCTAAAAACAGTAGGATCGGGTTGGAGAGTCCCTTTGTTGTTACATAACTTGAAGTTAGTTTCCATAGGTGTGGAGACTGGTTTGGCTCCTATGTAACCTGTGTCCTTGAGTAATTGGATGGTAAATGGTCTTTGAGAGACCGAAATGCCTTGTTTTGTTCTACCAATCTCAAGGCCAAGGAAGAATCGAATGGTTCCAAGGTCCTTGAGTTTGAATTTGTCATGAAGATATGTCTTGAAGTGAGATATCGCGAGATCATTATTGCTGGCAACAATAATGTCATCCACATATATGAGAATGGCTAGAAAGAAGGTTTTGGTCCTCTTTATGAATAGAGAGTTGTCAGATAGGGATTGAGAAAAACCATCTGAAATGAGAGTATGACTAAGTTTACTAAACCATTGCCTGGATGCTTGTTTGAGTCCATAGATGCTTTTGTTTAGTTTGCACACAATGTTGGGAGGTGCTTTGTAACCTGGAAGGATTTTCATGTAGACTTCTTCATGGAGATCGCCATGGAGAAAAGCATTGTTGATGTCTAATTGGTGGACGTTCCAATTGTACATTGCAGAAAGAGCTAAGAAGATCTTTAGGGTGTTGAATTTTGCCACAGGGGCATAGGTTTGAGAATAGTCAATGCCATGCCTTTGAGTGTAGCCTTTAGCTACTAGGCGGGCTTTGAATCGTTCAACAACCCCACTTTCATTGTATTTTACTTTGTAGACCCATTTGCACCCAATGGCTTTGTGGCCAGGTGGTAGCTTGGTGACAATCCAAGTGTTATTTTTTTTCGAGAGCATCAGTTTCTTTATCCATGGCAAGAAGCCAATGCCGAAATTGAGATGCTTCAGCATAGCTTTGTGGTTCAATTTCAGAATAGGCTGCAAGCACATCCGCTCTGAATTGAGGATGCAATTTAATATAGGATAAAAAAGGCTCAATCGGATGAGCAGTAGAGGAAGCATGACAGATGTAATCTGTGAGATGTTTTGGTTTTGTAATGGTTCTACCAGCCCTTGTAGATGTAATAGAGGAGTCACGAACAGGGTTTATGTGTGCTGGTTTAGGGACTGCTGTATAAGACTCAGTAGTGCCCGATATATGTGTTGTGTTAGTAGCACCTGGTGTGGGAATTTTGTGACCAGGAGAGCTAGAAAAAAAAAACTATGCTGTAATATTTGATCTGGTGTAGAAATGCTAGATTTGGTTGCTGATTTTGGGCCAAAATTGGGTAGAATTTCTGGTGTGAGAGTTTCTAGTATAGGAGCTTTAGTTCTTGAATCAGCTGAATTATTCGAAGGAGCTGTGTTTCCTGAAGTGGCAGTAGTGTGTGCACCAGAAAGTGGTGCAGATTGAGGACCAGGGACAGTGTATATATTGTTCATAGGTTGGTGAACATTTGTTTGCTGAACTGGTTTTGTGGTGGGAAGTACTATATCAGGAAACAAGTTGTTTATCTCAGAAGAGGATGTAGTAGAAAACAATGGAAATATTGTTTCATAGAAGACTACATCCCGGGAAATATAAATTTGTTTTATTTCAATATCAAGAAGTATGTAGGCTTTCATGCCTTGGGGATAGCTAATGAAAACCGAGGCTCTACTTCTTGGTGTAAACTTATGCCTTTAAGAGTTGAGGGTGGAGCCATAGGCAAGACACCCAAAACTTCTTAAATGATCATATTTGGGGCTAGTGCCATGTAGCACTTGATAAGAAGTCATACCCTTGAACAATTTAGAAGGAGTTCTATTTATTAGGTAAGTAGTCGATTGAACTAGGTATGGCCAATAAACTAAAGGTAAGTTTGATTGGAAACCTAGAGCACGAGCAACATTTAGTATGTGTTGGTGTTTCCTTTCAACAACGGAATTTTGTTGAGGTCTTTCCACACAAGAATGGTAATGAATTATGCCTTTAGATGCAAAGAAAGAATGTAAATTGAATTCGTTGGCATTATCAGAATGGATGGCCTTAATATTTTTTGAATATTGAGTGCAAACCATGTTGAAAAAAGTCAGAATCACATTTTGGACATTGGATTTATTCTTGAGTAAGTATAGCCAAGTAAACCGAGATTTGTCATCAACTATAGTAAGAAAGTATTTGTATCCTTCTATACTAGTGATGTGAAATGGAGCCCAAATGTCCATATGAATCAAATCAAACATATTTTTGGAAAAAATATGATTTGAAATGAAGGGTAAATGTTTTTGTTTAGCTAAATGACAAATATGGCAATGTAAAGGAGGATTCTTACGTGAAATCTTGTTTTCTTTATTGAAGAAATTTGAAATACACATTGAAGGATGTCCAAGGCGATTATGCCATTGGTTTACACTTGTTTTATTGGAAAAAAAAAAGATGAAACAGTGGCAGCTGCAGTAGGGAGATAGACTTGTTGAAGCAAGTACAAATTTCCATATTTTTTAGCTGTCCCAATCACTACATTCCGAGTAGGATCCTGAATTAGACAAGAATCATAATGAAACAAAATGGAATTAGGTGTTTCGGCCATGTATGCAGAAACAGAAAAAAGATTTAACCTGAAACTTGGTAGGTATAACACCTTATGGAGAGTAATGTGTGAATTTATATGGACAGTTCCAATATTTTTAACAGGAACTTGCTGTCCATTTGGTAGGAGCACATTCTTAGGAAATGGGATAGTTGTGAATGTGGAAAAACATGCAATATTAGAACACATGTGGTGTGTAGTACCACTATCAATTATCCAAGGTATAGGATGTGAATTAAAGTTTTTACCTGCAAGATTGGATGCTGCAGCAGGCATGATGTTGGGATCAGCAGGGGTATGGTTGTTTAATTGTTGACTGAGGAGGGAAATCAACTGCTGACATTGAGAAGAGAGATCAGCAGTGATAGAGGGTCCATCCAAGTCAGGTTTAGGGTTGTTGGAAGAGGCATTGTTGGCCTTAGCTTTGCCCTTTTCTTGTTTCTTTTTATCTCCATAACCTGGTAGAAAGCCGTGGAGGAAGTAACACTTATCAACTAAGTGTCCAGGTTTGCCACAATTCGAGCAAGATGGCCTTGGTTTCTTGGCCCTTGATGGATTCGTGGAACCACCAGCAGCAGCAAGGGGAATTGGTTCAGTTGAACCAAGAGATCTTTGGTGTTCTTCTTGAACGATCATAGCAAAAACACGGGACAGGTTAGGTATGGGTTCATTGAGCAGAATTTGTGCTCAAACCGAGGCAAAAGATTCGTTTAAACCAGTCAAGAACTGAAGCACTTGATTCTGGTTGTAACAATCCAAGAATACTTTCATTGCACCACAGGTGCAAGTAGTAATTGGCTGGAACTCTTTGAGTTCATCCCATAAGCAGAAACAGAATTGTCACCCTGTTGAAGTCGGGTGAGTTGAGTCTGCAATTGGAAAATCCGAGGGCCATTGCCTTCATTGAAACGCTCAGCAAGATCGTTCCACATTTCAGTAGCTAAGTCAAAATACATTATGCTTTGTGCAATCTCAGACGAAACAGAGTTAATCAACCAAGACATGACCATATTGTTACATCTTAACCAAGAATTAAGATAGATGTTACCAGGTTCTGGGCGAGAGATCCATTGATAAATGCGATCTTGTTCTTGGCAGTGAGCGCCATGGTTATTCCTCGTTTCCCCGGTTGGTAATTGGTGTCGTTGAGGACGGTGGAGACAAGCACAAGGTCGGGGTGATCGCCGATGCTGAGGTAGAAGGGGCTGGAGTGATCATTAGCGACCGATCGAGAAGTAAGAGCTTGGTTTGTGTTGTCGTCAACTATGGTGGAGCGATCTTGTGGGAATGGGTCTGTGGTCTGAGATTGAACCCTAATTTGTGGATTACGAGTTGAATTTGCTGGGGGATTTGGAGCTGGTACAGGATCGGAGGTGACCTCTGCAGCTTGGTTGTCGATGGACGATGGAGGAGCACCATCCTAGGATCGAGTTGAAGGCATGGCCATTGAAGTGGTGGGCAGTATGTCGTCTGATACCATATGAGAAAAAAGAGAGAATAGAGTGAAAACAAAGCAAGAATTTTATTATGGCTCTTCAACTTGAGTTTACAAATAAGAGATGAGCTTATATAGCTCAGTTCAGACAAGGAAAATCAGTTGGAAAAATAACCAACTATTAACCGAAAGATTAGCTACAAAATATCAAGATTAACAACCCAAAACTAACCCTAACTAACTAAGTCCACTTGTTCTAAAAGTAATAATTAGTTGAGGTAATCATTGGAGTTTTTTTTCGCTTATTATTAACAATTCAGTTAGCCTATTTTAAATAATTTTACCCTAAGAAAATAGATTATGTCTAATTTATCTATTAATAAATATTTACGTTTACCTTTAAAAGAAAATATATATATAATAGGTAAAATATTAATTACATTATATTGAAGCAAAACCTCATCCCTGCACAAAGAGAGGTTTTGGCCTCGGTTCTTAGTTCTTAGTGGGAGGTTTCTTACATGAACTCGTATAAGCTTTGGGTTCTTCGAAGTGTGAGTGCTCAATGTTGTTTATTTGGTTTTAATAATATTATTTTTGAGTCAAATTGTCTAAATTTGGTTTTTAAATTTAGCAATCATATGTTATTGGATCTTCTTTAGGACTTGTTCTGAATGATTTTAGTTTAACTTTTAATAACTTCAGTTTGGTGAGTCTAATGTATTGTCTTAGAATTTTTAATATGGCGGCTCATACTTTAGTTAAGTATGCTTTATTAATTACTGTTAGCAATATATGTATGGTGGCCCGACTATCCTTCTTGTATTCACTCTCTTGTTCTGCATGAGATAATTATGAATGAATGCAAGTGTCTGCTTCCTAGAGGTTCTCTCTAAGAAAGTGTAGTCGTTATGACCATTTTCGAAAAAAAATATATATATATATTCACTCGTGCCCCCGACTAGTTATGTTTTCCATATATCATTCATAGTGGAATTGGTTGGGGTCTTAGGAATAAATGAAAAAAAGAAAACCCTCACATATGATACTCATATCTAAATATTATATAAGGGAAAATATAAAGTGAAAGCATATTATATAATTATATATATATGATGATAAACGATTAAGGGTTTGTTTGGTACGTCATATTGTATTGTATTGTATTGTGCTATGTTGGATTGTGTTGTATTGTATTGTATTGTATTAGTATTATTAAATACAATACAATATTTGGTATTGACTTATATTAATTGATTGTGTAAAGTTATAATATATTTTCAATACATTTGATCCCAACACTAACTATGGGTCCGGGTCCCGGGTCTGGTTCTGGGTTCGGGTTCTAGGTCTCGAGTCCCGGGTCCTGGGTCCCAGGTCTGGGTCTGGGTCTGGATCCGGGTCCGGGTCTTGGTCCCGGGTCCAGATTTGGGTCCCGGCCGGTTCGGGTCCGGGTCTAGGTCCCGGGTCCCAGTTCGGGTTCGGGTCCTGGGTCTGGGTCTCGGGTCCGAGTTCGGATCCGGGTCCGGGTTTGAGTCTGGATCCGAGTCCGAGTCGGAGATTAATGTTGACCCCAAATCCTTTATAAATATTATAATACAAGCTAATACTGATTATTTATTATGTCTTAAATAATACAACATACATTGTATTAAAAAATTTGGTCGTAATAATTAATACAATGCATTGCTTTATCCAAACATAATTTTATTTATTATTTGATACAATATGATCATTATACGGCATACCAAACGAGCCCTAAATGTTCAATCCGTTTGATTATTTTATCTATTTTAAGCAAAAAAAAAAAAGCCAATATTCATGGATCACAATGGGTATAAAGTTTTTCCATATAGACTGATCATGAGAAAATGGGCACATTGTTCATACATATTTTTATATATCTTAATGATCAAAGTGAGTACTTTCATGGCTATGAAGATCATGCCCTACATTTATAAATAGTTTCACTTCTTTGACACTTTTAATTTTTAATTATTTTTTTTTTTTTGAAAGGATGACACTTTAATTATTATAGTAACTATATATGGGATGGGATGGAACACTTGGGAAGTATATGTATAACTTTTTTAAAGTTTTTTTCCCCTTCATATTCATAGGGCCATTGACTATTTTTCCTATCCCCACACACTATTGCATATAATAGAATAAAAATACTATTTTTTTAAAAAAAAAAAAAATACAGATTTTAATGAGGCTAAGAAGTTGCTATCATCTCCTTTAAGCCACTGACCGGCCATTAATATTAATGAAATTAATTAAAGCAAGTAGACAATAGCTTATTACATAGTTTCCTATTTGGGTTAAAGCACTTGTATATATTTGAGCTTTTCCATATGCAACAAGAACCATTGTATTTTAACATCTTTTTTAATTTTAAATAAAAATAGAGATAAAGCTAGATATCGTGCTTGGCCACATGAATACACACATTGATACAAATATATATATAAATTGTCACTAATATATGTGTAACTTTAAGCTATTCCTTCTCTTGATCAAAGGTTAAATAATTTGTTCCTTCCAATAAGGTCTTAATTATTCCACGCATAATTGAAATAACATAATACACTAATGGGTGTGATGATCCAAAAGTCATTAATCTAAGGTCATTATTCAGATATATGGTGGAAACAGCAAATATAACTTACAATGCAATATTTAATAATATTATGCTGCCAAAAAAAAAGTACACAATTTAATTTCTCTAAAATAACTTAATTAATTGGGTTCCATCTATAACATCTGTACAGAATATATTCAAGAAAAATAAAATCATAATCTAATTTATCAAGATGGTCTGCCATGATTCATGAAAAGTAACATTTAATTTTTGCAAAACAAGTGTAGATATTAATTAAAAATGAATATTAAAAAAATTATATCTCCATATGTCTTCCCATGCGTCGTTTATCATCTCCAATTAATAGAAAGTAATGTACTTCCACCTATTATTATTTGCATGAACTAATTAATCTTATTCTAATAACCTAATATATATATAATATATTTATATATATATAATATATAAATATGTTGGGGTAACACAAATGGGCCATGAAAGAGGAAAATGGGCGGAGAGATTAAAAGGAGATGAGCCCATTCAAAAATAAGCCTCCATCACAAATTAAGTTAAGGGGATAAGTTAAAAAATCCATTATGCGGAGAAGCGGTGGGCCGGTGGCTTGCTGTTTGGCTTTATCGGTTGCTAGGGACATTGGTTCCGAATTTATTATTGTGGAGAGCGACTCGAGAGTAGTTATCAATGCTCTTAATAGAAAGGAGTTCCACTGGCAATTGAAAACTATATCATTTTTGTAATAGTTATTCTCCTTTGTTTATTAGTTGTATTTTTTCTAATATTAGCAGAATTTGTAACTTTGTTGCCCATATAATGTGGCTAAGTGAGCGTTTTCCCACCAGAGGTTTGGTTTTATTCCGCTATCTGCCATACCTATAAACATTTTATGTAATGACTGCGAGATCTAACTATTTTTATTTATTACAAGTACGCTTTTATTCCAAAAAAAGTTAATAGAAATAGTAAGAAGGGTTAAGTGTAGGGCATGACGGTGTGGTAATAATATACAAAAAAAATGGCTTATGACAAATTAACTAATTGGGAATTTGGGATATTCTCAGCATCTGATCAAATATTCTAATGAGCAATTTCACACGTAAAAGAAGAGACAAAAAAGAGAAATCAATATTAGTCACACTCGAAACATTCACAAAGTTGAGGAATACTTCTTTTTTGTATCCATTAATCAAAATCACTCTCATATTATATTTCATTAAAATGTATTAACTTTTGTGAGTGAGTTGTTCAATATACCTTCACCTTCCACTTAAGGCTAGCACATAATTTATATTAACCTAAGAGTTATAATGGGGACATCATCTATAAAAGTGAGTATATCTTAAAGAATATAAAAATAAAGGTAAAAATTAAAATAAGTAAAATAAAATGAGTATACAATATACACAATAATATATAAATTTAAGAGATTATTTCACAAATACACAAAAATAACAAAAAAAAAAAAATTACAAAATATGGTTTCACGGAATTTTAAATATTTTTTACAATTTTTTTGATTTTATTTACAGAAAATTTGGTCTTTTTATGTTGTACTCTTGTTAATTTATTGTTGATTTTTGGTTATCTGTATGTTATTTTTTGTTGTTATTTTGATGTTATTTAGATGTTATTTGAATGTTACTTTTATGTAGTTTTCTTGTTGTTTTCGTGCTATTTCTATAAAAATGTAAAAAAAAAAAAAAAATTTAAACGTAAAAATGTAATTTTTTTACAAAAAATGATACTTACGTAATTATTCCTAAATTTAATTCCTAATCTATAACTATATAGAAGGGAAATGTGGGTTTGGACTTTTTAAAGTAAATTACAAAATTATCTTTTTTTATTATTATTATTAATTACTATTAAATCCTCACATCATTTAATCACAAGAAAAAATCATAATTTAGAGAACTCCATTTTTTATGTACAATATTATGCATATAAATACACCTTTTTATTTTTTTTTACTAATCTATAATTATAATTTTTCATATAATTTGTTTATATAAAAAAGGCTACAAAAAATAGATTAGAACTATATAAAAAGGATAAATAATTTTTGGGCTTTTACATATTAAATTATTTATTTAATTTTTGTTTTTTTTTCATTAAAATCTCATATAATTTAATATAAATTATATTATTTTGATAACCAAAATTTTAAGCTTTTACATATTAAATTATTTATTTAATCTTTGTCTTTTTTTTTATTAAAATCTTTTATAATTAAACATAATTTCCATTACTTTGATAACCATTATACTTTTACAAGTGAGAAATTTTGTAAATGATATTTTTTGTGGATAACTACATGCTAGTTAATAATCACACAATAAATTAATATAAATAATCATATTTGTGTTGATGAAACAATATGTATATATGTATATCTCATAGTTTATATCTATAAACATTACAATAAATAATTATATATTAATTAATAATCACATAATAAATTAATATAAATAGTCATATTTGTGTTGATGAAACAATATACATATATTATAATTTATCTGTAAAAATATTACCATTAACAATAAAAAAATTATTAAAATATTCTTTCAATTACTCTCTATGAATAATCTATAATCTATAACTATATAAAAAGTGTCAATAATTTTTAGGCTTTTACATCTTAAATTACTTACTTAATTTTTATCTTTTCTTTTTCCATTAAAATCTTTTATAATTTAATATAAATTAAATTATTTTAATAAATAATATACTTTTACAAATGAGAAATTTTGTGGGTGATTTTGTTAAAATATTCTAATCCCTTATATAAGTATAATAATATATTATTTTAATCACTCTCTATTAATAATTATATATTAAATAATAATCACATAACATTATTTTAATAATTATATTTGTATTGTTGGATATAAACTATTTGCAAGCATATATTATAATTGAAGTATAAACTTGATCAGCAATTAAAGAAAATTAGTAGAATAATATAATTTCTTTGTATTAATTATCATAATAATATAGTTATTTATTATATATAACTTAATATATAATATAATTATTTATAATATATAAAATGAAAATATTATTTTTCATATATATTTTTTAATTAGGAAATTATCTTATATACTGTTTTTTTTAACTCTTTTTTTCAAATTTACGGTTTGGGTTTCTAAAGTAGTTGTAGCGCTAGTTGCAATATGGGTTATTTTTTGTTACAATTTATGTTGCAGCGCTAGTTGCAATATGAGATTCTATGTAAAATTCTGCAAAAAAAAAAAAAAAACTGTTTTAAAATATAAAAATAAAAAAGCTTCTTTTTAATTTTATAAGTATAATTCCCTAATTTAAATTAAAAGTAGTTTTATTCAAAAAAAAAAAAAATTAAAAGTAGTTAACATTAGTTTCAAATTATTTATTAAGCGTATTTTTTATATATACATCATGTGATCATCAATCATATGTCAAAAATAATTGGCACCTCTAAAGTGAATTTATAAGGTCTTGTTGATACATATAGGCAATCATAGATTATAAGCTAAGCTATATCAGCCCTAAGTGATGTATACTTGAATTTGAATGTACACCTCTTATAACATATATAATATAATTATAAACATATACATATGTGTTATGTGCTAATAATATTTTAGTAAGGGGGTTAATGAATTAATGCCACTAATGATAGCTTTAGAGAAAGTAGATCAAAAAAGAAAGCACAAGATCAAATCCTTTTTCTAGGAAGAAAAAGGGGGAAGAAAATTTATGATAATATTCCCATTTGGGGCAAGGTTGATATGGAGAGCAGCCCACCAAAGTTATAGTAATGAGAGGAAAATTACTTGGGAAAAGGAGTGGTGGTGGTAGTGTGGATGGTGGTCTTGTGGGTTTTTGTTAATAAATATTGGTGCTCTACCCTCACTCAGTCAACACCAAAAGTAATACATAAATTTAAAGATATTAGGCGCCGATAGTACTTAATATTTTTTATAAGTAGTGTATCACGATTAGTTAACAATATTCTTTAAAATTTATTTTCTTAAGTTATATGAGACTCAATACTTAATTACACTAATAACATTATGACATCGAAGAGGGTGCTAGGCACTAGTTAATGGTGTTCACAAATTAATTTGGTCCGATTTTTAATTTTTTCAAACTAAACCAGTATTACGGTTTTTTAAAAATTCAAAACCAAACCAGACTAATTAAATTATCAGACCAAACCAAACCAATCCACTCAAAAATAGATTGGTTTGGTTTGAAATCATGATTTGTATTTTGTAGTTATTCTAAATTTTTTTACAATAATTGGTCATTTTTTATGTAATTTTTTTACTTTTTAATAAATTTATAATATATAAATAACAATAAAAAATTATTATCATAACAATATAGAATTATTATCATAACAATATAGAATTATTATCATAACAATATAGAGTTAATATCAATATTCTACCTAAAATTGTTCTTAAATACTAATATTTCGTCTAAAAAAATATATATTAAGTATATATAAAATAATTATATGAATTGATTTAGTTTAAATTGTTATTGAAATTTTTAAAACCGTGACCAAACCAAAAAATTTAAAATAGTCCGGATTGATCAAATTATTCACACTAAATTTATTTAGTTCCATCTCAAATGGTTTGATCCAAATTAATTAAAATTTAAAATTTTAATATAACCAGTCTTAGTACTAGTAATGCCCTTTGGCATTTCTCATAAATTTATGTGTCCCACAAATGATTCATCCTAGGTGGTTCCCTTAGCTGCCACGTATCAACCACATATTGAATTATCCATATGCCCACCATATTATATTTGCCATTGGTAGTAAATTACTAAACAAATAAACATGTAATGTAAGGCATTTGGTAATGATGATGATAATATTAATAAATAAAACACAAAGCTTTACTTATATAAAGAAAAAGGATTCTAAATTCTCTACTATCTTACAAGGACAAGAAAAACTATATAAAACTTAATCAAGTTTTATAATCAATAATATATATAAGCCATCCATTGCCTCATGTTTTGTGACGAATGGAATGTTCCTCATTTTCTTGGCAGCAAATGATTCAATTTTCAACAAGATTGAGAATACTTGTTTAAAAATATTTTAGCTTAGCATCTTATTGATTCCTTCATTATTATTATTATTATTATTATTTATACATGTCTTACCTAATCCTTCTAGTCACATTTAGCTTAATTACTGTGGAATGGTAATAAAAAATTGTTATTGAGACTCTAAATTTGAAACAATTGAACTCTAAACAGCCTTTAATGATAATTTATAATAATTTAAAATGTAAAATATTTGAGCATTGTGTTTGGTCAAATATACATAAGAAAGTGCATGAGAGAATAGAGAATGTAGTAGAGAATTTCCTTAGCACTTCTTATGAAATAAATATTATATTGAAAAATAATTGTATATTTTAAAAGAAAATGTAGTGGCAGGAATTACTAATCCTTGGCTATTTGGAAGGTACATAGATTCTATCAATTTTTGATGGTACAATATTGACTCCAGTCAAATTGGTGACTCAATTTGGACATTATATTCCACCACAACTAAATTAAAACTGAGCTTAGAAATTCTTCAACCACAAAAACATGGGTTTTTGTTTTTTGGAGGTACCAGTGTTTAAAATTAGATTATTAAAGAAAAAAGTGTGATCATAATAGTAAGAAAGAAAATAAAAAAATTTATGAGTTGGGGTGCCATTAGAATGGGCAGGCCCTGGTACATTAGCATACTTGTTAGCCATTAAAGTTGGAATACTAATCTCAGTTACAAACAAACCTTAATATATGCATGTGATGTGATTACAATGGATTCCTATTTACATCTTTATACAGCAAATACCGGCTCCTTGTTTTGCCTAATGCAGCATACCTGAAAAAAGTTACAAAATAAATCACTTGGGGCTCGTTTGGAACGCTGTATTAGGTCGTATTGTATTGTATTGTATTATATTGAATTGGATTATATATCATATTTTTATATAATACTATGTTAAACTTTAATTTATACTAAAATATTATATATTTAAGTGTTCATAAAAGTTAATACCACATATAGTTTTACATAAAAATATTGCATAAAATATAATTCAATATAATACAATACAATACAATACGACCTAATACGGCGTTCCAAACGAGCCCTTGAGGGAAAATTATAAACATATATATATATATAGCCCTCTTTTTAACCATATAGTTCCATGATAATACTGTTGAAGTAATATAGACATAGATTCTAGGATATCGTCCCTCTCTTTTATGGAGTAACTTGTAGTACTAATACTATTGAAGTACTTTAAAATTAATATTGCATTGGCTATATTGTATATTACTCCAGGATAGAACGGGACTGGTCCAAGGGTAGGACTACACACTACTATTTTAGGCCAAAAATATATGGCAAAAACAAAAATATAATAAAGAAAAGAAACTTTTGGATCTCACTTGACAAAGATTTGTATTATTTCTTACCATTGAGGTACAAATGGTGCCATCCAAATTGCATCACCTGATTGAACAGGGTACCTGTTTACAGTATCAAGTTTACAATAAAGCTGATGAGAACAGATTTGGCCAAAGTAAGAAAAGTAATTATGAAGCCAAGAATAAAAGACATAAAACCAAAAACCAAAACAGAATTTTGTGATCATTATATGTTATTTTGTTGTTACCAGTGAATCACTTCTTTCTTTTATGATATTAAACGAGTATAAATAACAATTCTCAACCCCCTAAGGAGAAAATGCTGTTATTGCAATTGATGATACTAAAGAACTCCCAAATCCTCAATTTTCACTCTTAACATGCTCGTATCGCAATGCATCACGACAGTGGTTTGAGTTACATGGCGTGAGTACCGAGTTCAAATGGTTAAACTGGTGTAGGTCCGTCCGACCACAATGGAGAATTCTCGTTCAGAAACAATTTAGCAATTTAGCTTAGCATCTGTTAGATATTAGATGTATATTAGCTGTAAAAGAATTAGATATTTAGTAGATATTTAGTAGATATTTAGTCTCCTAACTTTGTATATAAATATGTATTATTCTATGAAATCAACACACAATTCGAATCACTATTTTCTACATGGTATCAGAGCATTGTGATTCAAAATTCGAAATTCGAAATTAGGGTTCTGAAAAAAAAAAAAAAAAAAAATTAGGGTATGAGTTTAGGGTTGTTTTTTCGAAAACCCTATTTGGAGTGAACATTTTTTCTCACCGCCCACATAGGAGGACTGCCCAGCCGCCGATCTACGAAACCCCAAAGTCCGGTCGCCGGATTCCTCGCGCGTGGGGCTCACGCGCCGGCGCGTGGACTATTGTGATACTTTTTCTCCTGTTGCTAAACTCACATCTGTTCGACTGTTCATTTCCATGGCAGCTACTCATCATTGGCCTTTGCATCAGCTTGATATTAAAAATGTTTTTCTTCATGGAGATCTTGAGGAAGAAGTATATATGGAGCAACCTCCTGGGTTTGTTGCTCAGGGGGAGTTAGGGCGAGTTTGTCATCTTCGCAAATCTTTATATGGATTGAAACAAAGCCCTCGTGCTTGGTTTGGTAAATTTAGTCGTCGTTGAGAAGTTTGGTTTGTTGAAAAGTAAGTCAGATCATTCTGTGTTTTATAAAAGATCAACTGTTGGTATCATTTTGTTAGTGGTGTATGTTGATGACATCGTTATTACTGGAAATGATACTGAAGGCATCTCATCCCTTAAGTCTTTCATTCACACCCAGTTTAACACGAAAGATTTAGGAGAGCTCAAGTATTTCTTGGGGATTGAAGTTACTCGGAGTAAACAAGGTATTTTTCTGTCTCAAAGAAAGTATGTACTTGATTTGCTAACTGAGACAGGGAAATTGGGAGCAAAACCTTGCAATGCTCCGATGAATCCAGCTGTGCATCTTACACGTGATGGGAAACCATTTGAAGATCCTGAGAAATATCGAAGGTAAGTTGGAAAGTTGAATTATTTAACTGTGACTCGTCCAGATATTGCATTCCCGGTTAGTGTTATCAGTCAGTTCATGTCTTCTCCAACAATTCATCATTGGACAGCATTAGAACAAATTTTATGTTACTTAAAAGGAGCACCAGGACGAGGTATAGTTTACAAGGATCATGGACATACCTTGATTGAGTGTTTTTCTGATGCGTATCAAGTGCTCCAAGGTAGATAGACGATCCACTTCAGGATATTGTGTATTTGTTGGGGGCAATCTGGTCTCTTGGAAGAGTAAGAAACAAAATGTTGTATCTAGATCCAGTGCTGAATCAGAATATAGAGCTATGGCCCAGTCTGTGTGTGAGGTAATATGGATTTATCAGCTTTTGACTGAATTCGGGTTTAAGACTTCTATTCCAGCAAAATTATAGTGTGATAATCAAGCTGCTCTTCATATTGCCTCGAATCCCGTATTCCACGAGCGAACTAAGCACATTGAGATTGATTGTCATTTTGTTCGTGAGAAAATTCAACAAGGTCTGATCTCCACAGGATATGTGAAGACCGGAGAACAACTAGGAGATATTTTTACAAAGGCTTTGAATGGGGTGCGGGTTGATTATCTTTGTAACAAGCTGGGCATGATTAACATCTATGCTCCAGCTTGAGGGGGAGTGTTAGATATTAGATGTATATTAGCTGTAAAAGAATTAGATATTTAGTAGATATTTAGTAGATATTTAGTCTCCTAACTTTGTATATAAATATGTATTATTCTATGAAATCAACACACAATTCGAATCACTATTTTCTACAGCATCTTAAGATTAAACTCTTACCAGCTATCGCCTAAGCGGTAAATGCCCTGTCCTTCCAAAAGTAACAAACCATGCTGATTATAATGGACCTCCTGAATAAGAAAACAACCATTATGTTAAAAAGAAATGATCAGATCTTTGGTAAGAGAGAGTGCTTTCAAGAAGCTGGAAATCGAGATAACAAAGCAGTTTTTAAGTGGACTTTTTGTACATCCTGACTTATATACCAGCCAAACTGATATGGTACAAAAACAAAGAAGTAATTAGTGAAAAGGAAAACCAAACTGATTGGATTTTAAGCTAAATGATCTATTTTATAGTACAAAATAATCCATGAATATGTATGCACACCTGACACCTACAGCTATTCAAGTTAAGTGCACCAAACCTTAACCCAAATCAAAGCTGCAGTTGTTTAACTCTTTATAAAGGACTAAATCTCATAAGACATATTTATATATGGAAATGCACCACCAATGGTGCCCAACTACACACTACAAACAGGTTCCACAGTGATAATCTCTAGTGTTGATCCCGTGTCTGTATTAGTTGTGGTGTTAAGCACTACTGGTGCACCATAAAAATGTTAGATATATATATATATATATATATATAGAGAGAGAGAGAGAGAGAGAGAGAGAGAGAGAGAGTACTTTAACATTAAGATACTCCCCAGGCTGAAAATCCATAATCTGCAAAGGCAAGGGTCCAACAATGTCAAATAATACATTAAAATTGTTCAGAACCATAGAAGTCAGGTTTAAGATTGGCATGGAACAAGGAATTTACATGGACATTGAAGTCATAAGGAGTAGACGTTGGCAGAAGCTTCCTGAGCTCAAAGATCTGACAAGAAAATAGGTTGTGATAAGTAAAATATATGTGTATAAGCTCAATTTAAATGTACCCCCATGCAAATCTGACAAAAACTCAAAACAAATAACGAACCAACTACTACATAAAAGTTTTTTTGACTTAATAAAGCACACTAAGATTTCCAAGAACAAGGACACCAGAGAACATAAGTGGAAATTTCTCATCAGACTTCTCCTAGATAATTTCTCCCAAACTCTAAAACCTAATACAATACAATACAATACGACCTAATACGACGTTCCAAACGAACCCCTACTCAATTTTCTATTTTAAACTGAGAAAACATAAGAAAATAGATCTAGATATCGAATAAATTCAGTACTTACCTCCCCTGGAGTGTCAAGAAGTGGCCGCTGATCTGTTGAACCTACAATCAGTTCAGTAAAATGATTCTCCAAAGAAGCATGCCTAAAATGAAAAGAATATATTAGGTACTTGAATGACTATTACCATGACTATTTGAAATATTCCTGGCTATTTCTTATATGTTGTAAAAAGAAGGAAAAAATATTCATGATGATGGCACGCGATCTTTCAATCATCAATCGTAAATACATAATGTAGCGAGCGAACCTTCTTTCAAATACCACAAGAGTTGCAGATGCATCACACTTGATTATATGTTCAAAATTAGGAGGTAGATAAGCATATGAATCCACCTGTATTTCATATGTGAACAGCATCAAATGTCTATTTTAACATCTGTGGACAATCTATAAGAGTCATGTCATTCTCATGAATTCAAATTCTCAATAATCGTCCCAAATAATCTAAAAAATCTCAATTGCACTTGAAGCTAACAAAAAGACTGTTTTGGAATCATCAATGAAATCAAAATCGATTTTAAAGTCTTCAGAGTAACATATTGTGTTTTAAAGTCTTTAGAGTATGTATTAGATACATAAAGGAATTACACTTTTTAAAGAGTGCAATATTAACGAGATGATAGACAAGAAGCCTAAGAGATATGATTTATATAGAGATGAGTCATGGTTACTTTGACTTATGATGGGGGATCAGTCCGAATATGTGAGAGAACCAGACACTTTGGGTATGAAATCACTATAACAATTGATGCTGTGGATTGGTTAATCGAGACAGTGAAGGAAGTCCATCAGAAGGAGGAAAGACAAAGAGTTAGCTTCAAGAGATCATTTCGAAATAGTTCTGGCAGTTGGTTACTGGAGTGTTTCTCAAACAGAAAAGGAAGCTTTTTGAAACTTTCAGCACTAAGGAACAACAAACTGAAATCAGTTATCATACCAGAAGAAGAGAACGAGGAAGGATGGTCTGAACTCATACATTGCCTAAACAGAACTATGAAAAGAGAACAAGCAAGTGTCCATGGGAAATCTGTCCAGAAGATAGGAGAGATACAAAGCAAAGAACCTCTGAACCAACGATCGTGGGTTAATGTTGTCAAGGAAACAAGGAAGCCGATGGTCAAACAACCCGACTTATTGAGGAATGCTACCTCGAAACTGCCAGGCCGAAGAAAGAGTGATATTGATTGGCTGGACCTATATCCAGCAATCAATCCTAGCTTTAAACCAAAGAATCCATACCCAGAAAAGAGATTCCAGCAACCAAAGCTCTATGAATACATGAGATCAAAAGCACAAAAGAGGAATTGGAAGTTGGCCATCATTCTCACCCGAGATAACAGCTACGTATCATGGAGTGTCATCTTTTATAATTTATCCAGGGAGTTAGGAAGGAAATTGGTGGTCAGCCAACTATTTGATGACAGATGCATTGTATGGTGCAAAGATGAGAAGGAAAGAGATGCTTTAATCCTTATTAAACGATTGAGAGTTCCAGGCGCACAGACGGTTGTCTCTCTCTCTCAATGGAGCTGGGAAGCTCAAAAGGAAGGCATTAAAGTCGAATGTAGAGACTCTTGGATTGGTATATACGGACTGCCTTTGAGCCTATGGAACATGAAGACCTTCAGAAAAATAGGTGAGTGTTGTGGTGGACTTCTGGATGTGGATAAGGAGTCTGCTGAAGCTTCCTTACTTTCTCACGTGAGACTTCAGTTGGTGGGAGACGAAAATGGGTTCATACCGGAGTCACTGATCGTGGAATACGAAGACAGCAAGGTTGAACTGAGTTTGTTCAAGCTGAATGACTTGAGTTATAGGTTCCAAGGGTACTTTAATACCTGTTGGTACCAAGATTTCGACCACAACAAGGTGGCTGGCGATGAGGTAGACACGGGGGCCGATGAGGGTTATGGTGCAGAAGGCAGGGGGATAGCCGAGGCGGTCGGAAGAGAAAGGGTGAAAGCCGGAGATGGTAGGGACGAAGATGAATCAGTAAGGATGGCTGTCAGCGTTGAGAAGCACGACGGAATCGAGCTTGCTGTTCACCACGAGGTTGAAAATTGGGTAACGGATGGGAATGAAATTAACAGAGAAGGTGTCACGATTTTTTCAGAGGAAACAGAGGAGTCGGAGTCGGGGAGATCTGCAGTTCCGGTGGCTATGGTGAATGGTGCTCAGTCAGGGAAGAACTCAAAGGTCGGAGATGATTGTGGGGTTATCGAGACTGATTTTCTTGCGAGGTTTAATGCTGTGGAGGCGATTGGGATTTCCAAAAAGAAATCGCAGGAATCCAGGGGAATGACAACGATCCATACCATCTTTAGAAGACTGTTGAGGGACCTAGAAGGGCCACGTGTGAGTTTCTCTTTAATGCCCACTGATTGTATCAATTTAAGGTATATGTGGCAGACATGTGAAAAAGAGTTTTTTAATAAAATGGGCCAGGTCAGTAATTTATCTGTGGTGGGCCCTAGAATTGATTTGGGCCGAAAGGGGTTGGAGGATAAATGTAAGGCCTTGGCTGGGGATAATGGGGAATTGAGGCCTTTGGTTTATTATCATAATGGGCCTTTTAGTATTTTTTTGGCCCATAAAAGAGTTGAACTAAGGCCTGAAGTAAAGTTATTTTATAACCCCAAGTATAAGGGATTGGATCCGTGGGCTAGCAAAGGAAAAGAAAAGAGGGATATTTGTGTAAAAAAGAGTCCAGAGCAGATTATCAATGAATTTTTTGAAGGGAGATTAAAATCACTCAAACCAAAGTCTCGAGAAGAATTCAGAGCTGCAACTATTTGGTTTTGGGCAGATTTTGAAATAATAAAAAAATCAGTAAAGTCTCCTATTCTGGAAAAAATGGCAGAGGTAGAACAAGAAGAGGAAAAGGGGTTTGTTCCGTTTGGGAAGGTCTATATCAGGAAAAGAAAGTCTATGGGACATACCAGAATCGAAACAACAGTGTCAGCAGAAGAAGAATTTTATTTTGAGGAGGAGGAGGCTGATGTAGGGTCATTTGAAGAAGAAATATTGGGACTAAGCTCAGAGAGTGAGTGTTCGGAGGGGGAAGGAATAGAGTCTGAGGCCGAGGATAGTGAAGAGCTAGAAGATATTATTGGTGATATCAAGGAACTGTGGAGACAGAATGAACAGGAAAAGCATGAGGATCACTCATGGTCTAATATAGTTCAATCCATGGCGGAGATGGGAATGGAGATCATGCAGAATAATGAGGACAGCAATGTGATCAAAGGAGAAAGGAAGTCAATGAGAAAGTTAAGCAGAGAATTGAATAACTTGACATTTAATGTCAATTATGATAGAATCTGCAAAAAATCAGGGGTGGTCAAGAAAGCTCAATGAAGATCCTTTCATGGAATATAAGAGGGAGTGGGGATAAGGAGAAGAGAAGGGCAATTAAAGCGACAATATGTAAGGCTAGTCCGGATGTGGTGATTTTACAAGAGGTGAAGAAGGAAGTTGTAGATAGAAGGTTTATTGGTAGTGTTTGGAGGTCACGGTTTAAGGCATGGATCTTGAGCCCATCCATCGGAAGATCTGGAGGAACATTGCTAATATGGGATACGAGGAATATTAAGGTTTTGGATTCATTGATTGGTAATTTTTCTATTTCAATCTTGATCCAAGCTGAGGGATTAGATCCATGGTGGTTTTCGGGATTATATGGACCTTGTTCGTACAAATTAAGGTCGGAATTTTGGGATGAGTTGGCTGGCCTTTATTCTATTTGTGGAGATTCATGGTGTTTGGGGGGGGATTTTAATGTTGTGCGAAGAGTGGGAGAGAAGTTGAATAGCAACTCCTGTACTAAGAGTATGAAGATCTTCGATGAGTTGATTCGGGAAATGAGATTGATTGATCCTATCTTAAGTAATGGGCGGTTCACATGGTCTAATTTTAGAGCTACACCAATCTGCAGTAGGTTGGATAGATTTCTTTATACTTGCAAATGGAATGGATTGTTTCCATTTGTGCGTCAAGAAATGTTGGTGAGATTAGTTTCAGATCATAATCCTATTGTTATTGACTCGAACCCGCCTAAATGGGGGCCTGGACCGTTTCGGTTTGACAATCTTTGGCTGGAACACAAATCTTTTCCTAAGTTACTTGAAGGTTGGTGGAGAAATGCTAGTGGTGACGGCTGGCCAGGAACGAAAATTATGTGCAAGCTGAAGAAAGTGCAAAAAAATATAAAGGAATGGAGTAAAGGGGTTTATGGAAATAACAAGATGGCCAAGAATGCGGTAGAAAGGAGAATAGTGGAACTGGATAAAAAAGAGGGGAGTATTGTGTGGAATCAATCTCTTGCAGAGGAAAGGAGAAAGCTTAAAAGGGAGTGGCAACAATATATAGTTGAAGAAGAAAGGAGTTTGTGGCTGAAATCGAAATGTAAATGGGCAAAAGAAGGGGATGCAAACACAAGAATGTTCCATAATTTATTAAATGCAAGGAAGGCAAGGAATACTATCTCAAGAATTGAAAGAATGGATGGTTCGATAATTGATAAGGAGGATGAAATAGTAACTGAACTAGTAGAATTCTTCTCCAAATTATATACATCCGAGAGGAGACCGGGTTGGGGAGTTGAAGGTATTGAATGGAAACAGTTATCAGAATCATTAGCTACAGATCTAGAAAGACCCTTTGAAGAAGATGAAATAAAAGAAGCCATTTTTAGTTGTGAAGGTAACAAAGCACCTGGGCCGGATGGATTTAGTTTGGCTTTTTTTCAGTCAAATTGGGAACTTATCAAGAATGAGCTGTTGGAAGTTTTCAAGGCGTTTGAAAGAGAAGGCAGAATTGAGGGAAGTATTAATGAGACTTTCATTTGTCTTATACCAAAAAAACTTAATAGTTGTTTGGTAAAAGACTTCAGGCCTATCAGTCTTACAACAAGTGTGTACAAGATCATAGCTAAAGTTTTGTCCGCTAGGCTTCGAGGTATATTGGGGGAAACGATTTCGGTAACACAATCGGCATTTGTAGAAGGGCGGCAAATTTTGGACTCTGTGTTAGTGGCAAATGAGGCAGTGGAAGATTACCGGTGCCGCGGAAAGAGTGGGTTGGTTCTCAAGATTGATTTCGAGAAAGCTTATGATCGAGTGGAATGGGATTTCTTAGATATGGTTATGTCAAGGAAGGGGTTTGGGGAAACTTGGAGGAAGTGGATTAGGGGATGTATCTCGTCAACATCGTTTTCCTTATTTGTGAATGGAAGAACAAGGGGAAAATTCAAAGGATCTCGTGGCCTTAGACAAGGTGACCCACTATCACCTTTTCTCTTTACATTAGTGGTAGATGTACTTGGAAGGATGATTGACCAAGCTGTAATTTCAAGAAAATTCTCGGGATTTTTAGTGGGCAAGGATAAGATTCAAGTAAGTCATTTGCAATTTGCGGACGATACACTTCTTTTTGCAGATGATGAGGCATCACTCCATACACTAGTAAGAATTGTAGAGGCTTTTTGTGCTATTTCTGGATTAAAAGTAAATATGAGTAAAAGCCAAGTGTTGGGGATCGCTATGCAAGAAAGTGTGGTGGCCTTGTGTGCTAATCAGATTGGATGTGAAGTAGGGAATTGGCCTATGTCATATCTTGGAATGCCTTTAGGTGGCTCGCCCAGGAAAAAGTTGTTTTGGGCACCGATTTTGGAAAAATGTGCTAAAAGGCTTGATGGATGGAAATCTTCATTTTTATCTAGGGGTGGTAGACTTACCTTGGTTCAATCAGTTCTTTCATCTCTTCCCATTTATTATCTCTCCCTCTTTAAAGCTCCAAAAGTGGTTTTACTCTCGTTAGAAAAAATGATGAGAGATTTTCTTTGGGAAGGAGGAGAGTCAATGGGTGGGGATCATTTGGTGGCGTGGGAGGAGGTGTGTAGACCTAAGCAGGAGGGAGGTCTTGCTATTGGAAGGTTAGACATGAGAAATAAAGGGTTCCTCATGAAGTGGCTGTGGCGATTTCCGTTAGAATCAAATTCACTTTGGCATAAGGTAATCAAAAGCCGGTATGGGAGAGCAGAAAATTGTTGGGATACTAAATCTCGGTATAGGCTCTCCCCAAGAGGTCCTTGGAAAGATATTTCAGAACTTTATGGTGAATTTTTGGAGTTGGTAAAGTTCAAAGTGGGTAATGGCACAACTATTCGGTTTTGGGAAGATATATGGATTGGAGATACAACACTAAAGAGTCGGTTTCCGGATCTGGCAGTGTTATCACAAGCGAAAAACTCGACTATAAAAGATCTTGTTGCCATTGAAGGAGAGGTAGGAAACTGTGTTGCAAGCTGGAATTTTAAGTTTAGAAGGAATTTGATGGAGAGAGAAATGCCTAATCTTATTGTATTACTGCAACTACTGGAACATATTAGGCTGCTCAACATATCAGAGGATATTAGAGTATGGAAACCAGATCCTAGTGGAATTTTCTCTTGTAAGTCAGCTTTCAACTGGTTTACTTCAGATCAGGATCTTGGTGCTCTGTTTTGGACGAAGACCTTATGGAAAAGTAGGTGTCCCTTTAAAGTGAAAGTTTTTGGATGGTTGGTCGCATTAGGAAAAATCAATGTGCATTCTATGATGCAAAAGAGGCGACCTTTTATTTGCTTGTCCCCGGGGTGGTGTGTTTGTTGTAAGAAAAGTAGTGAAGAAGTGGCTCACTTGTTCTTGGGGTGTTGTCTTGCTCAAAAACTTTGGATCAAGCTCCTGAATGACTTTGGAATACAATGGGTATTTCCCCAATCAGTTTCATTAATGATGGTGAGCAAAGTGGGGGGTAGAAAGGGTAGATCATACCTATGGAGGACAGCTGTTCTAGCAATTATGTGGGTTATTTGGCTCGAAAGAAATAACAGAATTTTTGAAGGGATTGAAGCCTCAGTTGAAGACTTGTGGGAAAAAGTTAGATTTTGGACAGCTGTTTGGGTTTATAAAACTAAAAGTTTTGAGCAGTTTTCGTTCTTAGATTTGAGTAGCGACTGGAGATTGTTGTGTAATGTGGTATAACAGTACATGATTTGTTTAAATGTCTTATATGTTTGTGATAGAACTTTGTAACCATGGTATTCCTCCGCCACAAGTGAGGCTTTCTATATATGTCGGGGGAGGGGTCAAGTTTAGACTTTGGCCTCTTTCTCTTTTCAAAAAAAAATATAGAGATGAGTTGTAGAGAATAGTAACATTCACTACAGCTAGGCAATGTCATGTTTAAGGGTTATAATCAAAGCAGAATCAGTTTATTCTTCAGTACATGGTTACTGACATTGTTTTAAAGTCCTAAGAATATCTATTAGCTAGAGAATTTAGAATTTAATTGTGAAATTCAGCATGACCAGTTTTAAGACAAAAACTGCCATTTGTTAAGGTCTTAAATAACTTTGCCATGGCCCATTTGTCAAAATGGCTAGTAAGTTTTGTAGAAAATGGTGAATGAATTGTATTTTATATATCATAGAATAGTATATATTTATATACAAAGCTATGAGACTAAATAGAAAACTACTAAATACAAATAGAAAATTACTAAAAACAATTTATCATAACTTTTACAGCAAACAAAATGACAATTAATCTCAACGTGCTTAGTGCGCTCGTGGAACACGGGATTTGAGGCAATATAAAAAGCAGCTTGATTATCACAACACAATTTTGCTAGAATAGAAATCTTAAACCCGAATTCAGTCAAAAGTTGATAAATCCATATTACCTCACACACAGACTGGTCATAACTCTATTTTAATTCAGCACTGAATCTAGACACAACATTTTGTTTCTTACTCTTCTAAGAGAGATCAAATTTCTCCGAATAAATACACAATATCTTGAAGTGGATCGTCTGTCTACCTTAGAACCTGCCCAATCTGCATCAGAAAAACACTCAATCTGGGTATGTCCATGATCCTTGTAAACAATACCTCGTTCGGGTGATTCTTTCAAGTAACATAAAATTTGCTCTAATATTGTCCAATACATAAACTGACTAACGACACTAACTGGGAATGCAATATCTGGACGAGTCACAGTTAGATAATTCAACTTTTCAACCAATCTGCGATATTTCTTAGGATCTTCAAATGGTTCCCCATCACGTGTAAGATGCACGGCTGGATACATTAGAGCATTACAAGGTTTTGTTCCCAAATTTCCTATCTCAATTAAAAAATAAGGTACATACTTCCTTTGAGACAGGAAAATACCTTGTTTACTCTGAGTAACTTCAACACCCAAGAAATATTTGAGAACCCCTAAATCCTTCGTGAGAAACTGGGTATGAATGAAAGACTTAAGAGATGAGATGCCTTCAGTATCATTTCCAGTAATAACGATGTTATCAACATACATTACTAATAAAATGATACCAGCAGTTGATCTTTTATAGAACACAGAATGATCTGACTTACTTTTCAACAAACCAAATTTCTCAACAGCCTGACTAAATTTACCAAACCAAGAATGAGGATTTTGTTTTGCGAAGATGACAGACTCGCCCTGGGTCTCCCTGAGCAACAAACCCAAGAGGTTGCTCCATGTATACCTCGTCCTGAAGGTCTCCATGAAAAAAAAGGTATTTTTAATATCTAGTTGATGCAAAGGCCAATGATGAATAGCTGCTATGAAAATGAACAGTCGAATAGAAGTCAATTTAGGAGCAGGAGAAAAAATATCACAAAGTCTACTCCATAGGTTTGAGCATAACCCTTGGCAACAAGACTGGTCTTTATGCAAGCAATTGTTCCATCTGGATTAAATTTAATTGTAATCACCCATATGCACCTAATGGCGCATTTTAAAGCCATTTTTGGGGAATCTGCCTGCTGCAGGAACCGGTTAACCGGTTCTGCATACCTGACGAACCAGTTAACCGGTTCGCAGCAAGTGGCGATTCCAAGGTCTTTTTAGTCCTTTCAAACTCGAATTTTTCCCTATAAAAATCCTACCACCGAGTTTCTATTCCCCACTCAGATTTTTTAACCCTAAATAGAAGCCTCCAACCCTCTTCTCTCAATTTTTCTCTCTCCAGACCTAACTTTCCCATTCTCTTTAACCCTCTACCTCCATGGATGCTTCATCTTCAAGACCAGAAAGGCAAAGATTCTCAATGCAACAAAGGGAACTGTTAGGCCTTAGGATAAATAAAAAGGGTATATGGGTCATTGTAATAGGGGATATTGGGAGAGTATATATAGGAAAGTCTAAGAAGGGTTTTGGGGGGAGAATGAATTAGTTAATGAGCAGTAGCTCTTGGGAGAGCACTGGGTCTCTCGAATACCCAGCAACACTGTACTCTTTACGTTTTGCTATCAATATATCAGCTTACTATTTCCTATAATTGCTACTGTTAATATTAATTGATAGGAAATTCCTATCAAGTGGTATCAGAGCAATCGATCTATGGGGCAAGGTAAGACGGAAATTCGATCGAAACTTCACCAAGCTTCAAATCAATTGGAGCTGATGAAATCATCATTTCACATGACGATTGAAAAGACCATCGAGAAACATGTAGGCCTGATGATGAATCAACTTACTCAGTTGATACAAAAAGTCAGAGAGGCACGAAACGCCAACGACGAACAAGTGGTGACTGAGGATGAGCCGCTGATGCCTACACAAAGTTGTTCGAGGATGTTGCTGCCACAAGTAACAAAGGCAGTGATAACCATAGAGGAGGACAAACGACGTGACAAAGCTGATAAGGGTGAAGCAACGAAGATTTCAGATCTAAGAAGTGTCTCGCTAACACTTCCAGCCAAACACCATGACATGGCTCTTCTACACATGTCGTCGAAGTCGAACCGTAGCTCACCGGATCTAATGAAGATGATCAGCACTCAGCTGGAGGATAATAACATTGGGGAGGAGCAACGTTTTCGATCGCCGACGTCAAGCTCATGGGAGCTGCACGGCCAACCGGTGCTGAAGAAGGAAAAAGAGCCCCCGGATCTCCATGGGAAGACGAATACATCTTCAACTATGAACAACGACGTAGCTCTTGAAGATCTATCGTTGCAATCAGCTCTAAGGAAGCTAGAGAATAAATCTTTCCCACCATTAAAAACCATGAGTGATGGTGCCTCCATTGAAAAACACTCGCTGGTGGAGAAATTGCGCTGCCGATTTGCGCCGAAGGATCAACATCGTCCACCGTCGAGTGCAATGCCAGGGAAGCCGCCAAATTTGGTCGAGGGTGATAGGGGTGATCAATGCCGTAGAGAAATAATGTTCTGTTTGGAGGTAGGGCTCACTTCTTTCTTTCTAAACTTAAGGCCCAAATCAAAACAAAATAGGGGCCCAGTAAGCAAGACAAAAAGCCCATATCTTAATTTAGGTCACAATTGGGTCATGTGGCATCCAAAGAATAATGGTTCATCAACCATTTCTCCATGTCACGCATTGAATATTGGGAATATTAAGTCTTCATTCTCATGGTATCTCAAGGTGGTGCAACTTGGGTGCTGTAACTTAGGGTCGGCAACGGAAAATGAGGTGTGGGTGGTTGGAGCACAACTTTCACGTTCAGCTTTTGGGTATGACGAAGAGGAAAAGACACCAACTGTTCGTTGGCTTTTTGACAGAGGAAGAAAAGCTTGCTCTCAAGAGTTTCTTCCATGGCCAAGCTTGCACAACAAATTTTGGGTCACCAGGTATTTCAAATGGAATAGAACCAATTTTACTACTAATTTCATGTTTTTTATTGGATTTGGGAAATTAGTTGGTGATAAGGGGGGTTGTTTATTCATGGGCACTGTTAGACAAATGGGGCACAAAGAAATTACTACAAGATATGAATGTGTACTTTGTCACTGTTACATATTCTTTAGTTCTCAAATGGTGACTCAACACATTTATGGGATAAGGCCAACTATTGATAATTTTCTATTCTCACTTTGGTTATATGATGATAATGAGGATTGTATCCTACTGGAAATATTGGAACAATTCATCCAGCATTTAATTTCAAGCATTGGTGTGATGGGTACTGTTCCTTCTTTGTTGATGTTCAAAGGACTTGATGTTCTCAATTGGAGGGTCAACAAGGCTATTAATTTTCTTCTTCAGCAGTGGGATGATTTTTGTTTGGCTTGTGATGATTATATTCAAAGGCGCAAGGAGACATTTTCTAAGGCAGAAAACGAATTAAAAAGATATTCAGCTGTGTTGGAGCTCTTAGTTGAGGAGAAAATTAAATATGAAATTAATGCAAAATATTTGGAAGGAAGCTACATCCAGCCACATGATACCTCAAGCATGATTTTCTACAACATTTTTCAGGGGCATAACAAGGAGCGGGAGCACAAAATGCATATGTTGGACTGGGTTTTCAAGCGAAGTCAACTTGCTGAAACTTGGCGTTTCTCTCACAGCTTGAACAATACGCATTTGCTGGGTTGGTTCTTTGAAAGAGGACGAGCACAAGTTATAGCTTCAGCTTCGTGCTACGACCAGGTGGCTACTCGCTGGATTTTTGCCATAGGCCTTCTTCAATGCTTTATTGAGAATGGTCGGTCTGGGCAAAGACTGTTGTGGAAGCTTGTTGTTCTTCACCTTGAGGACAAGGTGAATTTTGGGCGGCCGGTATTGTTAGGCCTTAGGATAAATAAAAAGGGTATATGGGTCATTGTAATAGGGGATATTGGGAGAGTATATATAGGAAAGTCTAAGAAGGGTTTTGGGGAGAGAATGAATTAGTTAATGAGCAGTAGCTCTTGGGAGAGCACTGGGTCTCTCGAATACCCAGCAACACTGTACTCTTTACGTTTTGCTATCAATATATCAGCTTACTATTTCCTATAATTGCTACTGTTAATATTAATTGATAGGAAATTCCTATCAAGAACAAAGGTCCAAAGCAAGGAATGACCTCTTCTCCCATGAAAAGTATGCAAGAAGATTCAATGAGGACTTCTCACAAAGAGATATTCTAAATGGTAAGCAATGTGATCTCAAAGCCCTTGAGTATGTCAATTTCAGTTCTCTTTTTGAACATATGGGATGGAAAACCTTGTTAGAAATTCAAACTAATATCTATCCTAGGCTAGTTAGAGCTTTTTATGCTTGTATTGAGGTTAATTGCAATCCATATAGTGTTAAGGGAATCCTCAAAGGGATAGCATTTGAGTTAACCGTAGACACGCTTAATGATCTCCTAAATGCACCCAAAGAAGGCATCTTGCTTGACCATAAACTTCGCCTTAAGAATGATACCACCTTCAACTATAACCTTTTCAAAAAACATGTGTGTGTAGGTGACAACTTTAATTTAAAACTAAAACGAACCTTCCTCACCCTTCAAGGCAAAATCCTCCATGCTTTTATATGCTCCAACCTTATTCCTAGGAAAGGCCATCAAGGTGAAGTGAGTGCACTTGATCAAATGATCCAATACAATATCATCTTGAAAGACAACCAAATCAACTTAGGCTACCTTATCCTAAAAACCATCAATGAAGTGTATAAGCCTACCCTAAAAAGAGTCTTATCCTATGGTTATCTTCTTAGCTACTTGTTCCCACTCCTAGGAATCCCAATTGAAGATGAAACCGACATTTATGAACCCAAGGAGTTCGACACTCTTGGTGAGATCACATTCAAGTCTATGCGCTACAAGTTCAATGAAGTGGAAAAGAAATGGATTTCCACCAAACAAGGTCCACATGCCCATGAGGAAGCACCCTTGGTCTCAAGTGAAAGTGAAGAGGAGGAGCAAGAAGCCCAAGCTCAAAGCGATGAGGAAGCCGAAGAAGAAGTGCCTCCAATAACACAAGCTCCTCACTTCAACATTTTTTGCTAACCTTCACACCTCCATTACTTCAAATTTAAACAACTTGAGAGGTGAAATGAACACTCAATTTCCACTCTCCAAAATGAGATGACTACCATAAGGAGTGACATTGCCACCTTGAGGGGAGACAAATTAGCTCTCTTGCATTTTTTCTTTTTTTGCATCTTTTCTCATGTTTATTTGTTTTTAGTTTATTTGCAAAAGCTTAGTGCCTTTTGACTTTGATGTGTTAGTTTGTTATGTTTTTTATTTTATTTTGGATGTTATGTGTTTAACATTTTTTTATAATGAATGGTATGTTTTGTGGTGAATGGTATGTGTGTCAATTTTTTTTTTTTGGTGAATGGTATGTTTTATTTTGGCTTTTATTTTGTAAATTCTTTGCCACCCTTTTTGATGAATTAAAAGGGAGAGAAATTCTATAAATATTTTTTTTGAGATATCTAATAATTTTTAAACTTGAGTATAAAATTGAGGGGGAGTTTACAAAATCATGCAAGATAAATTTTCTTTTACCCTTGCACACATTAAAGGGAAGCTAATCTAATATATATTGGTTCAATTTTTCATCTCTCTTTTTCAAAATAATCAAATATTTGATATCATCAAAAATAGGAAGATTGTTAACTCAAACTTTTAGGTCTCCTTGTTTTGATGATTAACAAATATTTGATTATTATTTGTTACTAATAGTTTGTTGATTTTGTAGCACAATTAAAAGGTAAAATAAATTTTTCTAAGGCAAAATTAACTCCAAGGGTAAAATGGTAATTTTACCAAAAATTCTCAAAAATGACCCGAAGTGGATTCAACAAATATATCAACTACTTCATACTTGATAAAAGCAAAAAATTCATTAAGGGATCAAGAATTCAAGACCCTATTCAAAAGAAGACTTCAAAAGCTCAAAGTCAAAAGTCTACCCAAAAGTCAAAGTCAACTCTCAGGGAAAAGTTAACTTTGGATCATAACATGCAAATTAAGCTACGAAACTCATCTACATAAGGACTACACACAATCAAATAGTATAAGTTTACTTTAGTCTTGTTAAAGTGATTTGCACAATACACTAGGGTTTATAAGTTCAAATTTTGGCCCACTAACTTGTGTGACAAGTTTTCTCACCCAATGGTTTAAAAAAAAATTTGATTGACTTTCTAAATCACATAACATTTTACTTGGACTTTTCGCCACTTCCAGGAATCCGGTTAACCGGTTCCCAAAAGGTTAACCGGTTCACCTGAAACCAGTTTACCAGTTGGCAACCAGTTTGCCCAATGGCAGTCTCGTTTTTCGCGTCCAATAGCTATAAACGGCTATTTTTCTCCCTAACACTATATGAACTCAATTTTCATCAAAAATTCAAGTTGACTGAGTATTTATATCATATACCTAACATATTCAAGTGAGTTTAATGAGCCCCCAAGTCTAAAATCCAACAAACACTTTTCACACACTTTGAGTTAAAATTTGTATTTAATTCTTTTAAGTGTGCTTGCTAATCACTCTATGTTTCTATAAGCAATCTAATGTGTAAATGCATGAGTGTACAATGGGTAGATACACGGAGCTAAGATTTTTGCTGATTTAGATCATGTGTTTCTTGTTAGCCCACGATACTTCAGATTAGTTTATTTCTTTCAAAATCAAAAAGTTTCTACTTCTTTAGATTGCTTATATCTTAACTTTTCATCTTCAAATGATATAAATCAGAAATATTGAAAGCTAATTACCCTCTTTTCCTCAGTGTCTATACTAATGAAACACAGCAAGTCTCTCATAAAACATAATCTTAAATTCATACTAAAGCATGTTCAAACACTCCATTTTGAATATAATAAGCTTGTTTAAGGAAGACCAATGTATTGACCTCTACTACCCTGCTCCTAATTCACTTTTTTATTGGTTTCTCGATATAATAACATCTCTCATTCTCTTGTATTATGTCTAATAAACACTAATCAGTTTATTAATATTCGTAGTGCCACACTTTTCAGTTTATTTAGTTTTCAGCTTTATACCCTTATATATACAATATACAATGTATATTCTAGCCTAAACTTCTACATTCCTACATATGAGGTTAACTCTTTACATATTTCAGTTTGCTTATTATATATGCAGTTCAGTGATCTTGGTATGGCTTAAAATGAAATTAAAGAGTGTTATACCTCTTGTTGTTATTTGGACTTTAAGCCAAGAACATACAGCCAAGCAGACTAAGCTACATCATAATGATATTAAGAGCTAAAAGATTCCAAATCTAAAAGCTAGTAACATCACTGACATGTACCATAAACGAAGAATCAATTATAGAAATAAATAGGCATCATACAAGTTTTTACCTCAAGTTTGTGGCTGGCACTAGAAACATTAGTTAGTGTCACTGAACCCTGGACCACAAATACGAACCTAGAGATACAAAATATGTACAACAGGAGATCGAAAAGAAAAAAGTTATAAATCCTGACAAAACTATTCACAAACCAGGAATATTATTAGGCAAATGACAATAAAAAGAGAGATAACATACCTCTCAACATCGTGAGCAGGGAGCCCAGATTGTGAATTTTCTGCAAAGGTGAAGTAAGTATGATAACCAACAATAAAATTTCAACAACAGCCTAAACTAGAATGCCATATAATATAATCGACGAACCTTGCATCTTTGCGAGGTACATAACGAAATGTGAGCCAATGGCTGGTGTAATAAGATAAGCTGCTAATGTATTTACCCTGCAGAAACATTTTGGATTATTGTTATTAGATCAACAGAGAGAAATAATGTTTTTGTAATCCAACAGAAAAATGGAGTCAAACATACCACTCTGGTAAAGGGCTGAAGACCTGACTTTCAGGTGTTATTAAAGCATGGTCTCTTTTGTAAACACTGCGCGTGAACCCTGGCAAGTCTGCCCAATAAGACACAGAATCAAAATTAATGAATTTTTAATTTCTCTTCTTCAGCTTTATTGCAAGGACAAGTGTTACAATACAAAGTCATAGCTCACATAACTCATCTTTTGTCTTCCAAAATCAACAGTCATCAGCACCAGACCATATGGTACAATTATTAATCTCTATTTTGATCGTTAATTTCAACTTGATACTCATCATTTTGTATTATGTTATTGCTTATTTTGAATTATGTTACTCCCAATATGGCTTTAATCCGTGAAATTTCTATACATCAGCATTAGATACTCGAATCTGGAAGTCGTGAAGAGAAAAATATCGAAATTTTATGTTAACTAACCTTGTAGATGAGAAGGAGAAAGAGTGGGATTCGTAACCTTCCAATACAAATGCTTAAACTCAGAAGAGGAGCTGATAACAGAAGGCGCAGAGCAAAACCCATCATCACTCGCAACCAAATCAGGCAGACCTGAAAACAAAATTTCAAAAAAAAAAACAATGAATCTCCTTAAAAGCTATTTTCTTTTCACTTTTTTTTTTTTTAATTTTCTGAGGAAACAAACAGAAAAGAGGAGAGTCGGGGTGTACATAAAGTGATGGTTAGAAGGATGAGAGAGGCTTGCATTGGGTACCGCATTGGGAGTGGAAGTGTATGGGAATGGTGTGACTTGTGAGGGAGATGGGATCATGGGATGGGAGTGGTGTTGTTTAGTTTGTAAAGTAATCGGAAGAAGTTGAATTGAAGTGGAGTGGAGTCAGAGTCAGACTCAGTTGAGTCACAGTGTCATCGAGGAAGACGCCAAAAACATGAGTTGGCCACTCCTCCTTTTTGTGGTGTTTAATTTGTAGCCACTTTTAAATGATGTGGAGTTTATTAATATTCGTAGTGCCACACTTTTCAGTTTATTATCCGAAGATAAAAATTAGGTGGCGTTTAGTAATAATTTTTTAATCAGTTTTCTGTTTTTAAAAGTAGAAAAGTGAAAATATTTTTCAAAAACATGTTCTATAAAACTGTTTTTACTTTTTAATTTCATAATTAGAAATCAAAATTTTAAAAACAAAAAAAAAATCACTTTCAATCTTTTTTTTAAACAGTTTTTTTTCTTAATCAATCTTTTGGATTATAACCAGACCCGGACTCAAAACCTCTCCTCACGGCCTTGGCGTTGAACCCAACTTCTGACCCGAACCCGAATCCAACCCCGGATCTTGACCCGACTTAAATAAAATCAAAAAATAAAAATGAAAATGAACTTTACAGAACACACTTTTGTTTTTTGTTTTTAAAATTAAAAAACAAAAGTGGTTACAAAACGCATTTTGTTTTTTAAAAATAAATTTTTTAAAAACAAAAATTTTACTTTCATTTTGTGATTAAAAAATTAAAAAACAAAACTGTTACCAAACGGCACCTAAATTTGTGGAGTTCGGTTTATTGGAAAGGGTGAATGAATCCCCTTTCAAATATTTCTTCGAGAGGGATCCATTAAATATATCGGGTACATTGATCTATCAATTGTTCCTGCACAAGATCTAATCAGATAAGGCAAACGAAATCCATTTCTACATTGCAAGGAAATAATGCAGATTCAGTCGTTCTGAGTTTTCTTTGGTGATTGGGTTAAATTTTTTACCTGTGCCAACTAAGAAGGAGATCCAAGAGAAAGCAACCTCAAACCGATTGATAGTTGAGTACTTCGACGGTAATTCATCCATCGCTTATGGTCAACTATGTAGAGTGTTTGAAAGTTGTCCGATAGTGGATGATGTTTACAAGTTGAGGCTTTCTATGTTTGTTACTGGCATTTTGACTGGTTGTGATGAGAAGACAGTCGTTCCTCCATTTATGATTAGAGTGGTGGAGGACTTGAACTTCTTCTACGAGTATCCATGGGAGAATATTCCGTTCAACAAATTGATGAAAACTTGTAATGAAGACTTTGCAGAAATGAAAAAGAATTTGGATAAGAAGATTTCAAAGGATTCCTCTTAGCAGAAGGAGGTGAAGTACTCCACATATGGGTGTGTTGCAGCATTATAGTATTATTGGGCTTTTGATTTCACATTAGAGATGGATGATGGTTTTGCTGTCAGAAAGGCACATGGCTTCCCAATAATGATTAACTAGGAGAGTAAGAAAAATATAGACATCAACAAGGAGCATGTTATAAATTTGTTCGACAAAAATGTAAGTTTTTTACTCCTTGATCTTGGTTTATTTTTTTGATTGTACTACATTTCTTTTTTAATTTCATTCATTATAATAATATTTTTGTTTTCATTAACACTTGATAGTGTAATCTATCTTACGTGCCTGATCCCACGAAGAAGAGTTTTTGAGGACCGTGAGTGGAGGTGACGCGCCATTGTTTGTCAACTTGGACGAACTAGTGATTGGCGAAGATGGACAGCTAACAGAGGAAGCTCTTCGTAGCCAAGCAAAAAAGCTTGCAGAACAGTTAGAAGAGCGGATGGAAGAAGCCTAAATATTTAGATGTTACACCACCTCCATCATCTCCACAACTGGAGGCATGTTTAGTTCCTCTTGTAGCAGCATCAGCAGAGTCCTAGAAAGCTGGTTATTTTGCCATTTTGGCTCGGGTGGGTCAAAATCATATGCAACCTGTTCCCCTTTTGCTAAGGCCTTGAGTGAGTGGCTAGAGATGATGATGTCACTCTCTTATGGATTAAAACTATAGTGACTATTCTATTATGTAGTATTTAAAGATTTAATGTACTTGTTTTTAATAATTAATAACAGTTACAAATGTAATACAATAATTTTTTTAAAGAGAAAAACTAATAAAAGTAATAAAGTAATGCAATTAGTAAGAAAATTTATCGCATAATTAAAATTAGAAATGAGTAAATCTATATTTTGTGTAATTAAATGTATATTATTGATTAAAAATAATCTATCTATATTTATAAAAATAAAAAAACAAAGGAAAATAACTTTGAGGGTTTATGCATGATTTAGGGTTTAAGAGTCTTGTCTGAAAGACAAACACGGTTATTGCTTTCCCGCTCTTTGACCAGAACACACAGAGAAGGAAGCTCAGATTATGGCGATAAACGACAACATTGCCACCGTTTCTCTAATTAATTCTCTATGTAATAGCTTCCGCCAAGTACCTCCGGCTGCTGTTCCGGCAGTTCTGGATTGTGTTCTTGCTTCTACTGGGTTATCTCCGTCGTCTCTTTTCGCTGCTCTTATTGACAATTCTCCAGATATCGATAAGGTGATTACTACATTTCATTGTATTCCCTCTTCTATACTAACTGGATTGCTCTGTTAAAAACGCAAATTGAACAATGATGAAGAGGTCTCTATTTTTGTTGAAATTCACGGAAATCATGTATTCTGAACGCATGCTCATTTGTTTTGGTCAATTTCCTTTAAGCTGGAGCTCTTTTTTATGCTCAATTTTCATATGTGATAAATGTAATATTCTTTAATTGTCGTTGCTAGGACGAAAAAAATGGCGACAACTTGGATTTTGATCAGTGTAACTACCTGGCTTCGTTTGTCAGCGCGCTTTGCCACCTTCTAAAGAAACTTGGTGAGTGATGATTCATCTTTGCTCGAAATGTTTGAAATTTCTTTGAATCTGTTTCAATGTCTTGTATGCGACCGAGTTGATTGTCATTGATATTTGGAGTTGTTTACTTATAAATTTCTAAGCACTATATATCCAATTACGTCAACTGAATATTGTTAACCTTGTTCATGAAAATTAAATCTTGTATCTTGAACAATTTTGAACACCGTACTTTGATTTTATATTAATTTTCTTTTGATAAGAAACAATTTTTTTTTATTAATGAGTAATTATAATACAATTAAAAATGTAAAAGAGAATTACTCGAAAAATAAAAGTAGGAAAGAAAACCAGACAATAACACTTTACTGGGATAATTTAGAGCCAAATCCAATAGTTGTCTTTTTCCCAAGTGTTCTGCAATGATTTCTTGCTAACCTGTGGTAACATTGTCATCATAATTGTAATCAAAGCTTTTCTTTTCTCATGATGAAGGCTCACTTTTTTCTTTTTTTTTTTTTTTGGGGGGGGGGGAAGAATTCTTTAGCTTTCATTTCTAAGTAGGAGGAGGTTTGTTCACTTAATAGCTTTCCAGGGTGCAGGCAATATGTTGGTTTTTAGTCTTAACGTGTAAACTGATTAAATTTCTCTGCAGGCTCTGATCACAATGCCTTAAAGGTATTCATCTGGAGGAGTTTCCTTCCATTGGTTAATGCCCTACATAGTTTCAACCGTGAATTGCTTAACCAGGTAAATGCCTAAAGCTCGCCTGTTGTATTTCTTGTTTTGGTCCTCTTTTTTTTTTTTTTTTTTGGTATCTAATATCTAATACCTGCTTATTCCCTGCGCTGTTGTTTCTTTTGCATGAAACTTTGTCATTAGGTTGTAGAAACATTTGTTTATATTGTGGTTGAGACAAACAGCTGGATGGTTGTACAGGCAGACTTGGTTCCATTTTTATTAAGATCACTATATCATTCTTTGCATATACTTCAAAATGAAGAATTAGAAAACATGGAGTGGGATTTGTTCCCTAGCTATGTTTTGAGTTGTTTAGGGCTGGATAAAGAGCGAATTTGGCATCCGAATCGGTCAATTCCACCGCCTATTTCATGTTACATTCTTTCTGTAATGCTTGATGCTGCACTTTCAAACCAGCAAACAGCTGTAACGTCAGAACTAGGGGTGGCAAATGAGTGTGTTGATGCTTTACATTTTGCTGGTAATTTGATTTGGAGTCTTTGTAGCATGGCTGAACATATGCTTTCACAAAGTTTGGAGCATCGCGCTTGCACCATTAGCTTTCTTCTCCCTATTGTTTCCAAAGCATTTGCCTCTTACCACTCCTTTGAAGTTGTGATTCAAGGCAAGAAGCTTTTGTTTTCCCGGTAAGATCTACTTCTTTTGAACATGTTTGTTTTACATATACATCTCTTATTTATCAGGAATATATATGCTCTATAATATAGTATTTTGTTGTACTAAATATATTTGATCGGTGTCCAGGAATGATTTCTTTGTGAAAATTTGGAAATGCTGTAGAACACTATTTTCTCTTGGACCTATAGAGAGAAGAGATGCCTATAGTGTACTGTCTCTGTATTTGTCTTTCTTGCCTTGTACAGACAAATTGGAAGATGGTGACATCAGGAGTGATAAAGGCGAAGTATTGGATATAAGAGCTGAAGAAGACTTTTGGAATGAAATCAAAAGAGGCTTGGTACTTGAGCAGTATCTCTTAAAATTTTGCGGTAAACATTTGACCTTATATAATGGTTCACAATCATAATAAAAAAAAACTTTCTTTTCTGGTGTGACTGGTTAGGTTGATAAAGAGAGCTTTGTGAGGAAGCAGTCATTACATATGCTCAAGAAAGCAGTGGGAATGAACAATAGCAGCCAGTCCTCCAGTGTTTCAGAGATTACATCACATAACAAACAATCAGCACCACAGGGCATGACAAAGAGAGAGCTGTGGGCTGAAATGGAAGCACAGTCATTGGGTCTAGGGAGAATTCATAATTCAGTTGAACCGGATTTAAACAGTCAGCAGAAGTGGGAGGCGTTTGTCCTACTATATGAAATGCTTGAAGAGTATGGTACTCACTTGGTTGAAGCAGCTTGGAATCATCAGGTCTACTCTAATGTTTTGATTAGGTGTCTTGTATTTATGTATTTTAAACTCTAGATGAGATAAGGTTTGATAATAGATACAATGAACGAATGCCAAGTGTTTTTTGGGATCAAGCAGCAGCATTTCTGAAAGCCCATTAATCTGTGGAGATTTTCATTGCATTATTATTCCTGAAAAAGTTCATTTATCTCATATATATATATATATATTGTTTTTTATTGCAGGTATCCTTGTTGCTCCAATCTTCTACCTCTCATGTAGATTTTGCAAGCACTAATGGAGGAAAAAATGAAAACCATCTTGAAATTTCAGGTGAAATCTGTAAATGGTTAGCGATTTTGTGGGAACGAGGACTCCAACATGATAATCCACAAGGTAATGTTGACTTTTAAGTTCGTCTACGCATGCATGTTGTTATTATTATGCTAAAAAACTTTTTAGATGATGTCTTTTGTTGTATTGGCATCTAATGGTTATATGCAGTTAGGTGCTTGATCATGCAGTCAATTTTAAGCATTAAATGGAGGGATAATGGAAATTCTGCAAACTCAGTGCCTGAAACTTTTATTCTTGGCTCATTCCTACAAGCATTGAATGATCCTGTGCACCACAAGGAGTTTGGTATGCCTTTTAAAATTTAGTCTGGCAACTCTTCAAGATTATTTAGTTGTGTCGTTAATAAATAGAATAGTATTTTACTAAGGAAAGGATGTCAGATATTTAATATCTCTAGTGCTATGAATATTGGAACATGGTTGTTCATGTGTCTAAACTTACTTTATGTAGGTGGTAGAAATTTGAGTGCTGGCAACGATATTATTATAAGAATTATATTTTGCATGCACTGTTAATGTATAAATGCCTGCAATTAGATTGTCTATAAGTAATGCAAGTAGGATGCACTTAGTTGCTGATTGTTATAGTGAATGCACTTGTCATTAATGTTATTTCTTATGTCTTAAAAAAGAAAATACTTGCTAAGCATTCCTTAATAATCATATTTGTTGGGGAGGGGGGCTTCTTGTCCACTTTTTTTTTCCTCGTGTTTCAATTCGTCTAGTGATATACATATATATATATATATATTATTCTTTTTAGAAAGAAACTAAATTTGTATTGATGATGAAGAACACTAAAATGAAAATCTACAATGTTTATATATATATATAATTTTTCAGCTGATTGGAAAATAATAAGAACAATAATTATTTAAGGTGAAAGAGAAAAAAAATATGTACTTGACAAAAGAGTTATGTCTAGAAACTAATTTATTTCTTTCTCCGATCTCTCTAAGATAAAAACACTTATAGAAAAATCTAAAAAGGACTCCTGAAAAAAGTCATCACTCGTCATTTTATTTTGTGCCAAACAAAATTTATAAGCATTCCGCTATGTTGGCTTGTTGCTTTTAGCCCTCCCTATGTCTTCCCCTATGTTGATGGTAGAGTGTTGCCTTAATGTTTCTCTAATAGGTGTAAAAGGAGTGTACTCATCAAAGACAATGGAAGGTGCTGCTGAGTTCTTAAGCCAATATGCTAGCTGCCTTAGTTCAAGGTACAGCTTTGTGTGCTTTTTCCCCTTGCATTTTCAAGTTATGTTAATATTAATTGTTTTTATTTGGAATTCATATTCCTAATGTCTAAGCTATTGCTGCTAATATGCCTTGTGCTTATTTGGCAATGAAACTAATCTAAAATTAATCCAGAATTTGTTTTTGAATGCTCTTCTAACCCTTGTCCCTTGCCAGTTAAAAAAAGTTGTCTTCACATGATCAAGGAAAATGCATTTCTGTTGAATTGATAAAAGACAATTGTTATTCTTTTTTTTTTTATTTATTTTTCTAAAAAAAAAGACAATGGTTATTGGTTCCAGAAAGAGAATGATATGTAGTAATTATTTGACATGGTAACAGGAAATGGATTGTTTTCCTGATCAATTTAGCATCTGCGACAAAGCAGCAGTCATTTAGTAGAGCTGGGTTGATGGGCCTTGCTGAATGCATTGCTGCAGTTGCTAGCAGAGTTACACATGATAATGAAAGTGAAGCAGAAAGAGATGATATGTTTGCTGAAATGGCACATCTGGAATGTAACTCGGAGAGTTTTCTTCAAAATGACAAAATTGTTTTACTGAATGCTTTGCGGTTTACCATTGAAAGCAGCAAACAACACTTCAATCCTAATTATCGCCTTCGAGGTCTCAAACCATTGATTGATGGATTATAGTTCTCGTTTGCAGCTCAGTATTCTCATTATAAATTAAAACCAAGAGAACTAACAATATATCTTCTTTCTTATAACTCCAGTTTGTGAGAAAGTCCTTGAAGCTGGTGCTTCTGTTGTGTGTACATTTGACGTGCCTCTTGAAATACTATTGCACTTTATTTCAACTGTGCCACGAGATTTTACTGATTATGGTGGTAAGTCTGATGTTATAGCAACTTAATTTTCACCTTCCCATTTCGATATCCACAGTTCCTGGCATGTGTTTATATATAAGTATATGCTGATATCGCTCACTTTTACTTGTGGGTACTTCAAACATTATTCAATGAAACAGAAATGAGCCAAACTGAACATTATTCAATGAAATAGTTAGGATAATACGTCATTGGAACTTTTTTGTTGAAAATCTAGGCTCATCTCATGTAATGTTCTGGTTTAGACTAGGAGATTAGTTCGCATCTCATTGCTCTGCATTTTGAACCAAATATAGATTTTAGATTTGTTTAATGCGAGATCAGGCTCTAATGTATCAATACATCACAGTTTTTCATAAAAAAAATGTTATATCATTCTTTAGCTTGTCCATCTGTTTTCTGGTTACTCTACCTGTCTCTACTCTACGAAAAGAAATGAAACATTTCCTGTTATGGTATTTGAGGCAAGTTCTTGTCAAAAAAGAAAAAAGAAAAAGAAATGAAACAATATAACATAGAAGAACATGGGCGATTTTTCCTTCATATTAACAGTAGTTAGAGAAAATGGTAATTATTCCAGGATATTGTGTTTGAATGTTTATATGATTATTGCTCTGTGCAATGTCAACAAAGTTCCAATCTTACTCTTTGGACTTCACAAGGTATGACTCTATAAAATGGTGGCCATAGACTTATCATATCATCTTCCATATTACATGTGTTGGATGTTCTCCTCCCCTGCTTTTTCGGGGGTGTCTAATACATCTACTCATGTTATCAGTAAATAACACTGTTATAGAGGCAAAAATTCTTATTGAGGGTTAGGCAGGGAGTCTAGTTTCAAAAAAAAAAAAAAAATCTTTATTTCCCCCATCACTTGTCTGTGCCTTGTTCTTATCTCTCTCCTTTGATAGTTTGATGTGAGACATTGAAACTTGATCCATGCAATTAACAGTGTGGACATGGAGGCTAACCATTGTATCTCCATCTCTAATTTCTAGGCTCTTTAAGAGTCAAAGTACAAGAATGGCTTATGGGGTGCAGAAGGAAGCATTGCAGAGTCAACTGTTCCAGTACTGAGTTTAAGTTTCTGAAGAGCCTCCATGACTTCCCCAGCAGGTTTACAAGTCCTCACTATAAAAATAATTCATTTTCTACTTATGGCGATGAAGACTTAGATGCATGGGAATCTGAAGCAAAGAGATGGGCAAGGGTACTTTTTCTAGCAATCAAGGAGGAGTGTCATTTGATGCCCATATGGATGGTGAGCCTTCATTTTACCCGCTGTTTTTATTTGTTATCTGCATTGATGGTTATTCGGCATTTCTGCTGTCGATTAGTGTTTGGATTATTATGTTTTAGGAATTTTCATGCAATGTTGTTTTTCTCTCTCAAAGGAAGTTTCTGACATATTATACCAATTTTGTATGCAGTTTATTCAAAATCATGGTACTAATATCTGCAGTCAAAATGAAAATTTGGAGTATCTACCTATTAAGTTTCTCATCCTTACCTTGAGCTTGGTTCTGGAGCTTCAGATAATGCAAGACAGGACTACTGAATTTGGAATCAAGTTTAGAACCAGAGCAGAATTTTTTTCACGCGAGACAATTAATAAGCTGGGTTATGCAGAGTCTGCTGCTTTATATAAGAAGTTTACCAATGTTTTCCATTCTATCATGGTACACCTTACTTTTTGGACAGAGCTCTTAAAAGTTTTTATATTACTCGGTGTTTCTCATTGACTTGCTGTTATGATCTTGTGGTACGACTATTTTGTCTGATTTGCAGGAAGAGTTGGTCTCATATGCAACCTTGTCTTCTTCAATATTCTCTTCTAGCATTAAGATGGAGAGTAACATCCCCAGTTCTGTGAAAGGAAAACTTGGGGGCCCAAGTCAACGCCGATTATCATCTTCCACTACCACTGTGGTGCTTCAAGCTGTACGATTAACATCTGTTCTTCCAATTAATTATTCTTTCCAGGACAAAGAAATTAAATTGGAGTAGTTTTTTCATTATCTGTTAAAACTTAAACGTTAGAACCTTGCCTTTCTGAGTCACCTTGTGCTGCCAATTAATTTATTTTAGGCCTTTTTATGCAGTAGAAATCTTTTTCTTCCCTTAATATGCATTTTTTGTTGCTGAAGAAAACTACTTTGTTCGTAATTTTGAATTTCTATGGATCAACAGATAACATCCATGAAGACTGTTGCACTTGTATCATCCTGGTGTGCACAGTTTGAAAGTGATTATCCTTTAGATTTTGCTTTCAAGTTTTTATGGAGTTTCTTTCAGAGCACTATTTCATCTCCAGCTTGTGATTCAGAGGTGTGTACCAAGTTTAGTTTTCACAGATTAAATTATTTTTAGATTCGTGTTCAGATTAAGATTTACTTTTGAAGATTTTATGATATTATCTCTGTGGAAATTGTGGCAGACTGGAGCAGAAATTTGTCTTGCAGCATATGAAGCATTAACTTTTGCCCTCAGAGCTTTAGTGTCTGTGTTTTCCACTCAAACTTTGGATTTTATCAGAGAAAATGACAAGTTGCTGTCAAAATTAGATGGCAAAGCTATGCTCAATTTTTTGGTTCTTTCTTTTCTTGAGAATATCAATGATCTTATCGGTGTTGGAGTTTTGGTGCGAACAAGACGTGCAGTTCTAATGAATTGGAAGGTGAATAATCCATCAGATTCTTAAATTATTTTTATAACTCTCTCCCTATTTCTCTCTCTGATCTTTTGAATTGATTTGTCGTTAATGGTGCAGTGGCTTTGCCTAGAATCTTTGTTATCTATTCCTGGCTATGCTATTAAGCATGGGCTTAATATAGAGGACATCAAGCCTTTGTTCTCGGATGCTGCTCTGAGACGGATTTTTAATGATATTGTTGAAAAGTAAGAAAGAATGAGATTCTATCAAATGCAATTATTGAACTCTCACATAAGTTATATCTTATATGTGAATTGCTATTTTGTGCCGGTACTTAGCAGCATAAGTTTTGCAGATTAATAGTTGTAATATGTGAGTTATCAATATTTTATTGAATTTTCTTAGTTAATTACCAAATTGATCACAACCATTGATAGAAATCTAACAGCTTGAAATTATGCAAGCATTAAGTACACACACATGTATGTATATTTGTATAAATCTTTATTGTCATAATTTATAAGTTGGACATGGAGAAGAAAAGAGAGCACTGGTGAATATGATTGTCAACTTCCATTATCTTGCAGCCTTGAAAATGCAGGCGAAGGTTCCGTTTTACCTATACTGAGATCAGTAAGATTAGCTTTGGGCCTCCTTGCAGAAGGAAAGTCAGGTCCACTTGTCTCCTCTTGCAATGGAATTGAAGCTCAGGTTCGGCTGTAGCATGTGTTTTTGGCAGTTGAAAATCTAGGAGACTTTCTAATTTGGGGCTATCTTAGGAATATTATATACCATAAGTATTAAAAAACCTATAGTACTTCTGTTTTGTGATGACATTGTTGGTAGAACAGAAGGTTTTAATCTTTTTTTTTTTTTGAAAGCACAGAAGGTTTTAATCTTAGTTACCCTATGTTTGTATAATAGAGATCCCTGCATAAACCTTTTTGTGGCCACCCGTCAGTATTTTTCCCTTTTCTCCTAAGTCAAAATGTCTACTAAATATTAAGGGCATATAGTTTTTTGTTCTTTTTGTATTTAACACTGTAATCCAAAATAACTTAAAAATATGATAAGTATGCGGTTTGATTATGATTTAGAGATTTTTGCTGTCAAGTTCAAACAAGAATTATGATTAGTTGATAAAAGTTTAATCTGATGAGATGAAGAAACTGACTGTTCAGATGATTTGGAATTTGGTTCGCTCTTCCTGGATACTGCATGTCAGCTGCAACAAGCGTAAGGTTGCACCCATTGCTGCACTCTTATCTTCTGTTCTGCATTCCGCCCTGTTTACTGATGAAAGCATGCATATGTCTGAGAATGCATCTGGACCTCTCAAGTGGGTGTGTGGCCCCGCCCTCTCTCTCTTCTGTATTAGGCCTTAGTGTTTTTTAATAGATGGTGTATTAACCCAATAGTTCAAGTTTAATTAATTGTTCTCTCTCAACTGTTGATAGTTCATTGAAAAAATTCTTGAGGAAGGTACAAAAAGCCCTCGTACAATTCGTCTTGCAGCACTACACTTATCAGGAATGTGGTTGTCAAACCCGGAGTTTATAAAGTACTACATGAAGGACTTGAAACTTCTCTCACTCTATGGTTCTGGTTCGTCACACGCCCTTTTTTCTTGTTTGTTAATCCTTTCATGGTTTTACATTCATTTTTCAAGTTCTAACTATAATTTGAAATTTTCCTTTCCAGTTGCATTTGATGAGGATTTTGAAGCTGAGATAGCTGATAATCATGATACAAGGATTGAACTCTCCTTGTTGGCAAAAAGCCCTGATTCTGAACTGACTGAGGTAAGCAATTTGTTCATTTATGCTTTTTTAATTGCTAATACTTGTGGTGGCTCTGTCATTGTCATTTAACTTGAATGGCCTTTTATTGTATACGGATTTGTGGGCTTTTTTCGTTCAAAGTGTAAACTATTTAAATTGGGGCTTTTCAGGCTTTTATCAACACCGAGTTGTATGCACGGGTGTCTGTTGCTGTATTGTTTTCCAAATTAGCTGATTCAGCTGAGATGGTTGGATTGGGAAAAGAAAATGAAGATGGGCTTGCTGCTTTGGAATCTGGAAAATTGTTTCTGCTTGAGCTTCTTGATGCTGCGGTAATTATGTTTTCTATTGGAATTTAAGTTTGACATTCTTAAACTAGTCTTAAATTATACAAGAAAATTATCTGTTTGAAATATCATACTGTTTATGTAATAAAGTTTCTTTTGTCTAATAACTTTCCACAGTTATATAATTATATTTTCTTGCCAGTCTCACTTAATGATATGTATCACAGGTACTAGTATTTTCTTGTTTTTCGTAGTCTGTAAGCATAGCTTTTTAACGGGGTTGCTTAAGTTTTTTTCAGCTCATTACTCGATTACATTTCAGGTCATTAGACAAAGAGATTTCTAGAAAAAAAAGAAAAAAGAGAAAAACCAAGGTTCTTCAGAAAATGTTGAAAACACTCATTATATTAGTGCATGCTAACTCCACGTGTAAACATTTTCATTTTGATGCAGTTTTGTGCTCATGTGTAGGTAAATGACAATGACCTTTCAAAAGAGTTGTATAAGAAGTACAGCGCTGTGAGTGTCTGTTTATTTATTTCTTGTTTATTTTGTTGTCCTCTACTTAGCTACTTGTACTTTTAGTGAATCAATCTGGTCTCTTGTTTCTGTTTAAAATATATTTTTGTAAACAGCTAACATTTATTACTAACATTTGAATCCTACTTGAGTACAGCATACACGAATTAGCCACTGCTGCTTCAATCCTCATCTTTGTTATATTTTTCTAACTAGCCATCTTCATTTCTTTTTGACAGATTCATAGACGTAAAATACGCGCCTGGCAAATGATATGTGTTTTGTCACGTTTTGTTTGTCAAGATATTGTTGGGCAAGTCACAAATTACTTGCATATATCCCTCACCGTAAGTAAATGTTACATTTCAACAATTGGTGAACTCCATTTATGTGTACCGAATTTATTATAATATTGTTCAATTTTTTTTTTTTTGATGATTGCTTTATTTGTTTTTATTGTAGAGAAACAACTTACCTGCAGTTCGCCAGTACTTGGAGACATTTGCCATTAACATATATTTGAAGTTCCCATTGTTGGTAAACCTTTTTCTCTAGTCCATGGTGCAGATAGAGCCCATTCTTATTGTTGCTGTAGAAGATGGGTCAATCTGAGTTCATTTTTAAATGTTCTGATATTTTCTTAATCAGGTTGAAGAGCAAATAGTCCCTGTATTACGGAATTACGACATGAGACCACAGGTAAACTAGTTTGCTTATTTATTTGTTTTTTCAAATATTTTTTCCCCTTATGTTGTAGTTAGCTCTAGGAGAAAGCAAAAGAGAATGCTAATTGCTGTATTCAGCAGTTGAACTATGATAACAACCTTATCTTTAATCTGCCTAGAGGCAAGATCAGATAATCTGATATTCATATACAACGGGTAGGGGCCAGTCTAAGACAATGGCCTGTCTTTTTTTAAAAAAGATATTCATATACAATAAAAGGGGGGATTTATTCTGTAAATGATACGATCGGTTCATGGAAATTCACTAAGGGTTTATCTTTGTGAGGACTCTCAATAAATTCGAGTGGGGGCCAGTCTAAGACAAGTGGTCCCTTCCTCTTTTTCAAAAAAATAAAAAAGTTATAGAGTAGAGCCATTCCTTGTTTAGTTTGTTAAAAGAAAATTGTGTTAATGTTTCCCATTCATATGTATTCTATTAATATTTTGACATCAAATGCAGGCGCTGTCTTCTTATATATTTATAGCAGCAAATGTCATCATCCACGCATCTGAAGCTGTTCAGTCCAAGCATTTGGACATATTACTTCCTCCCATAGTTCCATTGTTAACCTCACATCACCATAGCTTACGTGGTTTCACCCAGGTCCTTACTTTTACTACTTTCTACTCTATTTTCTTTACAAATTAAACTATAAGAGGTTGCATTTGCTTTATTTTTATTGTATACCTTTAATTGATGTATTTAGAATTTTGTTGACTGATGTTTTTGCAGTTACTAGTATACCAAGTTCTTTTCAAATTCTTTCCCGCAGCTGATTTAAAAGCTACTGTAACCATGCCTCTAGAAAAGAGGTGCTTTGAGGATTTGAAAACTTACCTTGCAAAAAACTCTGACTGTACACGGTAAGAAATGTTTTTATTTAATAGTTTTGTGAGTTTGGATTAGTGCTGCTTTTTTGGCTTTCGTAGTTTAGATTAGTGGGAGGTGGTATAGTACGACCTGTTCTGGCTCAAGTTGATCTATAAGTATCTATTTTTTGAGGATGCTTTTCTGAAGGTTGTAATTGGGTTCAATTGTGTTTCTATGGCTCTCAGTTTTAAGTAATCTCATTCTGGCTTGCTTTTTGTTAGACGTCCTTGTTTGTGTTACATCATTTGATATAGGGTTTTATTTTTTGGCTTTGCATCTCTTGTACATGTGTTAGGCCTTAGGGTATAAATAAAGAGGGTAATTGGGTAATTGTAATGGGAGGGATTGATGCTATATATATGAGTGAGTAAGGAGGGTAGTAGGGGAGAGAATTATTTTGCTAAAGTGAGCGTTAGCGCTTGGGAGAGAGCTGGGTCTCTCGAATACCCAGCAACTTGTTCTCTTTGTCACTCTAATATCAATATACTTGCTATTTCCTATTGTTTCTACTGTTTGGCTCTATTTTCTTTTATCTTGCTACTGATTATACCCAAAATGATAGGAAATTCCTATCAAATGGTATCAGAGCACGACGATCCGGCGACCACGGAAAACTCGAAGCTCATTTTTTACGGAGATGATCCATACAAGTGGGTCAATAATATTGAAGAGTATTTTCGACAACATCAAATTCGTGAAGGCATGAAGGTCTCTGTTGCTAAAGCTTGTCTTAGAGGAGTGGCTTGGCGATGGTTTCAAGCGGTGGAGGAACAAGATCCATTCAAGAACTGGTTGGAGTTTAGGATTGCGTTGTTCAATTGTTGCAGTCTAAACGAAGATGATCCGTACAAAATGTTGATGGCGTTACAATATCAAAACTCAGTGGCAGATTTCTGGATTCAGTTTGAGATGGTTGCAACTAAGCTGCCAAATATTCCGGAAACCTTTCTGCGAGATATTTTCTTTGGGAATCTTCCCATGGAGATGGCTATAAAGGTGCGAGACCATAAGCCTAAGTCCCTCTCGGAGGTTCTTACTAAGGCAATGATGGTTGAAGAACAGCTGCAAATTCAACAACAAAATGTCGATTCGGCTCTCGAGGTGATCAAAAACGAAAGAGAACTCAACGAGGGGTGTTTTACTTCCCATTCACACAGTAAAGACCCTAAGTTACTGATCGGTGGTTCCAAACTAGAAGAAAAAAATCTACAACAACAAAATGATATTCACAAGGAAAATGGCAGGATTGAAGAAGTTCTAACTGGTCATTTTGTTTCTTCTTTAGAAATTCAGGCAAAGAATCACAATGACTCAGTGAAAGGATTACAAGTGGAGAAGAAACCGTTAACAGTGATCGAGAAACACTGTGCTGGGAATGAACATCCTCCAATTCATCTTTTACCGGGTCATCAAGAGTCGCATCGAAGAATCCACGTTGCAATCGATTGTAGAGTAGAAAGTTTCCAAGGTGACGATGCCAAGTATTCAACATCGTCGGAAGTCGCGGCTGCCAAGAAGAGGTCGGGAGAGACGCCGGAGAAGAAGCGGAGGGAGACTTGGTCGGAGAAGGAGTTCAAACCACCATATTCGTATGGCTGTGATATTGTTCGCTGTAGAAGAATCAAGATCTATAAATGGGCATTAGGGCTCAATTTTGTCTCTAGAATGTCCAACAACATAAGGCCCAACTCAGCCCTTGAAGATGGCCCATTGTGTACTTTAAGTCATGGGATTATTTGGGGTTTGGGTATAAATGACAGCCCATTAAACATTGGCCCAATATTTCAATTAAGTCCCAAGACTACTGTTAGGGTCTTTTGGGATCCTGGTAAAAGTACGACTACACCCAAAAGGAATCGTAGGAGGAAGGTGCGATTGACGTATCGCACCACAGCGTCGAAAGTGGAAAGGAAGGGATGGGTGACCAGACGACAACCTTTGCGTTCAGATTTGGTGAACGTCGAAAACGGGAATACTCCAACTGTTCGTTGGATTTTTGACAGAGGGAGAAATGTTATTTTTCATCGGAATTCGCCATGGCCAACTGTGTACAACACCACATGGGTACAAAGGTATTTCCAATGGCTTAAGGACAATTCTCCTGTTATGTTCTTGTTTCCCTTTTGGCTTGCAAATCTGGGTAATGATATATGGGATTATCTATTAATGAGCAATGATATACAATGGCAACATAATCAATTTTTAATTTCCATTTATGGAAATTTTTGCTCTTGTTATTTGGTATTATGGGCTTACTGGGCAATTGGAGGAGGGTTGGTTGTTGTGAACCGATTGCTAGAGAAGGAAGTTTCCTCTAGTATTCCACCATTTGTTTATCAAAGTCCTGGGGTGGTCATAAGGAACTTTGTCTCTTGTCACTCTTTGTTAGTTGCTGATTGGGAATTAAAAGAATGGTATCAAATTGTGAGAAAATCTCTTAGGATGATTTTTTATAGAGGGAGACACAAAGAACAACAACTACCGGAACAAAAGCTGGCCATGGAGAGCACTAACGTCCATACGGTGTTGGAATTTGTCATGTTTCACCTAATCCGGACAGAGTATGCTAGTTTTCGAGTTTTTGACAGGGGCAAAATAATCATCCATCGGGGATTTATTCCGTGGTCGAGCCCCACCAAAGCTGATTTGGCAGCAAGCTTGATTGTTTGTTTTCTCCATGGAGAGATAGAAATGGAGATCCAAGTGACTAGATTGATTGTTGTACAGAAAAGATTGGCAGCCGCTAGGAACAGTAGAGTGATGTCAAATTTGACAAACTCAAATGCCTTTTGTGTTTTGAATTGGGGATCCAGAGCCAATTTGAAATTTTTTGTTCTTGCTGCCACATTTATGCAGTCACTAGTTCAGCCTACCAAAGGAGGGAATACAACTTTGCTCAGCTGGTTTTTCGAGCGAGGCCGGCTTGTTGATTGGAGTCTTCTCTTTCGCAGGGGGAACAACATGCACATGCTCACTTGGTTCTTTGACAGAGGACGAGCCAAAATTGTTGTGGAAGCTTGTGTTCTTCACCTTGAGGACAAGGTGAATTTTCGGGCGGCCGGTATTGTTAGGCCTTAGGGTAATAAATAAAGAAGGTAGTTGGGTCATTGTAAGGGGAGGGATTGATGCTATATATATGAGTGAGTAGTGAGGGTAAGAGGGTGTGAATGATTTAGTTAAGTGAGCTTATAGCTCTTGGGAGAGAGCTGGGTCTCTCGAATACCCAGCAAACTTGTTCTCTTCTTCTTCTAAATCAATATACAACTTACTATTTTCCTATAGTTGCTATTGTTTGGCTTCATTTTCTCTATTTTGCTACTGCTTGTACCAAAATGATAGGAAATTCCTAGGCCTTAGGGTAATAAATAAAGAGGGTAATTGGGTAATTGTAATGGGAGAGATTAATGCTATATATATGAGTGAGTAGTGAGGGTAAGGGGGGGAATGATTTAGTTAAGTGAGCTTTTAGCTCTTGGGAGAGAGCTGGGTCTCTCGAATACCCAGCAAGCTTGTTATCTTCTTCTTCTAAATCAATATACAACTTACTATTTTCCTATAGTTGCTATTGTTTGGCTTCATTTTCTCTATTTTGCTACTGCTTGTACCAAAATGATAGGAAATTCCTATCAAATGGTATCAGAGCATGATCTTGTGACCTCCGTAATGGCGCCAAGACTACCGCTCTTTAATGGAGATGACCCGTATGGCTGGGTTCTTCGCATAGAAGAATATTTCCAAGCTTATCAAACCCCAGAAAGTAAGAAGGTTGTCGTGGCTCAAGCGTGTTTGGAGGGTGTTGCTTGGAGATGGTTTCAAGCAGTGGAGGAGCAAGATCCAATCAAAAATTGGTTGGAATTCCGCATCTCGTTATTCAATTGCTGCTCAAAAATTGATAACGATCCGTTTGACGAATTGATGGCTCTCCGATTTGAGAATTCAGTGCTAGAGTTCTGGGTTCGGTTCATTCCAATTGCAGCAAGATTGCCGGACATTCCCGAAACCTTGCTTTGTGACATGTTTATTGGGAATCTTCCTGTCAAGGTGAAGAAGAAGGTTCGTGAATATAAGCTGAGAACACTCCCCGAAGTCATCGCCAAAGCATTCTTCGTTGAAGGACAGCTGAGGTTCTGTCATCAAACTAGCACACAGGAGGAAGAGTTGCAAAATAATAGGGAACAATTTGTTGATCTTCTCGAGTCTCCAACGGAAATGGTGGAAATCAAAGGATCAAAGCATGATTTTCAATCGGAGTTTCTCTCTGAAAAAGAAGGGGAGAATATATTAAGCCATGCTACATCGGAGATAAAGATCGATCTACCGATGCTTGAGACGGTGCCAGTGCTGGACAGGGAGGAGTCGATCTTGCCACTTACAAGGGAAATCGCACCTGGGGTTGATCGACGAAAGACCAGCACAAGGGAAACGATGCCGATGTTGAATGACCATCAGCGTGAGAAGACGTCGAGGGAGCGGGTGTGGCCGATCGTGGAGAGAAAGCAATCGCTGCCTTCACTGGACGAACAGAAAGTCGCGTATAGGAAGAAGACGGCTGACCAGAGAAGCTACAATATTACGTTATTGTCTCATTTGTTCTTACAACCTTACCAGGAGAGGCCCAAGCCATGGAGTCACTTCCTAGACCAGGCCCACATAAACAAAAGTCCAAAATTAATTAATCAAGTGTATGAGCCGGCCCTTTGGGATCCTGGTAAGACCCATGTCACCATTTATTCTTCAACTCAAGTGCATGTCCTATCTATTTCAACAATTGGGCTTATCCATTGGGGCCTTGAGAAGGCCCATGAAATTTATTCTTCTACAAGTAAAAGGGATACGTTCCAACAGCATTCCATGGGAGACTTATTGGCAGATCAAAATTGGACAAGGATGTGCCAAGCATTTCTTCAGGTTTTACTCTTGAAAACACTGAAGATCTTGCAGCAACAGTGTATCCGAGGGGTCTTTGACAGAGGAAAAGTAAGACTTTCTATTTCTTCTCCACACAGAATTTATGGAAGCAATAATTCAAATATGACTATTTGCCTCATCTTAATAGTACCATCTTATTCTTATTTGTTTGGGGCTTCTTGGGTTGATGAAGGGCGACAAAGCACTGGGGTATGGAAGAGAAAAAATTGCAAATTTATTTGGTGGATTTTTGATAGAGGAAGAAAATTTTGCTCTCAAGAGTTTTTTATATGGCCAAGCTTACACTACACCTTTTGGGTCATTAGAAAAATGGGGCAAAGAAAGCATTTGATTTTAATTAATAGTCACTATTACCGATACGTGTCATTCTTTAGTTCTCCAATGGTGACTCATCATGTTTATCGGATAAGGCCAATTCTTGCTAATCCTCTATTTTCACTTTGGTTATATGATGATAAAGGGGGTTATCCATCAAGAATTTTGAGACAAATCATCCAACATTTAATTTTAAGTGTTGATGCTATTGTTGTGCTTGGTACTATTCCTTCACTGATGATGTTTCCAGGACTTGATGTTCTCATCTGGAGGGTCAACAAGGCTTCTCCTATTCTTCTTATTCTTCTTCAACAGTGGCTTCAGCTTTCATGGGCTTACGATAATGATATAAAAAGTGGCAAAACCACTTTTCCCTCGGCAGAAAAAGAATTTAGAAAATGCTCAGCAGAGTTGGAGTATTTTGTTAAGAAGAAAACTGCAGTAGGCAAGCTCATCAACATCACTTTTCAGGGGCATAACAAGGAGTTGAAGAGCAAAATGCATTTGTTGGACTGGTTTTTCGAGAGAGGTCGACTTGCTAAAACTTGGCGCTTCTCTCACAGCTTGCTCAAAATGAGATTTCTGCTGGGTTCTTGGACTAAGAATGAGCAAGGTTGGCAGTTGAAGCTTCACGTTCTTCACCTTGAGGACAAGGTGAATTTCGGGCGGCCGGTATATTAATCTCCGTAAAAAATGAGCTTCGAGTTTTCCGTGGTCGCCGGATCGTCGTGCTCTGATACCATTTGATAGGAATTTCCTATCATTTTGGGTATAATCAGTAGCAAGATAAAAGAAAATAGAGCCAAACAGTAGAAACAATAGGAAATAGCAAGTATATTGATATTAGAGTGACAAAGAGAACAAGTTGCTGGGTATTCGAGAGACCCAGCTCTCTCCCAAGCGCTAACGCTCACTTTAGCAAAATAATTCTCTCCCCTACTACCCTCCTTACTCACTCATATATATAGCATCAATCCCTCCCATTACAATTACCCAATTACCCTCTTTATTTATACCCTAAGGCCTAACAACATGTTCTTTGTTTTTTCAATTCTGTTAGATATTAGGTGTATATTAGCTGTAAGAGAGTTAGATATTTAGTAGATATTTAGTAGATATTTAGTCTCTAAACTCTGTATATAAATATGTATTATTCTATGAAATCAACACACAATTTGAATCACTATTTTCTACATGGTATCAGAGCATTGTGATTCAAAATTCGAAATTCGAAATTAGGGTTCTGAAAAAAAAAAAAAAAAAAAAAAAAAAAATTTAGGGTTTGAGTTTAGGGTTGTTTTCGAAAATCCTATTTGGAGTGAACATCTTTTCTCACCGCCCACATAGGAGGACTGCCCAGCCGCCGATCTACAAACCCCCGAAGTCCGGTCGCCGGATTCCTCGCGCGTGGGGCTCACGCGCCGCCTGAAGCTTCGGCGCGTGGGGCTCACGCGCCGGCGCGTGGAGGCGCGTGTGACGGCGCCTTCGACGGCGTTCTGTTGCCGATTCTTCACTGGGTTCTTCTAAGCCCACTCGCATCTGTTCTAGGTTGTAATTCGGTATTTGTTTGTCTTCTTCGTGTTTGGGTGTTCATTCCTTGGTGTTCTTTTGTTCTTTTTCTCTGTCCTTTGTGTTTGTTTTTGAGATTATGGCAGAGATAAGATTAGATTCAAAATCAGTTGTTGTTTCTGATGTTGTTCCTGTGATGTCTAAAATCACGGATCATAAGTTGATTGGTTCGAATTATTTGGAATGGAGTAAGACGATTCGACTGTATTTGAGGAGTATTGACAAAGATGATCACTTGATCGACGATCCTCCCCGAAGAAACAAACGATTCAAGGAAAATATGGCTCCGTGAGGATGCTCGCTTGTTCCTTCAAATTCGAAATTCTATCGATAATGAGGTAATTAGTTTGATTAATCATTGTGAATTGGTTAAAGAACTAATGGGTTACTTGGAGTTTTTGTGATTCGGCAAAGACAACATATCTCGCATATATGATGTTTGCAAAGCTTTTTATCGCGCGGAGAAACAAGATAAGTCTCTTATGAATTATTTTATGGCTTTCAAGAAAACATATGAAGAACTTAATGTGCTATTACCGTTTAGTCCTGATGTAAAAGTTCAACAGCGCCAACGAGAACAGATGGCTATTATGAGTTTTCTTGCAGGACTCTCATCTGAATTTGACTCTGCAAAGTCACAAGTTCTCTCGGTTCGATGTCTCCTCTTTACCGGATGTGTTTACTCGTGTTCTTCGCACAGAGACTACCTCTTCAACTCCTCCGAATAGCGCCTTGGTGAGTCGTAATAATTACGCACGGAAAGAAACTCTACTCCAAGTGGATTTAAAGGAGATAATTCACAAGGACCTGATAACCGCACACCAAATTCTGGGAGCATCATGTGCAATTATTGTAAGAAACCGAGCCACACCAAGTTTGAGTGTAGGAAGTTACAATTTAAGAATCGACAACAACACTCGCCAATATTGCAAGCACTAGTGATGCATCTGACAAATCGGTCCTTATTTCTGCTGATGAATTTGCCAAGTTCTCAAGGTATCAGGAAACACTTAAGTCTTCATCTTCTTCTCACATCGCGATTGCCGAATCGAGTAACTAATGCATGCCTTCTTTCCAAATCCTCAAAATGGGTCATTGATTCTGGTGCCACAGATCATATGACAGGTAATTCCCGTCTCTTTTCCACTTTTCAGTCTCATAGTCCCACTTCTGTTGTCACCTTAGCTGATGGGTCAACAGCTTCTGTTCTTGGATCTGGCACTATTGTTCCTACACCTATGCTATCTTTGTCATCAGTCTTACATTTACCTGATTTGTCCTTTAATTTGCTTTCTGTTAGTCAACTCACTCGTAATCTAAATTGTTGCATCTCATTCTTTCCTGATCATTGTTTGTTTCAGGATCTTGTGACGAAGAAGATTATTGGTAAAGGACATGAATCTGGTGGCTTGTATGTTCTTGACCCACTTCCGCCAACCTCTATTGCTTGTTCGAGTGTTGCTTCCGCTTTTGAGGCTCATTGTCGTTTAGGTCATCCATCCCTTCCTTTGCTCAAGAAACTGTGTCCCCAATATAGTAGTTTATCTTCGTTAGATTGTGAGTCATGTCAGTTTGCCAAACATCATCGTGTTAGTTTGAGTCCACGTGTCAATAAACGTGCTAGTGTTCCTTTTGAGTTAGTTCATTCTGATGTTTGGGGTCCTTCTCCTATTTTGTCTCAACCTGGATTCAGGTATTTTGTTACTTTTGTGGATGATTATTCTCGTGTAACTTGGTTATATTTAATGAAAAATCGTTCTGAGTTGTTTTCTATATTCTGTGCTTTTTGTGCTGAGATTCAAACTCAATTTAATGTATCTATTCGTACTTTGAGAAGTGATAATGCCAAAGAGTACATGTACGCTCAATTTCAATCTTATATGACCTCTAATGGCATGCTTCATGAAACTTCTTGTGTTGATACGGCACCTCAGAATGGTGTTGCAGAACGTAAAAACAGACATCTTCTTGAAACTGCACGTGCTCTCTTGTTTCAAATGAAAGTCCCTAAACCTTTTTGGGCCGATGCAGTTTCCACGGCTTGCTTTCTTATTAATCGCATGCCATCCTCTGTTCTTAATGGTGCAATTCCATTTAAAATTCTTTTTCCTAATAAGTCATTATTTCCAGTTGCTCCGCGAGTGTTTGGTAGTGTTTGTTTTGCTCGCGATGTCCGTCCATCTGTCACCAAATTAGACCCTAAGGCACTAAAGTGTGTCTTTCTTGGTTATTCTCGTCTTCAGAAAGGGTATAGGTGTTATTGTCCTGATCTCAACAAATATCTTGTTTCTATTGATGTTACTTTTGTAGAAAATACACCTTATTTTTCATCTTCCACTACTTCTACTAGTCAGGGGGAGGATGATGATTTGTTGGTTTATTTCTGTCACATCCTATGCGCCTGCTACATGTTCTGGCGGGTCTCTAGTTCCTTCACCTGCCTCGGTCGTCACCCCCACAGTGTCTACACCTCCACCACCTCCACCACCTCTACCACCTCCACCACTCCCTCGGCCTCCTATAGTGTACACCAGGCGCCCCCCTCCTCCACCTCCTGTTTCATGTCCTGCACCTGCATCTTCGTCATCAGATCCGGAAATCTCAGATGATCTTCCCATTGCACTACGTAAAGGTAAACGCCAATGTACTTTTCCTATTACTTCTTTTGTGTCTTATAATCATCTCTCCTCTTCTTCTTGTTCTTTTATTGCTTCTCTTGATTCTATCACTATTCCAAAAACTGTTCGAGAAGCGATGTCTCATCCTGGTTGGCTTGCTGCAATGATAGAAGAGATGAATGCTTTGGTTGCGAATGGTACTTGGGTCTTGGTTGATTTACCTTCCGGAAAACAGGCCATCGGGTGTAAATGGGTGTTCACGGTTAAATTCAATCCAGACGGCACAGTTGCTCGCTTAAAGGCCCGTCTTGTTGCCAAGGGTTATGCTCAAACCTATGGAGTGGACTATTGTGATACTTTTTCTCCTGTTGCTAAACTCACATTTGTTCGACTGTTCATTTCCATGGCAAGCCTTTACTCATCATTGGCCTTTGCATCAGCTTGATATTAAAAATGCTTTTCTTCATGGAGATCTTGAGGAAGAAGTATATATGGAGCAACCTCTTGGGTTTGTTGCTCAGGGGGAGTTAGGGCGAGTTTGTCATCTTCGCAAATCTTTATATGGATTGAAACAAAGCCCTCGTGCTTGGTTTGGTAAATTTAGTCAGGCTGTTGAGAAGTTTGGTTTGTTGAAAAGTAAGTCAGATCATTCTGTGTTTTATAAAAGATCAACTGTTGGTATCATTTTGTTAGTGGTGTATGTTGATGACATCGTTATTACTGGAAGTGATACTGAAGGCATCTCATCCCTTAAGTCTTTCATTCACACCCAGTTTAACACGAAAGATTTAGGGGAGCTCAAGTATTTCTTGGGGATTGAAGTTACTCGGAGTAAACAAGGTATTCTTCTGTCTCAAAGAAAGTATGTACTTGATTTGCTAACTGAGACAGGGAAATTGGGATCAAAACCCTGCAATGCTCCAATGAATCCAGCTGTGCATCTTACACGTGATGGGAAACCATTTGAAGATCCTGAGAAATATCGCAGGTTAGTTGGAAAGTTGAATTATTTAACTGTGACTCGTCCAGATATTGCATTCCCGGTTAGTGTTATCAGTCAGTTCATGTCTTCTCCAACAATTCATCATTGGGCAGCATTAGAACAAATTTTATGTTATTTAAAAGGAGCACCAGGACGAGGTATAGTTTACAAGGATCATGGACATACCCAGATTGAGTGTTTTTCTGATGCAGATTGGGCAGGCTCCAAGGTAGATAGACGATCCACTTCAGGATATTGTGTATTTGTTGGGGGCAATCTGGTCTCTTGGAAGAGTAAGAAACAAAATGTTGTATCTAGATCCAGTGCTGAATCAGAATATAGAGCTATGGCCCAGTCTGTGTGTGAGGTAATATGGATTTATCAGCTTTTGACTGAATTTGGGTTTAAGACTTCTATTCCAGCAAAATTATGGTGTGATAATCAAGCTGCTCTTCATATTGCCTCGAATCCCGTATTCCACGAGCGAACTAAGCACATTGAGATTGATTGTCATTTTGTTCGTGAGAAAATTCAACAAGGTCTGATCTCCACAGGATATGTGAAGACCGGAGAACAACTAGGAGATATTTTTACAAAGGCTTTGAATGGGGTGCGGGTTGATTATCTTTGTAACAAGCTGGGCATGATTAACATCTATGCTCCAGCTTGAGGGGGAGTGTTAGATATTAGGTGTATATTAGCTGTAAGAGAGTTAGATATTTAGTAGATATTTAGTAGATATTTAGTCTCTAAACTCTGTATATAAATATGTATTATTCTATGAAATCAACACACAATTTGAATCACTATTTTCTACAAATTCCAAATCTTTTGTATTACTGAAGAATTTCTTTTTGATTTGGTAATTTCAGCTTACGAGCATCAATGGAAGGATATCTTGATGCCTATAATCCTACTGTTTCTGTCATGCCTGCTGGAATTTTCGTCAATCGAGTTGAGGTCTGAAACATAATTTGCGTTACCATGTTCATGTTACTGCATTTCTGTTTAGCGGGCCGCATTCTTAATGGGTATAGTTTTAGGATTGAATTCTCCTATTCAGAATTTACTACTTTGAGGATTTCCTTATACAGGGAAGGGAACGTGCATTGATTTTTATCTGCATCATCAATTCAGATGGGGTTTTATGTTTGTTAGGTTGGAATGCATGATTCCTAAGAAAGGAGGATGACAGTACTCGAAACCCATTTACCTGCTAGTACTTACCAGTTAGGCAGGCAATGCTCAGTCTAATAGAGTAGGGTGAGAGTACAATATTTGATATCTGATACATATACAGATTGGGTGAGGGTATTCTCAAACCCGAAGCTTGTGACTCCACTTTTCAACCCTAACTCTAAACCCCAAAAAGTATGTACATAACTGTAAAAATTATATAAACAAATTACTTATGTAATTTTATTTATATGTTTTCAACTTGAATAGGGTAGAATTACCTGTTTGCATCCTTTATTTGTTAAGGTAATACCCATGTTCGATCTCCTTTATAAGACAATAATTAATAAGGCACGGTATCAGTAGAACTTAGTTTTCATTAGGTAGGGTCGGGGTATAGACATATCAGAAGACATTCACAAGTGTTCTAATGGCCCTTCAAAGTAATAAGTTTGATTATTAACATAAACGTTCCATGAAAGGTTTACTGTGCTAAGCTTAGCTTTCTCCTCTTTTTCCCCATAATGTAGGAGCTGGAGTTTGAATGTGTTCCGAAATCCCTCATGGAAGAAGTGCTCGCCTTTCTGAACGTAAGCTTTGTATTTATTTCACCATTTCCTGCAAATGTTCTTCTCTCATAATTTGTTATAACAGGATGTCAGGGAAGACCTTAGGTCCTCAATGGCAAAGGATTTGGTGACTATCAAGAATGAGAGTTTAAGAAGTGGTAAAGATCAAAACTGTGTGGATGTATCTGCTAATGATAGCCAACAGAACTCGATAATTTCACAACATAAGGATGCGTTGTTGGATTTCCAGAAAAAGATCACTCTTTCTAAACATGAGAAACAAGACAATGATATTAATTCCTTATTGGGCCACAAGGAAAGTTACAGACAACTTGCAGGTATACATCCAACACTTTTCACTAATTTTCTCTCAAGTAATTTATTTTGTAGGTACATTTTTTGAAGGATCGCAAACTAATTATTATTATTATTTTTTTGGAACAAATTTATTCTTCTTATTTAATATCTGGCTTTTGGTTAATTTATTATTTGCTATGACATGATCAAATTTGTATGTTAAAAACAGAGATTGAAAAGGAAGACCAGCTTCTTGATCATTTGTTGCAGTCTACAAGTCTAGCAATGGAACAAGTTAGAACCAGTCGTCAACAATGTATTTTGGTAGCATCACTGATTGATCGCATACCTAACCTTGCCGGATTAGCACGGACATGTGAGGTGTGTGTGTAATGGTGCTTCTATATATATGTTCATTCATGTTGTGTAATTCTCTTAGCTAGTCCTGTAGAAAACTCGTATTCTAAATATCTGTTATTCAATTGATTATACCAGGTGTTCAAGGCATTAGGTTTAGCTGTGGCAGATGCAAGCATTTTAAATGATAAGCAGTTCCAACTCATCAGGTTTGACTTTAATTGGTTACTTCTGTTAACCTTTATTTACAAGCTCCAATGTTTTTTGTTTCTCTTTTTCGTTCTCTTTTTGATTCTGCTGTATTTTATACTGTCATAATTTGTAGTTTAAAAGTAGAATTTGGTAAATGCTATTATCTCTGTGGAACTTGAGTTGCGAAACCTTTTTACCAATCACTTGCTGTGACAAATAATGGGACAGAAGGGGAGTACAATTCTTTTTAATGCAAAACCTGCCTGTTGAGGATCATTATGCAGGCAAAACATAGGCAGTGAAACAAAAATAGAAGCAAGGTTTATCTCTTTTTTTAAACTTCGTACATTAGGAGACATTAGATATACTCTGGTGATACACTAAGAGAGTCGGCTAGGTAGTACAAAATGAGGATTTCTGAGAAATTTTGGCTATTCACACCCTTCAACTCCCCTAGACCAGACATATAGGTCTTTCAACCCAAAATTTTCCCTTTTCTGAAATCTCCTCAGCAAATACATCCAAAAAAGGTAAATTCAACACGACAGAAGCATATGTTATCTTATGTAGCTTGTGATTGTACTTAAATATGATGTATTTTAATTAGTGAAGCAAGTCAAGTACATCTTTCAGTATAATAAATTACAAGAGACGTTTTTGTTTTTCAGTGTGACAGCTGACAAGTGGGTTCCTATCATTGAGGTCCCAGTGGATAGCATGAAGGTTTTCCTTGAGAAAAAGAAGAGAGAAGGCTACTCCATTTTGGGACTGGAACAAACTGCAAATAGCATACAGCTTGATCATTACACATTTCCTAAGAAGATGGTTAGTTGCTTACAGAACCTGGTTATTGTCTTTCTAAATTCTAAAAAGACAATGCGTAATGAGTGGATTTGAGGAAAGGAAATAGTATAAATTATAAATTATTGCAGACCGTATCCCTATTTTTATTTTCTTCTGTTATCATTGCCTAAAATTTATTAATAAACCTCTCTTCACCCCAAGATCTGAAAGAAAAAGGTAAAGATACTAGCACATGGCAAGCTACCTCTGCTAGATAGGAGAGCATTGCAAGTAGCTGTTTATTGTTTTCCATTACAAGGTTTTCTTCTCCAGTTATGTAGCGTGTGATTGCCACTGACTCACTAATGCTTATGCTCCTCCTATTGCTAGGTACTTGTTCTTGGGCGTGAAAAGGAGGGAATTCCTGTGGATATTATACATATTCTAGATGCTTGCATTGAGATCCCACAGTTAGGGGTAGTGAGATCTCTCAATGTACATGTCAGTGGTGCCATTGCTCTTTGGGAGTATACTCGACAGCAGAGATCTTGATTACTATACCATTGAACACGGTAATTTTGTATGTTCGACTTTACTAACTTGCTGAACTAGAACTGCCCAGAAGCAATGCAGTAATGTATTACTGACTAAAATTATCAAATTACATGACTTCAATTCATTGACACATTATACAGTTATCACATGATTTGTTTACGAAGTGTAGCTATGGTAAAATATGAGAAAAGAATAATCTTACAGTAATTATCAGCTATTCTGTTCTGTTTACAAGCTTACAAAAGTGTATAGAGTTATACTAGTTATACGCCAACTTTAACTGTCTTCATGCTTTTGCCAATTTTGTGAGCATCGCTTTCTGTGTCACCGAGGTTTGCAGCATGAATTGCATTATCTTTTGGTACACCAAGTAATTTGGTAAGTGTACTAAATGATAAGTTGTTTCTCCATTTGTGATACAACATTGTAGTGCCACTTTGGATTTTAAACTTCTGCATTTGCATGTGCATGAGCTTTATATCTCCAAATGATAAACTGGCTCTAACATTTCCTGTGAACTAATCCACTCAGACAATTTTGTTAATGTCTTGCTGAAAAGATGAAAAAAATTCAGCAAGTAGTCACATAAAGTGGCAGCTTCGAAACCTGTAAGTATTGGATAGAGCTCATTCGTTCTTCTTTCTTAGTCTTTTGTTAGTCATAATCCTTCTAATTAGCTAATGAGATACAGACTTTCATCTATGCTTTCTGGATGTGAGGGACAGTTTAGAGAGAAACCCCCGCCGCTTTCGTCCCTGAAAACATTTCGGTTAGATTAGATTCTCAAACATTGACGAGCCATTGATACAATAGGTTAAGAGAATGTCATAAATATATCATGAAAACTTTACTTGTTACCTCTAAGCTTTTCATAAATTCTTTAATCTTATTACTTGTCTTCTTTTTGGCACTTGCTTTCTTAGTTTGGAAACTCAGAAGTTTGAAAATGTTTGGAATCATTAGTTTACAATTGCCAAAGCAAGTTGAGGCTACACCATCCTTCGGCTTTCTTTGAGTATTGACTGCCTACCAAAACCAAAAACAATGGTGACTATATTACACAAAATCATAAGCCCTTTTAAGAACAAACCTTAAACAAGCTGTGTAAAGAGCTAGAAATAGAGATTTTGATCAAACATTAGCACTAGTATTTACTATTTAGAATGTAAAAAGAGAACCAGAGTGGTACTTTGGTTAGAGGAGACTTGTGTTTGTTGGCAGAACTTGTCGTCTGTAGCACAGGTAGTCTTGCAGATTGCCGAAGGCGGTGAGAGTACTGAAGGAGCTCAGCTCTCCTGTTAATGAATCTTTTACCTTTAGCACCATGTCCACAATGAATTACCGCTCTTTTGATGGTGTGATGAACATGGTGGTGGTGGTGGTGGTGATGGTGATGATGATTGGCTGCTATTCTCCTCGGCTTCTCTACATATCGGGTCACTATCACCGCATTCCCTTTTCTGATTGTTGCCTGCAAATTAAAATGATCACCTTTGTGAATTTATGAGAGAGAGGGAGAGGGAGAGGGAGATAGAAAGAGAGAGATGATATTACCATCGTAGTTTTGAACGTTGTGGAAAAAAGGGAAAGGATAAGGAGCTATGATGTTGGAGAACAGAAATGTAAATTCTGAGATTGATTATGGTTAGTGTATAAATGTATGTAACAAGGTGGCCAAGAAGATGCAAGTCCAACCTGAAAGGCCAATACGCCCCTTTGGTTGCAACGAAACTTATTAATCCATTGTTCATTGTTCAACAAAGTTATTATATAAATAGCTAAGATGTATTTTAAGCAAATTAGTTATATCAATCCCAAAAAGAATTAAAACACTATTATTTAATTGTTTATATTACCTGCCACGTGTCAATATTATACCTAATCCACAATAGAGAGTTTATTTATTTATTGTTTATTTTGATGGAATGAGAGTTTTAAATCTTTAGAATACTATCTTCGCTTTAATTTGGTCTCTTGAGTGCTATTTTAAAATCATAATCATTTAGGAGTAGCAATGTAGCATATATCTTTATATGAAAACTCCAAGACATATACCTTATTAATTGAATTATATACCTCTCTTAGCATTTTCTTTAACCTTTTGACATAAAAATAACACTAATTTAAATTTAATTACATGTTTACTAAATATAATCAAAATTGAAATAAAAAAGTAAAGACAATCACAATACTTCTTTGTCGCACCAGCAACGCTATACAACACCAGCTTATATGCACCAACATCAAATAGATAGAATTGTGACGTACCAGCATGATCAAACACAACAAGCTGTGCAATTCTCTTCATACCAGCAGAGCACGTCATTCCCTGGATTTATGCACCAACAACAAACAAGTTTTGAGCTGCATCAGCAAACTCACTCAATCGAATATTCCATACAACTACATGATGTTGCTGGTTACAATACTAGACCAATGAATAGTACTCCATGGAAGCCACCAAGTATAAATGGTCTTAAACTGAATGTAGATGCGGCAGTGAATGATAAAGAAAAAGTATTAGGAATCGGGGCAGTAATTAAAAACTACAAAGAAGAAGTTGTGGCTGCATTATCCAAACCAGTCTAAGGCTATTTTAGAAGCGATGAAATAGAAGCGAAAGCACTATTTCATAGTCTTAATTGGACA